>NC_138146.1:36550123-36742623 GCF_964199315.1 Orbicella franksi
ATCTGGGGAGAAGTGGGTTCAAATCCTACTTGGGACACGAATTTTTCTTTCATTTTAGGCATGTGAGTTGAAAGCCGCCTGTAAGTTATTTACATCTTTCTATCATTACTTACTTTTCGGACTGATGATTTCCTTAATTCATTCATTTCACCAATAAAACCCCTTGAAAACTCTCCGTAGTCTAGGAATCCATCTCTGTTTACATCCAAAACATTCCACAAATGGCTAAATACCTAAGGAAAAAATAATGACCATCTTAGGTTTACTTAGACGGATACTACTTTTTGTCTGGTTGCCTTCATAACCCTCACCTCACTTCCTCTCTAAAAATGCACTCTGTTGCACATAAAGGTGCTTACTTCATTGACTTGCTACAAAACATTCTAAGTTACCATAATTTAAAGCAAATTCCATGCATATACATGTACATGTATACTGTGGTTCCAGGTTCAAGAAAGCTGAGTGAAAGCTTTCTTCATTTTTAACTCAATATCTGGCTTGTGAACAACTGTCACATGACAGCACTAACAACAACAACAACTACCAAGACAAGTTACATGGACCAAATTAAGGAATATTTTACTCACCTCATCAGGTATTCTGACGTGATAAGCCTCCAGAGCTTTTTGGAGTTCATTTCTATCTAGCAGTCCATCCCCTGAACTGTCCATCTTTCTAAAGTGTTGACCAAGACCCATCATTGTCTTCACAGCCCTCCTTTGAAGTTGTTTCTTGACCACACCTTAAATCAGGTACAACAAATTCAGTAAGGATGTTAAATTTACATGTAAGTCGCTTAGTCTTGATTCAAAGGATTATACTCAATAACAGGCTTTTTTTTTACATACATGTCTTCACTGTATGACTGTATTTTACACTAGACTGACTTTAAAACACAATTAGATTAATCACTGTTAATGTTGCAGTTCCTAGCGAGTAATGCTTTAAATACCCCAACAATCACAAGCAATAAACACGTGTTATAGCTTTAATTAAAATGTTCTGACATGTGTATCATCTCTGTCATTGATTGATTTTTGTACCTACTTTGTACATTTTCCAACAGTTGCTGTTCCTGTAATTCTGCCTCTGAGAGTGGATTATCCAGTGTTTCCATTACCAAACGTTTGTCATCTAGAGAATGGCAGCTTTCAAACCTGTGGTCAGTGCTACATTTAGATCTTGTTTAATTAACAACATCTTTCAAGATTTAATTGCAGTCAATACATGTATTAACACTAGTCTACTTTCTTTTGTTTGATCAGCCATTAAAATCAACATGAAGAGCCTTAAACAATGTTCTTACTCAAACTTGTCAGGAGAAAAAGAAATCGAATTTCTTACAAGACTTTCCGGGCCTGGCCACAGAGACAATAATCTAACTATCTGGACAAGACTGTTACTACAAAAAAAGCAAAATATTTAATATTTTTCACCTCATTGTCAATTTCTTTTTAGAAGACACTTCGTAAGAAAGCATGCACTAAAGGCCATACTTCTACAACTCAATAGAAATCCAGAGTTAGCATGAGCTGTTGACGTAATGATGATGAGCCCAGAGAGAATTTACATTTTGATATGGATCTAAGGAAGTGATTTTCCCTATTTTATTTTACTGTTTTCTAGGAGAAATTGAAAACATTTTTTGTGTATATGTCTTGTCAAAGTTTGGGAGAACTTGAAAACACACTGTGGTTAAGTTCTCCCATAGAATCTCTCCTTCTCCCTAATAAACTTCCTGCTGTGTTTCTTTATAATTTATAGCTCAACAGAAACATGAAAAATGATCTCTATTTCTTAACACTTAAGCTTAGTCAATCACACACGGCCCAAGCTCTCAATGTTATCCTTTTTTTTCCCCTTTTTGTGCCAACGTTCAGGCTAACGTGACATATGGCATGTACTATTACATAACGACCGAATTTGACCACGCGAAACATGACTTTCGCCTTGCAGCATATGGAGGTATTGTGTTACAACGGTTTGAATTTATAAAGGTTTGTATGGGAATGCAATGGCTTTGCTTGAAAAGCCAATTATTCTTATATTTTGTGAATAAAATCTACTTACCCTGTTGCTGTGTTGTATTCTTTGTTGTTTGCCAGCTCCTCGGGCCGATCTAACGCGATTTCGGCAAGTTATCGTTCTGTGGGTTTCTACTACTAAAAGAAAGACAAGGCCGGACACTGATTTCCGGAGTGCCTGCCACTCCAGACGAATAAATCCACTGAAAATAACCCTGCCGGCTCAATTCCTCCGTAGAATCGAAGAAGAGATGTTGAAGTTCCATGTCAGTTCACTTGCTACGCGATTCCGTCCACAACGCCTTCGCTACGAAACATTTATTTCGAGATTGCTTCACTCGCAAATTCGAAAACAGCCGTGTCACAAAAGTTAGGACACTTTTGCGGTTCGCATAGTAAGTTGGGTAACTATAATTAGCCCGACCGGGGGTAGTCAGTGACGATTTGTCAACACACAAACCAAATTCTCCCCGGGTATTGATTGGTCGATGGTAACAATGCGCATCTTGGTGGGTTTGTCAAATAGATCACGAGGGTACCCGGGGAGCATTTTGTTTTGCATGTTGACAAATCGTCGCTGACTACCCCCGGTAAATTCAAACCATTGTAACACAACACCTCCATATGCTGCAAGGCGAGAGTCATGTTTCGTGTGGTCAAATTCGGTCATTATGTAATAGTACATGCCATATGTCACGTTAGCCTGAACGTTCGCATAAAAAGGAAAAAAAAGGATAACATTGAGAGCTTGGGCCGTCTGTGAGTCAATCCATTAACTTGGTAGGGCCTTGTACAGGGCTCAAAAAAAGTGCTGTCCAGTCATCCGGAACAAGTAGATTTTCCAACCGGGCAAGTAACTTTTCATTCTCACTTGCAGCCCAATGGGCAAGGGCCCAGGCAAGTCATCCGCCAACTAAATCAAAAATTAAAGTAAGCTAACATTTGCCCAGGGCAAGTAAAATTGAAGGGGTGCATGGAAAAAAGCCCTATATGACTCTTGATCTCACGTCAAAAAAAAACAAAAAAACACCTTGTTTACTTTGATCATCAAAATTTAAATTCTCTTTGCTCGAGCCATGCCAATTTTGTGTTTCTATCGAGTTACAGAAACACAATTTTAAGCCAATCACCATGCATATCTTCTTGATAATATTATTATCTTGCTCGAGTTGGCTCTTGTCCTTGTTCTGAGGGGCTTCAATTGATCAAAAACTGTCAAGTGTTTCCCACGTCTTCTGAACTAATTTTCCCATAACTTGCTCTCACTTACAGTTGTGTCTCTCTAGCTTGCTCATCAACTTCTGAAACTCTAAACACTACAACAGGGCGGCTCCTAACACTTTGGGGAAGAGATGTTTGGGGAGCTGTCGCAAAAGATAAATTACTTCCCTGAAATTGCAACAAAGTAAAAAACGATGCTACTAAATTAGACTGTAGACTGTAACAAATTGATTTTATGCCATGCATGAAGTTCAACTTTAACGACTTCTAATAAAAATAGTTAAAATAAGGTTGAAATAAGTACCACTTAAAATAAAGTACATTGTTTTTTTAAATGGACCATCCTTTTGTAATGCCACTGATAACTTGTAACTCTTTTTTTGTGACCCAAATCCTGATAAATGATGTTTAAGTTGCAGTCATCAAACATTAAAATTATAGGTACTCATAAATTTTTCCACATACATGGGTTCACAACCAGTTGATACTAATTTAATGTAACCTTTATTATATTCTTTTTTAGTCTGTATAATTTTGCATTTTTTGCTGTAATTAAACCAAATATTTGCAATTAAGGTGGCCAAAGACTGGTGATTTTTCTGGGTCTCCTCACCCTGTGTAAGTTATTGTAATTAAGGAATACTACTTTTAAGCAAATAAAAGATGATGATGATGATGAACCTACCACACAGATATCCAACAGAGTGTACGGCTGTCCTTTTTTCTTTCCTTGCACATGGCTATAACAGCCTCGCTGAATGAAAGGAAGAGCTGATGACCTGTGAGTACACAAGACCCAGTCAGAGTTACTTCAAGACAATTTCTGTGGAGAGTGGGGCATCTTGATTTGTAGGAGCCATGGTTGATTAGCAAAATGACATGTTTCAGTCCACAATGTATGTACATAGGCTGGTATCATTCTGTTAGAACTGTGGGTTTTATGCATTTTAGGGTAACTAGATAGAATGTTTAGTTCCCAACTTACTGTCATCTGATGACACCGCATGATATTAATTTTTATTTTGGCTGCACGACTGGAATGCTATTTTTTGAGGGCTCAATGGCACAACTAAATTATAAGGTTAGCTCAAACCCTTAAAAAATCCTGTCCTTAAAACTGTAGCCTCCTTAATTCGGCAGTGCCTGTGCATCTTATTTGGTAAGTAGTCCAGTAAATACAAGTAGATGATACTCTGATTAAGCTTACCTGTGTGACAAATATGGATTGAATATTATCAATAATAATAGTAGTGGAGCTCCTGTGTGCTGAAGGTGCGCAAGCAGAGCCCCATACCTTAGAAAATTTGGTAACCCAACGATCTGAAAAATTTGGGTTGTCATGTGACTGTCCATACGTACATCCGTCTGGATGCCAATACGTTGAAAACTAAGAGAGTAGCACCATTGCCATAGCTATATCTTTGATTTTGGACGTCCATGCTATTGTTAATTGACAGCTGTCACAACAAGCTATCTGCTGACCAGTATCATGTGACTATATCGTGGGCTCAGGTTTAGAGCTCATTGAGGTTGCGTGTTTTTGTAAAGTTAACCGCTGCCCAGTTACTGGTTTACCAATTGGATTGCAGGCTCGAGTCACGTTATTTCTCTGGGGGAGAAGGAAGGAGTACTCGCAAAGGCAAAATTTTGGTGCAAATTAACCCCTGGTGCACTGTTGACTTCTCCTCTGACATGTTTCTTGTACAATTATCTCTTGGAAAGTCCCTGATATATTGCGTATGTAATTTCTACAATCTTGGTTAGGCTTGTTAGGTAGAGATTGTTAAAATTTAATTGGAAAAAATAGCAAAACCCCACGCTGAACAATTACATGCTCACAATTGATCATTTATTGAGTTTCTGATCCAAGAAAAAATAATTCTCTTTTTCCCTTATTGTCAGTTATTGCAATCAGGAGCTCCGCTTTAAGGCCTGGCTAAATCTACCGGTATATAATTATTAGACTTTAATTACCAAGTTACTAGCTTAGTGACTACTGAACAATTCAGACAAAAATTTATCCCAGGCCTGTGGTCACCACAAGAAAAATTTTCAAAAATAAAGACAAAATAGGGAATACCTTCTTTTAAGCTGCGTCATTCAGTAAAGTATATAAAAGATCTTTACTAGCCTATAATTATTCCGAAGTTGACAACTTGAGTCACATTTATCTTCCTGATTACATGTCAAATGTAAATGTCAATACCAACCTTGTGCCAAACTGGTGAAATTCATAGAGTGTGAGTGTGTTGTCTGCTGAAAAGAAGAACCCATTTAATTCTCTATGAGCATCACGGCCATTCTTTGTCACAATTCTGGCTCCAAATCGCACTCTCTTGGACAGGGCATTTTCTGTGTTTGGACCTTTGGAAGGACTCCTGTGAAATGCATTGAGAGATTTCTAGAAAGTTCACTGCTTGCAGCTGAAGTCAGCATAATTCCTAAAGACTGCAGTCAGTGTTATGACACAGTCATGTTAGGTATTTTTTGGAAAGTTTTACTAGTTAGCTACAGTAGTTCTGCCGGGGGTGGGGGGGGGGGGTGGGGGTACTCCCTTATATGGGCTATATTAAAGGTATGTGCGGCCCAAAAGGGTAGGGTTTTTCAGCTGTTTTGGTCATAAATAGGGTATCAATTTTGGCCATATCGGTCTTAAATTGGGTATGGGTTTAGCACTCTAGTCTTGAATTGGGTATGTTTCTTAGAAGAAGCTACTTTTTCATCATTATTGATAAGACTGTCAACAAAAGCCCTTCATAACTTATGTTTAGGGCAACTGTGCCAGCCACAAAGAATTTCTGGTCAGGTCATAAATACATGTAGGGGAGCAAAAATCGCAGATTTTGGTCATAAATAGGGTAAGGGTTTTGGGAAGTGGGCTACACACCCCTACTCAACTTTTCTGGGAGTACCCCCTCCCCAGGCTAGTTCTTTCCCCCAATGCCATAACTTGATCCCTTCTAGATTTAGACTAATTACAGCAGTAGCATGTACCTTGTGTTATAAAATTCCATTTGCTTTCGTTGTTTGGGTCCCACATCAGGAGGAATAATGCTGTTGTTTTTTTCTGGATCAGAAACAGCTGCCCTAAATGTAACAAAATGAGGATTATTGAGATTGAGACTGTACTGACAAAGGCATCCCAAGCTCCTTGGGAGCTGTGAACATTACTATATAACACTGCGTAACAGCATTAATATAAGAGTTTGTATGGGAATGTAACTATTGTATGTAACAGCTCGAAAAGTGGAAAAGAAATTGAACAAAAACACATGTTACTTTTGTCTTTTGTCATTTCAGCGTGATTTCAGCGAGTTTCAGTTTTATTGGTTCCCTCTCTATATACAATCCTCATTGATGTTGATTTATTTTGGTTTAATTTGGTGATCAAAACTGTTGAAAACCACGATTTTATTCATCAGCACCGTTTTCATGCCGATGAAGATTGTCGAGAATTGAAATCTCTGCTTTCTCCCCCCAGATCATTGGCACAGGTGGCACCCAGGGTAAATTTGTTTCTTACACCTGGCCAACAAGATTCTTTGTGCCAAATTTCACGCTTTCTTCCACTCTGTAAACATCTAGCCTTAAAGTCACCCTAAGCCACCTCACTATTCATAATGATAATGACAATGACAATGACAATGACAATGACAATGACAATGACAATGACAATAGGTTATGCACGAAACAGCATTGTATAACGTACCTCGACAGTTGATCCACAAGAACTGTCTCTACAATCAGGTCCTTCTTCTTTTCTGAATGCAAAATTTCCTAAGATGTAACAAACAAAACTGCAATTTATTTTTAACAACAAAGATTAATTGGTTTCTTTCTACTGTGATTTATTCCAAAATATGTACTCCCAAGATGAGAGATTCCTATCTCTCAAGGCAAGAAATATCTTGTCTCAAGAGATTTTCCTTTAGAGACAAGAGGTCACATCTTATTTTTGAGCTGAGTAAACATACTGACTGTAATTCATAAAAATTATTAATTTTAAGTACTATAGTACCACGATCAATGGACTTTTCAAAGTTGTTGCCAAATCAAAAGAACACTCAAAACAAACAAGAGCTTGATATGGATTTCTCGGCAACTGAGCTTGCGAAAGAGGTGAGAAATGAGGTTCTCACACACTGAAGCGGGGGTTGGGCCAGAGTCAGGATATCACATCACACTAGGTCTTGTGACTCAGTTTTCTGTTTCTTGCCATACAAGCAACAGCTTTTCCTGCCCACCCAGCCCTTTGCCAGTCTGCGCTCGTCTGATACATTCTAGGTATTGTTGATATTCTGTTTTTTGCCTACAAGCTCAGGGTTTGATGTCGCATTTTTTGCATCCATTAGTCCTTGTAGATGCTGTTTCCAGGTTTATTGTATGTTAATAAAGTGCTCTTGCCTTGTATGGCAGACAAATGGCATTCAGTGTGTGAGAACTATAATTATATTTTATTATACAATACTTCAGTCAATCAGATTGCAGGTCAAATGTCCTCAAACATACAGCGAGGTGCATGCAGATTGAACCAATCGCACTGAAACTTTGTCTCTATGATCACATGAGACCAGTTAACATGAATGGCAAGATTAAAAACTGATCAGTCAAATCCCCAATCAGGCCAGACATTGTCTGATGACCAGCCATCATTTCCAGCCTTGCAATATTGGGATAAACTGGAATTCTCTGAGATGTGGGAGGTGGAGGGTTTGAAGCCAAAATAACCTTATGTACCTGTAGGAAGAGTATGGATATTATCTTGAGCAAGTACAAGCTGCCAAACTTTGATGGGATCATGAATTAACATTTTTTTCTATTTAGAGGTAGTGTTACTACAATCAGAAAATAATTTTATTATAATTTTCCTTGTTAAGTTACCAGGAAAGTTCATTTTACATCCATAAAATAATGTTTTATACTTACAACTGGCTTTCATTTTGAACTAAAGCACATACTGTACTAATCAGAACATGTACCTGCTCTTGTCTTGTTTTGAACTGAGCCATCTCTCGCTGAGTGTGTGGCTGTGTGCTCCATGGTCTGTCATATTGGTTGGTCATGCCACTGAGGTACAGGTAAGCAAACACCAGCCAAATAAATATACGATCATACAATAAAAATTATAAAATTTATCACTGAACATAAGCTCCTCTCTCTAATAAGCCCCTATCTGTTTTAGACCTTCTGTCAGTGAACGTAATTGCAGTTAGGCTTCCTGTCTTGATCTATAGCCCCTCCCTTCACCCAAAGATACGTGTTAAGGTAACTTCTAGAGTTATTCATACCTCATATTTAATGCTATTAAAATGTGCATTAATTGATATCAAAACAGAAATAGATAGGTCTACATTGATTAAAAGGCACACCTCCCACATGTAACTTAAGTTAATTTACTGTGATTTACGACCTAATTAGTGATTTGATTTTTGCTATTTATACAATGAGATTGTTGAATTTTTTATAATAAAGTATAAGAACAATGAAAATTTCATTCATTAATTTTGATAAATAAGAGCTGCATTATAAATTAGTCAATCAGAATCATGGACTAAAACACGTTTTTGGAATGCAATCACTGATAAGAACCTACTTCTTTGCACTCTCAGAAGGGTTATGAGCAATCCCCTAAAAGGAAATAACGTACAAAAGAAATACAATATATCAGGGAGAGTTTAAGTTTAAATAAAACATTAACTGTCTTTTAAATCACAAAGCCATATAGTCAAACCTCAATTATTTCCACATCTTTTGAATTTCTTTTACTTATGTTTATTTGTAAAAGCTCTAATTTATATAATTATTCAAAAATGTCTACAGCACTTTTTTCAACTATGTTAACTCTCAAAACATTGCAAATCTGGGCCTAATTGGTCAAAGAATGGATGCTACAATTATCAGTTGAGTAAGGCATGATGGAAGTTTAGTGACAAACTTTTGGCCTTAAAATTGCAGTGTTGTCACGTGCAACTTACCTCATTTCCACTGGTAACAATATCAATGGATGTGCGTCGCCTGTCACATCGCCTGTAACTTTATGCGCTTTACTGCCAGTGACGTCAAAGGGCGACAAGATGCTGCTGGAAACGGAGCCAGTTGCCCGTGACAACAACACGATTTTCACGTTAAAACCTGGTGACCAAACTTTCGCCATGCCTTACTCAACTGATAATCTTAGTAACCTCAATCACTCATCCACCCATTAAATCCCTATCCAGTGGTTATATGTAACAGGGAAAGAAACAGATAAAATTCTTATAATAAAAATATAATTTTTTTTTGCCAGAAGCATACCAGTATATAAACCTGTCTGGGGTTATATGCCTCTGCCTTTACTTAACCTTGGTTTTACACAAAGCTTCTGAGGCCTAGCGTATACTGCACTGTTGGAGCCACATTTAATTGTTATTTTTTCCGTTTGTGCGTGCATTCTTTCATGATCATCGCATTCTTTTCGTTTATCTCGCTTTCATGTTATCGATGTTCTGTTAGGTTTTTTCGCATAATTTTGCTTTGTTTCAGTTCCCTTTTGTATGCGTCTTTCTAGTTTATTTGTGCATTTTCTTCGCGACGCTACCGTCTTCTCGTCTTGTTTACCACCCTGCCGTTTTCCTTTTTTTTATGTGTACCTCAGCTTCCTAGTCATACAACGTTTGTAAGTATCGTCTACCTTCGGCTCGTTATTTCTGTTTCTTTTATTGTATTCGTCTATAACTTGTAATTTATTTTGTTTGTAGCAACCGCTCCCTTTTCATCGCTTCTGTTCGCACTCGTTAAATTGTACATTTCGTCTTAACGGTTAAAGGCCAAGTAGCGTGTTGGATGTTGACTACAATATTCGTTGAAATGTTTATGGATCCAATCGAAAGCACTGGAAGCCAACAGGAACAAATTGGTTTGGAAAGCGACAGTTTAGAATCTGCAGGCGCGGCCCTCGCAACCAGTGTAACAAGGCAAAGGCAGCGCACCGAGAAAGGAAAGACCTATATCGCTCATCTCCGATGGACAGACTGTCAAACTGTCGATAAAAGAATCCAACGGCAAATTAAAGAAATTGTTTCTTCGGCGAGTACCGAAGAAAACGTGCACGTCGTGGAAAGGAATCTGTCTGAATTTCTTATTACCGTGGAAGAATTAATGAGATGCGTCACTGTATTGTTGGACGACCTCGAGGGTGAAGATGACCAGCTAACCGTAGCTAACGATTGGTATGCCGAAAAGAGTAAACAAATAAATGATTTTATTGAAAAAACCGTTCGCTGGATTTCGTCTGCGAAAGAGGTCCTCAAGCAGAATTTGGAGGTTAGATCTCAAGCCAGTTCAAGACGTACGGGAGCATCGTATTGCTCTCACGCAACATCGCAACAATCATCTCCAGCAGAGCGAAGGAAAAGGCGAAAGCGGCCGAGTTAATGGCAAAAGTGACTATGTTGGAACAAAGGCAAGAGCTAGAGAAAAGGGCCGAGAGGTTACGTTTAGAAGAACAATTAGCAGTCGCTCAAGTTCGTGAACGTGTGTTCGCAGAAATTGAGAATGGCGTCAAGGAAGATTTAAGCCACCAGCCGGAAATGCCTTCAGAAGCCTCTCGTGTGCCAGGAATTTCTCTCTCTGGGCCGTCTTTTCTGCCTGTGTCCAGTATTTACACCGTTCCAAGCGCAACGTTGAACACTGTAACGAACGTGAACTTTACTGCGGGTTTCCATGATGACGCTCCTATCACACAAACACCTCCTAAGCCGACGTGACATCCTACGAAGTTAAACCCTCTCGCACCTGAGTTTCTCGTCGCCGACACGCAGCCAAATACGCAGTTTCGTGACGTTCTTCAGAAACAAAACAGATTAACTGAACTGTTGGCGGAACAACAACAACAGAGTTTACTTCCGTCACTCACGCTGACTAAATTTACTGGCGATCCTTTGGAATATTCCACATTTACTAGAAGCTTTGAATCCCAAGTGGAAGCTAGAGTGAGCGCTAACGACGTTCGTTTGCAATACTTGGAGCAATACTTGCAAGGAGAACCGAAGGAGCTCATCAAAGGATGTCTTCACTTGGATAGAAACAGCGGCTACATAGAAGCTAAGAAACTCCTAAAGGAGAAGGGCGGGGATCCTTACAAGATATCGAACACGTACATTAAGAAGATTAACGAGTGGCCTCACATACGGTCAGGAGATGAACTGGCATTAGACCGACTTTCCATCTTTCTTGGTCAGTGCCGGAGCGCGATGTCGACCCTAACTTTTCTATCCATCCTCAACCACCCACACAACTTACAAAGCATGGTGTCAAAGCTTCCTTTTCCGTTCCAAGACCGACGGAGGCGAGAAGCCAATAAAAGTAGACTTGCTAGAGGAACGATCCCTACGTTTGATGATTTCGTGACCTTCGTAAACACCGAAGCAGGGATTGCAACAGATCCAGTCTTTTCGCGAGAAGCCCTCCGTCGTTTGGATGGCTCATCGGATCGCCCTGATCGCTCCAACAAAGGCAAAGGTTCTGGGAAGCCTAAAACTTTCGAGGACCGTGCTCGCGCCCCGCATCACGTCTCCAATCACGCAACAGACGTAACCGCTGACCAAACGATTGCTTCATGTAACCCTACCATCATTTGTAAGCTTTGCAACAAGGGGCATGACTTAGACGATTGCCAAGCCTACTTGAAGAGATCTTTACCAGATAGGAAGGAGTTCCTCAAAGAAAAAGAGCTCTGTTTCGCATGTTACGATCCTGGCCACAGATCTAACGGGTGCGCCCAGAGGAGAACTTGTAAGAAGTGTTCATGTCGTCATCCCACGGGACTTCATGATGACAACTTCCGCATCAATCAAGTAGCCTCCAAGCAGCAGATCCCCCTACCTCCGCAGCGTAAGGATCATGTTGTGAATGCTCACACTGAAATGGCCCAAGCAACCTGTAATGCCACTGGCACTGAGAAATTCGTCTCCGCTGTACCCATCGTTCCTGTCAGGTTGAGATCTGCAGAAAGTGAAGTCCTCACTTACGCCATGCTTGATGCTTGCAGCACCGGTTCCTTTGTTCTAGAAGATATCGCATCCAGTTTGGGTGTAAAGGGCACCGATACACAGCTGATGGTGAAGACCGTCAACGGCACCAAGTTACACGATGCCAAGGTTTTGAACGGATTGGTCGTTTCAGATTTAAAGGGTGACAATACCGTGCAATTACCGAAGATCTTCACCAAAAAGGACCTTTCTACCTGCGATAACATCCCTACGCCTGAACTTGCTCATCGATGGAAACATCTTAAAGGCATAGAAGCAGATCTGCCACCACAGTTACCGAATGCCAAGATCGGTCTTCTGATTGGCTCTAATTGTCTGAAAGCTCTCGAGCCAATGGATGTATTAGCAAGCGAAGATGGTGGTCCATTTGCAATTAAAACGTTTGCTGGATGGGCAATAGTTGGGCCCTTATACATGTGCTATGAAGAGCATCCTTCTGTAAATTGCCATGGAGTTGCTGCAATGGAAGTCTGTTCTGGTAAACACCTCGATCACCACTTCATGGTAGAGAACAAAGTCAGAGAAATCGTTACTCCACAAGTGCTGAACAAGATGTTCGAGCTAGACTTCAGCAAGCAAACTGATGATAAGGAACAAGGACACTCACAAGAAGACAAGAAGTTTCTCAAGATAGTTACCCAGGGTATTCGGCATACAGAAGATAGTCATTCCCCTTCCATTCCGCCGTGACGATGTACACTTTCCTGAGAACAAGGAGCAGGTCCTTCAAAGAGCACACTGGTTAAGAAAGAAGTTTATCAATAATGAGACATTTTACAAGGACTATGTCAATTTCATGAACAGTATTATTGCCAAGGGATTTGCTAGGAAGGTGCTGTCAGATCGTCTATTTGCTAAGACAGGCCAACTTTGGTACATACCCCACCATGGCGTCTACCACGCTAAGAAGCCCAACAAGATCAGGGTCGTATTCGACTGTAGTGCCAGGTTCGGAGGAACATCGCTAAACGACCAATTGTTGTAGGGGCCTGACCTGACGAATTGACTCATGGGTGTTCTGACAAGATTCCGCCAAGGACCGGTCCCCTTCATGAGCGATATTGATGCCATGTTCCATCAAGTCCGGGTACCAGAAGGCCAGCAAGACTTCTTGCGCTTCTTATGGTGGCCTGATGGAGATTTAACGCAGAATCTTGAGGAGTATTAGATGAACGTCCATTTATTTGGTGCGGTTTCCTCGCCGAGTTGTTCAAACTTTGCGCTACGAAAAGCAGCTGATGACGCCGAGGAGGCCGTTGGTCCAGAAACCGCTAACGTGTTGAGGAAGAATTTCTATGTTGACGACTGCCTTTGCCCAGAAGATACAGAGGAGTCCGCTATCCAAAGAATACGTGGCGTTCGTCATGCCTGTGCACATGGAGGTTTCAATCTGGCCAAGTTCGTCAGCAACAGTAGACCCGTACTAGAAAGTGTCCCAGACGAAGCTCGTGCCCAATACATGAGAACATTAGAGCCAGGCAGTGGTGAACTTCTGTTTGAGAGGGCTCTTGGCATACAGTGGGCGATCGAGTCGGATACGTTTGGTTTCAGAATCGTCCTCAAAGACCAGCCGCTAACCCGAAGAGGAATATTGTCTACGATATCTTCCGTTTACGACCCTCTGGGAATAGCAGCACCCTTTCTGTTGGTCGGAAAGTCAATACTGCAGGATCTGTGTCGCACCAAGTTAAGCTGGGATGAAGACATTGGCGAAGAGTACCGTGTACGTTGGGAGAATTGGAGAAGCCAGTTGCCTGCCCTGGAACGTTTCTCTATGGAGTGATGTCTCAAACCTGCAAACTTTGGTACAGTCGTCTCCAGACAATCCACAACTTCTCTGATGCTAGCTCAACGGGTTACGGTCAAGTGACATACCTCAGAATCGAGAATGAGAAAGGAGACATCCATTGTGCATTCCTTATGGGGAAAGCCCACATAGCTCCCGTTAAGACCATGACGATTCCACGCCTCGAGCTTATGGCAGCCACAGTTTCAGTTAGAGTGGGAGAGATGATTGCTAGAGAGTTAGATGAACCTGCTGAGAGTAAGACTTATTGGACAGACAGTAACACTGTTTTGAAGTACATCCGAAATGACAAGAAGCGTTTCCACGTGTTTGTGGCAAATCGCATGCAAACAATAAGAAATGCAACAAATCCTAACCAGTGGAGGTACGTTGGGACCGACATTAATCCGGCTGATGACTCGTCACGTGGTTTGAAAGACCATGAGTTATCCAAACAGCATCGTTGGATTACAGGTCCAAATTTCCTATGGCTACCCGAGAGCGAATGGCCTCAACTTCCTGGTGACTTGGACGACGTTTCCTACAATGATCCTGAGGTTAAGAAGGTTCTTGTGAACAGCATGGACGTTGAAGAGAACGCAGACCTTTTGAAGAGGCTCACACGCTTTTCCGAGTGGCACCGTATGAAAAAATCCATTGCCTGGATACTCCGTCTAAAACCTAACTCCGATGAGAGGGCATTGCTTCCCAAGGATGGAGCTGACAAAGTGAGACGTACAGCAAACGTGAAACGCAAGCCCTTAAGAGTAGAAGAATTAGACAGAGCGGAGAAGACCATTCTGAAATTGGTACAAAGCGGTGCATTTCCCAAAGAAATAGAAGCTCTGCAGAAAGTTCGACAAGTAGATTGTGAGAGTGACCGCCAATTTGCAAAGGCAATAAAGTCCGAAGTCAAGAAATCTAGCACGTTGTATTGCCTTGATCCTTTCCTGGACTGGGATGGACTCATACGTGTTGGCGGAAGACTAAGCAAGTCAGAAGAGTTTTCAGAAGGCTTTAAGCATCCTGTGATCCTCCCGAAGAAGAGTTTCATCGTGGACCTCATAATTCGTGACGCCCATACGAAGGTCGCCCATGCTGGCAGGGGCATTACACTGAGCGAACTAAGAAGTCAATATTGGATACTTAATGCCAATTCTGTTGTGAGACATTTCATCTCCAAGTGCGTGGTTTGTCGTCGTCTTCGTGGAACGACAGGTGAACAAAAGATGGCTGACCTTCCTAAGGAGCGAATAACACCCTCCCATCCCTTCACATATAGTGGCGTTGATTACTTTGGTCCCTTCTACATCAAGCAAGGACGGAGAGATGTTAAACGCTATGGAGTACTATTTACCTGCCTAGCTAGCCGAGCGGTGCACATTGAAACGGCCGACTCATTGGAAACAGATTCCTTCATTAACGCCCTTCGACGATTCATAGCAAGGAGAGGGCCAGTACGTGAGATCAGATCAGACCAAGGCACCAACATCGTAGGAGCAGAGAGAGAACTAAAGAAAGCTTTAGACGAGCTGGACCACAGCGCAATCCAAAGGAATCTTTGCAGAGACTTCAATGCTGACTGGATTATCCAATGGAAACAGAATCCTCCGGCAGCGTCCCACATGGGTGGCGTTTGGGAGCGCCAGATACGATCTGTCAGATCAGTTTTGTCTGCATTGATGCGAAAACACAGCCACACCCTCGAGGATGAATCCTTTAGAACCCTGTTAACCGAGGTAGAATGCATCATCAACAGTCGCCCGCTCACTGTCCCGTCAAGCGATCCCGAGGATCTGGATCCACTCACACCAAATCACATACTGACTATGAAGTCAAGGGTTGTCATGCCTCTGCCAGGAAACTTTCAGAAAGCTGACTTGTACCTCCGCAAAAGATGGAAATGTGTGCAGTATCTTTCCAATGTCTTTTGGTAGAGATGGAGAAAAGAGTACGTCCAAAATCTACAAAAGAGAGTAAAATGGAACTGCCCCCGAAGAAACTTCGAAAAGGGAGACCTGGTACTGATCGTAGATGATCGAGCCTCAAGAAACGACTGGAGCATGGCCCGAGTTGTCGACGTACACCTGGATTCAAATGGACAGGTCAGATCGGTCAGAGTTACCATGGCAACAACAACCCTAGATCTGCCAATCGACAAACTCAAGCTGATACTGGAGAATGAAAAATGAAGACCAGGGTAAATCCCAGCCAGAGGAGCCATAAGGAGTAGAGAACTGTGTTATGAACTTTAACGTTAAAACTGAGAACTTAAGAGTTTTAGTAAACTCTTAGAGGAGCCAGATGTTGCAGCCGCATTTAATTGTTATTTTGTCCATTTGTGCGTGCATTCTTTCGTGATCACTGCATTCTTTTCATTTATCTCACTTTCATGTTATTGATGTTCTGTTAGGTTTTTTCGCATAATTTTGCTTTGTTTCAGTTCCCTTTTGTATGCATCTTTCTAGTTTATTTGTGCATTTTCTTCGCGACGCTACTGTCTTCTCGTCTCGTTTACCGCCGTGCCGTTTTCCTTTTTTTATGTGTACCTCAGCTTCCTAGTCATACAACGTTTGTAAGTATCGTCTACCTTCGGCTCACTATTTCTGTTTCTTTCATTGTATTCGTCTATAACTTGTAATTTATTTTGTTTGTAGCAACCGCTCCCTTTTCATCGCTTCTGTTCGCACTCATTAAATTGTACATTTCGTCTTAACGGTTAAAGGCCAAGTAGCGTGTTGGACGTCGACTAAAATATGCACTAATGATCCGAAAAATAACTTATCCACTGGATAGAAACTTATTCAGTGAAAAGGCAGGGTTTTTCACCCTTTGCACATGACAATTTAACTGGATCCTTGATAACAGGGCTTAGACACCTATTGTGATGGCAGTAATCATATCAATGGAAGACTATGACATTAACAAGTAAAGGCAGATCTTTCCAAATGTGTCACAATAGTCCAGCACATTGTAAAACAATTTGTGGTCTTGTAAACTTGGAAGAGGCAGTTTTGAAAAAAATAGAATTTAAAGCTTGTCTATTTATCTGAATAACTGGGCAACACATCTTTTAGAAAAAGCAATAAGTCAACTAATAAATTTAATTATAAACTAAGCTAGCAAATAACTAGACTTTTTATTATTATCATTAACCTTGACTGGCTTCTCTTCAAACTGAACACCATGATTTTTGTCCCTATCATCGTCTGTCCCTGCCTGAAAAGCCTATTGTAAACAAAAGATTCAATCATCAGTACAACTGGTAAAAGAAATTAACATCAGTTAACAGTAAGATGACTTGAGCTGTTAGCGGCTGTCTCATGTTAGTAATAAAAGGGGCACAACCATTATATAAAATAGTAAACGGTTTGAACCCTGGAGTATCAGTAGTTTGTACAGTGTGATCATCTGGGTGAGGGTAACTCTGGGCAAAAAGAACTGTTGTTGGTGACTGACATTTCGACAACCTAAGCGGAAGTCATCTTCAGAGTGAACTGAATAGTATTAGTCAGTCGACGATGTTATGATGTAACTCTGGTCCATTTAAAGTGATTGGTCAGTTTAGACATGATGGTATTGGCTGAAAGACTTGTGCAAAGTTAAACAGTTTGTCAGCAGCCATTGGTTCATTCTAGTAAGTTTCAACCCATACATCGTCATTTATGATGACCTCAACATTAAAATCAAAATATCTATTAATTAATTACAAAAGATTGTGATAAATTATAATTATTTGAATTTCAATGTTCATGTCATCAAAAGTGGCAAATACATTTAATATATAATTGATTAGAAATAGTATTCTTTATTGCACCTTACTCTCCAAAGGGAGGTATTGGTCTAAATACAACAAAGGTTTGAACTTTAACTAACAAAATAACATTTACCATATCCATATACAATTAATTAGAAAAATTCATAGCACTTATTACATTTGAACCAAGAATCTTTTTCTTTTTTTGAAACATTGATACCACTTTTTTTCACTGAAGATCATTTAAAACCAATCTATATTGAATTTCACTAAACCTGATTCAGGCCATCATCCCCATGTGACTTTCTCAGATCAAGAGCTGGCGTGTCATTTGGCTTTTTATGAAACTGAGTGGCGCAAGATTGTTGAACCTAAAACAGACAGTAACACAGACTGAATTATTTTAAAATCAATGCAGCCAACTGAAATTGCACACAGAATTCATCAGCGTCAGTTTAAAATAAATGTTCTAAGTAGATATTTCCTGCATGGCGTGGTTTATGTGACAACAACTTGTTAGTGCAGAGTGCACTATTGGGATGGTTTAGGGGGCTGCTGTTTGCTAAGGTGCTAATGCCATAAGGTGTAAACTTAAATGTTTGTTTAATTAATTAATTTCAATTCATCAGTTAGCCTTGAGGAAAGCTGGAGTACATTACGCAAAAGGCGTTATACTTATTTATACTTAAATCCTCGTGGTGCTGTTATCTTAAGAACAAAAGCAATTTGCTCAAAATGCATGCACAGATTAGATAACATCAGTGTCAACTATATGCTAGGTGAAAGATACATTTCATATGGAAACACACACAAATGTAGAGTGCTTTTCTTTGTGGTAAAACACAACATGCAAGACGCATGCGTTCTAGTATTGCTAGTGTGATAAACTCCATTCTCAGGTTCAGATCTGCATGTTTTTTGAGTGATACCACACTCTCGTTTTGACCGGGGATAGCAACTAATTCAGGTAACGTCAGGTATTCCTTTTTTAGTGCAAAGAACACTACTATGACTTCGTATCTTCTGGCATCACCCCTAGCTTGACTCAAGAAATTTCAGCTGCTGTTTTATAACTATTGTATGTTTTGGTTCAAATAAAGAATGGAAACATATTGCTTCTCCTTGGTAGCTTGTTTACTTCCTCTTCTATGAGGGGAGCAAAAAGTTCATATTCAGCCAAAACTTTCTCATGTTTGTTACATGCAAAACTAGTAAATTTGTGACAATAGAAACTTCACAATTATTACCGCAGGCTCTGTGGCACTTACTGAAACCGCCAATTAATTTCATCAGTCTTTGAGGAGACTTGGTCACCAAAGAAGGATATAATTTTGGCCAAGTAAGGATCTTTACCTTCAACACTTCTCGTTGAAACACTTCTCTGTTGTATTAACTTGTATTAGCTTTGTGTATTAGTTTGACGTGAATAAGAACGTACTATTGCATGACACGACGTGACTATTTGATACATGTAATTAGTCAGATTAGGTCTTGTTTATCGGTGAAATGAAAATTTGCATTTTGAATAAAACAACATTGTTCCTCTTCGAATTTAGATCAGATATTTAACTTTATTCCATTTACCTCCAGTAGTGAGTAAAACAAAAAACTCATCTATTCTTATATTTTCAAGGTAACAAGGGTATCATGTTGCATACCTTGGTGAGGAAAACAAAAGTATAAGTAACAAACCTTGGTGCGAGAAGTAAAATTGTCACATTTTCTATGTCTACGTATTATTGAATTTAAAATGAACGAAACTCAAAGTAAAACAACATGATGAAATTGAAAACTGTCTTGACAAACGGTAATTGTAAGTTATTTTTGGGCCTTGAAAGAAAATACAAACATGAAACATACACAATGCTGAGATTATGCCCTATCATGTTTTTAGCTGTTCATGTTTTGCAAAGGGGAAAAGGCCTAGTTGACTACCAAGGGAGAGAACAGCAGGGGTGAGGACCTGTGTGACTACTGTGTCAGAGCCTTAAATTGCACTCTGCACTATCTGAGATTGTCTCACCAGATTTAATTTTTTTGGATTTTCGTTCTTTCTCTTTAAATGTTTGCCTTGGTTGAAAGCATGCTTACCCCTTCAAATCAATGTGTGAGAAAATATAATGGATGGTCAATTACAATCATAAGCTTCACCGTTGAAATTGCATTGAACTTTCCAGCTTGGATTTTTATTTATGTTCAGCATGGTAAGCTTTAGCTTTCCTTTTAATTCAACTTCAAAGTCTGACAACAAAATAAATATTTGTTTAAATCAAATCTGAATTCACTTTGGGCACAACACTTACCTGCCAGCCACCTCCTTTTGGTTTTGCAGGACTAGGAGGAAATCGTGAGCTATGAAGAGGAGTTCCCCAGCTACATGAACAAAAGGAGTTCAAAACATTTTAAGTGCATTTGGATCATGTTTACTGTATTTAGTCTTGACCGTTATGTTGGTCGATAGTCAACCGATAACATCATATGTCAACCGAGAGTTTGTCAATAGTCGGTCGACACTCGGTTGACACTCAGTCGGTCAGTGGTCGGTGGTCGGTTGATATAGCGACCAACTATCAGCTGACCATTAGTCGTTATTGGGCAGATGCATCTTGATTGAGTATCGGTCAAATTTCAGTGGGATATCAGTCAAATGTCAGTGATATATCGGTCAACTGTCATCAGTCATGATTTCGGCCGATATGTTGGTCAACAGTCACTCAACACTTGGTCGCTAGCTGGTCGATAGTCAGTCGGTGGTCAGTTGATATAGCGACCAACTACCGGCCGATACTCAGCCAAAGGGTTCAGTTTCTCATGCATCTGGTCAGAAACAAACTCAACTGTTGTGTTTTTGAACAAAACATTCAATATTTCAGTATTTTTTTCCAATTTTTTAGTGTTATTGGTAACCAGACTAAAAACTATGTAGACCGACATACACGGTGGCTGACTATCGACCAATATATCGACCGACACATTGAATGACATATCTGAAGCTTGCTTTTCTTTTGACCGATAGTCGACCGATACTAGGCGAAGTATCAGAGAAGTATCGGCCAAGTATCAGCAAAGTATCAATGAAGTATCGGCGAAGTATCAGCGAAGTATCGGCAAAGTATCGGCAAAATATCAGTGAAGTATTGGTAAACTGAAAACTGTATCGGCCAACACACATCTCAACTGATATATTGACCGACTATCAGCCGAGTGTCGACCAGCTATCGACCGAGTGTCGACCGAGTGTTGACTGACTGTCAGTCGACATAGCGGTCGAGACTACGTACAGTACTCATGATCCAGTGGAACCTTGATTTAACTAACCTCTGTATAACAAAGTCCTCGGTACAACGAATGATATTCTTTGCCTCAGTAATAGTAACATACTATATGGAATAGAACCTCGATATAATGAAACCTTGTTATAGTGAACAAATTTTTCCAGTCCCCTGACCCTCTGTTATAATTACCAAGGTTCCACCGTACCAGTCAGTATACAGAGTGACAACCATAGAATTGTTTAGTTAGTGTTTTAATACAAGAATTTTATTTGCAACAGCTTATAACAGCAGAGAGCTCCAAGGGGTTTATTTTTATTTTTTCATTTTTAAACACTGACTGTTTTTAACTGTAGAGACTACCTTATAAGGCTGCTGTTAGAGTCTGGTGTGTGTAAATGAGGGCCATTAACTGTGGCTGGCTGGAGCAACTGCAATTATATAAACAACATGACAGCTTCCAACACTGACCAAAGACTTAACATTAAAGGATTTGATCTGATACTGCATTGTACATTCAGTCTGTCAGTTCCGTAAATAGAGGTTTTTAACAACAGAAAATCATTCAAAACTAAAATTCATTTTTATTAGTGTTCACGTAATAGCTAGGGGTATCTGTTGAATAGGGGTGCATTATAAAGGTTAATATAAAAGATGCTTATTCCAGACGAGATGATGATGTCACGTTTTGTACTGTAATACAAATAACACACCAGTAACTATACTATATTGCTGTTTATAATCCATCAAATATTTTTGTTCATGCACAGTTGGTGTAAGTGCGTCACCTGACTGAATGTGCCCCAGCTAAAACTGGAGAATATCTAAGGGATATTCCCCAATTTCCAAAACTGCACAAGTTGTAAAAAATATTTGAAGGATTATAATAAACATGATAGCGTCTATTTGTTGTGAAAATATGCTTGGACATTTGCCCTTGGATATTATCTGTTCCTCAAAGCTCACAATCTTCCTCAAGCTACACTCTCAGGAAACTGTTTGCTTCTCTGAAAAGATGTCCACAGACAAATATCCTTTGGGCTAGCATATTGTTGTGCCAAATGGAGACTATTGTTTATATATTTGTACTCATTTCATGCGTGTTTTCGACAATATTCACTACAGTTATAGTTTATATAATAATTGTTTTAGTATAATTTTCAGAGGTGAATATCAAGGACTACAAATAACGGACTAAAACATAAAAACATGGATGTAATTGTTCGTGTGCATACATGTTTATACAGCTGTAGTTTTAATAACAAGCTTACAAGTACATCGATCATCGAGTTTGGCAGCAAAACAAACAAGCGAAACACTACGAAAAATAAATTCATCCGGTACCTTTGTTTTTTATCGTTGTTGACTTCATTCACAGATGTCATGATCACCTAAAAATGAGTAGCTTATTAATAAGCATTTAGTTTGAAGTAAAAGAAATTTTGGTCGAGTGATCTGACCTGCTGGCGATCGACGCAACCACTACGTTTATGATTCTTAAAAGCCTTGAATACGAGTTCTTGAAAAGATTTTTGGTCCAAGGGTGACAGGAGTCATTTTGAAAATTTTTCATTCTTTCAAATATCCTGGACTTGGAGTGATGTCTTTTGAATAAATGAAAACTTAATTCAGCAACTGTTCGTCATGTTTACTTGCCGAGATGGCAAAGATGGCAAGCTTTGTAACCAAGCTCCAGCAGGGTGAATATAGCCTCATATGATGACCTTTTTGACCAACCAGAATGTCCAATTCTTATATTCACCTCTGGAAATTATACTAATTACAGTTATTAATAAATACCTTGGGGATTATAGTTGTACAGTATTAGCTTCATTCACTTTCTTGATCAATCAGAATATAATAATTATAATACTATATGTATGCAACTCTCAATAATTTCCTTTCCAAGTTTAAAACAATTAAAAATTAATACAATACTTGATTGTTGTCATCTGCAAGGTTTCCCAGGTCTAACTGTGGAACCCTAAAGTTGAATCAGATTACACAGAAAAATCAAGACTTTTCCCTGTTCAAAAATTGGATATTTAACAATTATTCACCAAAGTGGAGGTAAATATCCATCACTTTCACCTACACTGAGGTGAATAATTGTTTTAGTCTATACCACACAAGTTGAATAATTAGCGGACAAAAAGGCTTTTTTTAATGTGTGACAAGCGGTCGGAATTTTTTAAATCTCTCGCGTCGGCTGCTTGGTTGTGAATAGTACTTGCTAATCACCTCTGTGTTAACCAATCAGAGCTCGCAAAAAGCACTATTCACTTGTGTAGTATATACTAAATAATGAAAGTTCTAAGGAAGACTTTCACTTTGATTCTCCACTTTAGAAATTAAAGGAGCTCAGTCACATTATTTTGAGTTATTTTGGCCACCTAAAAAATACTTTTTAATGGAAGAAAACCTGTAAACAATAGTTTACTAACTAAAAGATAGAAAAGCAACAAAGAGATAATAATTAACCATAAAAGAACAAGCCAGGATGGTTAAGGATGGAGAAGGTGAACATAGATTCCAAACAACGGATTTGACAAATAGTGTGCAGAAAACTGCTCAATCCTACGTCCAAAATACTCCTGGGACTGCCACGCTGGAAAGTACACCAAGCCTGCAATACCATACAAATACTGCTGACCAGAAGTACCAGCTACTCTTTGTTGTTAACTTTGTTAAACTGCATTTGAGAGCATCTGAACTTTTCAAGATGCGTAAACAGTGACATAGCTCCTTTAACAAGAAGATCTGTTAGATCTTATAACCGCGCTTTTAAAATTTAACTGTTTTCTTAGCACTACAGTCGCAACGGAGTGCACATTCTAAAGCAATCCTTGATGATTCATTGGTTTCTCCAGACACCACATCACTTGATCAACACAAACTCTATTATTGCAACATCAGTCGTAGCCGTTGTGAAATCTCCGATGATGTAATAGTCTTAATCTGGAACTTTCTTCGGCATATGTATGGGAATGAAGATACGAACGCTATTAACAACAGCTTTCTTTCTTAAAAGTCAAGATTAAATTTAATTGTTTTTTCCCCTAAGGAAAGGGCTAGCAAAGAAGTCTAACGAGTCACATAATTCAGGAATTGCGTTATCCACGGCTATCTTTAGTACGGTGGTTATTTCCCTACCAATGACGCAATCCTTGCACGTTGTGACATGTTCTTTGCTTGGCTTGCAAATATTTAATTTTCCGATTACCGAACTGGCTGCGATGAAACAGCCAAAGAATTTACTTCATTTGCCTAAAACCGCAAGAAATGCTTGCAAAATTGCAAATAAATTAATGACCGTCGCTTCTGCCGAAATAAACTTGCAAAGTAAACACGATCTTATTTGTCACGTAGCGAAAGTGAAAGCTGCAATGTCAACGCATTCCATGGCTGACGTAATACCTTTTTTTATCATATTTATTATTCCCTTTGAATCCAACGCTTCGATAAAACGAAAAGAAAATATACAAAAAAGAAAACAATATCCCTAAACTTGTCCGTGTATTTATGTTTTTACAGCTTCTGGCGGAAAAACATCACACGTTGCATGACTCAAAATTTTGCCGAGAGGGAGCTTGGGTCTGGTCACCGACAAAAAAAAAAACAAGATCTGTTAGATCTTATAACCGCGCTTTTAAAATTTAACTGTTTTCTTAGTACTACAGTCGCAACGCAGTGCATATTCCAAAGCAATCTTTGATGATTCATTGATTACTGTAGACATCACAGCACTCGATCAACACAAACTCTATTATCGCACCATCAGTCGTAGCCGTTGTGACATCTCCGATGACGTAATGGTCTTAATCTGGAACTTTCTTCGGGATATGTATGGGCATGAAGATACGAACACTATTACAAACCGCTTTCTTTCTTTAAAGTCACAATTAAATTTAATTGTTTTTTTCCCTTGAGTTAAGGGTTAGCAAAGAAGTCACATGAGTCACATAAGTCAAGAATTGCGTTATCTACCGCTATCTTTAGTACGGTGGTTATTTCCCTACCAATGACGTAATCTTTGCACGTTCTGACACGTTCCTTGCTTGGCTTGCAAATATTTAATTTTCCTTCCGATCTATGAACTGGCTGTGATGAAACAGTCAAAGGATTTACTTCATTTGCGTAAAACCACAAGAAATACTCACAAAATTACAAATAAATTAATGACCGTCGCTTCTGCCGAAATAAACTTGCAAAGTAAACACGATCGTATTTGTCACGTAGCGAAAGTGAAAGCTGCAACGTCAGTGCATTCCATGGCTGACGTAATACCTTTTTTCAGCGTATTTATTATTCCCTTTAAATCCAACGCTTTGATAAAACGAAAAGAAAATATATTTTACCCACAAAAAAGAAAACAATATCCGTAAAATTGTCCGTGTATTTATGTTTTAACAGCTTCTGGCGGAAAAACATCACACGTTGCGTGACTCAAAGTTTGGCCGAGCGGAGGTCTGTGTCTGGTCACCGACAAAAAAAAAAAATAATAATAAACCACGGGTAAACCTAGAACCGCGCTCGGCCCATGGCCGCGCGGTTAATAATAAACTCCGGGTAAACCTAGAACCGCGCTCGGCCCATGGCCGCGCGGTTAACAAGTGAGAATTTTTTTTGCTTAGAGTCTGAAGCAAAAAACTAATTGAGCCTGATGGGAGTAATATTTATGTGCAAAACATTTTATGGAACACAGGCATTTATCCCATCAAGCTATGGATGTGCTCAGATTGCACTATTTGTTTGGGATTGCTGGGATTTATGGGCAACGTCATCACACAACAACACAAGCTGTCTTGTAAAATAAAAAACAATGATAATTGCAGAGCGTCCTAGATAGTTTTAAATCTGGCTGTCAGAAAGGCGTCACAAATTTTTGTGAGCACTATCTGCAGGAAATTTCCTACTTAGACTTGCACAAGTATGTTACTATTAATATAGACTGCAAATGCTGACAGAATTCTAGCTGTTGTTCTATACGGTGTGAAACGATACAAAGGTATTGAGGTATGAACTTAACAGAAAAAGTTTCCTAAACATGCCTGGGAGTCTGGGTACTAGTCTGTGAGTATTCTGGGGAGGGGGGTTGGTGGTGGATCACATGGTCTGTCTGGCTTGGCACGGCTCCTGGAAATCAGTCCTTATTCACAGGTATTGCATTCATGTGAATTGCTTGAAGATGAGGAGGTGATACAAACATTTACATGTGCATGTATACGGTTTGTTTCAGAGTGCTGTTTCAGTATTTATGTTGTAATACTTCAAAAAAGTATGAAGGTACCAAATTTACATTGTATACACTGAAGACTAGTTCAAAGTTATGAATTTGGTAATATATGATCAATAATTGAAGGGGTCGGCCAAAACCCATGCCAAGTACAAAATTTGTGTGAAATTTGTTTTCCTCAAATTAAGTGCCTAAATTTTTGCATGTGGTTTTCAATTAACAGAAAAACATTGCCCTGTATTGTTTTCCACTGGTTTGCTCTTAATTTTTTTTAATTATTGGTGATAAGTATACAGGATGAGGAAGTACATTATTTCTAATATATAATAATATCAACACAAACCCTTGAGGAGCCTTTCTTCCACCTAGGCGAGCCCTTGAAAACACTTGCACTTCAACCGGTTGGTCAGCATAATTTGGATTTGCCTGGCACAGAAAAAAAAAAATTTATAAATTAAGAAATAGAAGACATGTACCCTGTTTCTATTGAGTTATAGAAACATGAGTGGAAGTTTGGGAGAACGAGAAATGCCGTGGGAACAGGAACCGCAGGTGAGTGTTTCCAAAGCTTTTTTGAGTTCTCCCAAACTTTCACAAGTGTTTCTATAACTCAACAGAAACATGGAGAACATGTTTTTTTAATTCTTTTAGAAAACACTGCGAAGAAAAAAGGAAAACAACTTGTTAACTTTGATTATCAAAATTTAAATTCTCTTAGCTCACACCATCATTACGTCAACAGCTCGCACTAGTTCTGTGTTTCTATCGAGTTATAGAAACACGATTTTTAACAAATCAGCGCCCATATTTTTTTAGGACTGTTTTCTAATAAATGATTTCTGGTTCCTGGCCCGTATCAGCTCCAGTCAGATTTACAATATTAACAATTATGTAACATTTTCATACTGTCAAACTTCCAATTGAAATGGCTAAGAAGAATGCGTAAGAAGCAACACCCTCCCTACCCACCGAGAAAACAATCAGTTGGTTATTTTGTGTCTGCCAATGAGCAGGAATCTTGAAAGCTTTTATGTGAGTAAAAGTTGTTTATCAAAGGTACATATTGCTCAGTTAATATGGTCAGGAAATTTTTTTCAAATGAAATTGAAAAACACAGCAAAAAGACAAGAACAGGAGCTCCTGAAGACTGTTAGACTAATCCTCGACAACTGACCTTGGCTAAACTCTTGGCAGCATCTAACTGAGATTTTGTGATCACCGATGCCTGCATAAAGTGATAATAACTACGTCAATTAGACTCCAATGTGCACAAACAAAATGAAAAGTAACTTGCCCAGCAGGAAAGTCTACTTGTCCCTGACGACCAGACAGGGCATTTTCCGAGCCCTGAGATATTCTCCAAATGGACATCTCATCTGAGCATGTCTAAAGTAATCTGACAATATCTTTGGTTCGGTTTTGGTTTTACCATGTTTTGAGATTGGCTGAGAAGTGTAATTGGAAAGTAGATGTACCTGGTTTGGTTTTGGTTTTATGACACTGAATTGAAAACCACTCTATCGTGACTGAACATTCTAATTGCTTTGATTTCAGTTCCTGGCTATTCAACTGAAAACTGTTCTCTCTATCTATTAATATTTATTGGTCTCCTTACATTATACATAGAAACAGGTCCAGTAGTCTTCTTAGGTTGGTTCCCAGTTAAAGGACGAGGAGCCTCAGGAGTTGTGTGGACTGTGCTTGATGCAGCGCTGTTATCATGGAAACTGTTTCCAGTCTTTTGTTTTGGGGTATCCTGTCTGGGGGTATCCGAAACGCCAAATATGTGAGATTTGGTGCTTCCTCCTCTCCCAGCACTGCTAGGTCGAACACGGCGACCACTTGGTGGCCTCTGATGACGTGAGGTGGATGTGCCAGTGACTGACAGATCTGGCTGGGAATTGCTTTGCCAGAAGCTCATTGTAACAGTAGCACATCTACAAACAAGTACTGTATAACAGTATTCCGTCAGTCAATAGACAAGATGGTTCAAAATCTTCAGCATTCCTTGATTGGAATTGGCATTTAATTCAGATATCAGAAGCCAACAAGATATCTTCAAACTTAAGCTTACAATTAACAAAATGAAAGGGCACAGATTTCTAACCATAAAGTGGTTTAACTTTACTTAGTCCACCTCTAATGATCACTAAAACTTCATATTTCTTTCTTCGCCTAGGCTGATGTATATGAGGAATAATCTTTTACCTAAGAGGCAAGCACTTAGGAAATTATGAAGTTTACCTCAGGTAAAGAGCATTTCCCGCCACAATAACCTGCCTCCATTTCCCTCAAAATTACTGATGTTTACTACAGCTGTTTCTCAAAGCTGAAGCTAATATTCAACGATTCACTTTAAGGAGGATTTCCTTTGACGTAAAGGTTGCAAAAATGATTAACAAAACTTCAAGAACAAATCAACAGACGTGGACAAAAAAAACATTCCGAGCAACGGATTGCGCCCGCGGCAGGAAAGGGGTGTATAACGCGGTTGGTAGGCACCAGTAACGTTTCTTCATGTACTGTGCACGAGGTATCATAAACTCCAACTTGCGGCTAAGTGCGGAACTGCTACATTCGACCTGCGTGCCGTGAAGAGCGTTTTTGCTCGTATAACCTCCCTGTTGCAAGTTGCACGTTCAACTTTGCTCTAAGCGAATCTGACGGGATTACTTTGTTTCGGCAGCAAAAACGAAGACACTACCCGTCACTCTTCTGCCATCCCCGGACTTCACGCTTCTCTTTCTCCAGCCTCTGGATGGGGGCAAGTAATACGGTCATCATTAGCCTGTATAGCTGGTGAGCTTTCACGCGCGGGTGCTTTGGTTTAGCACTGGAACCTCTAAAGTTACGAAGGGAATGTGCTTTATTCTAGAAAGTAAGCCACTTGTTTTCGGGACATCAAATTTTCATGATTTAGAAGAAATCGCGAAAATTGCGTAAATTTGGGTTTAACTACCAGTGATTGCCCGTTGAGCGCCATACTCAGTTAGCTGATCTAGAAACCGGCCTTTACTTCCCAGTCGTGATTGTGAAGCCTGGCCGTGCCTGTTTTAGGTCTGTTTTACAGTGATCATCTGAGTTCTGTTGTTTTTTGCATGCCAGTTCTGGCGTGACGTCGCATGGGATAAAAGGTTTGACACGCGTCACGAGCAAAAATAACTGCTTTCGATTTCGGTAAACGGAAGTGACCTTCCTCTTCTTCATCCCGAGCACCACCAGTATCGGGCATTCTGACCAGAATAATGAAGGTAATTTGTGCTGGACCAGCGAAAACAGGCACAAAATCGATCTCTAAAGCTTTACAGGTTCTCGGTTTAAAGGTCTTCAACTGGGAAGAGCAGACCTTTGATTTCCTGGATCACTGGGTCGGCGTTTTTCAAAACGGTGCCAAGCCTGATGCGAAGCGTGTGTACGAGAATGCTGATGCAGTCGTCGACATGCCGGGTACATTTTTCTTTGAGGAAATCTTGGAAGCATTTCCCGACTGCAAGGTGATCCTGAGCGAACGGGATGAAAACTCTTGGGTGGAAAGTCTTGTGAATCAAATTAAAGTCTTTAACACGGCAACATTTGCTCTGAAACCACTGGTACTCCTATCACCAACCCTAAAGAAACTGTTTTTCGTGCTGCTCGCGTTCACGGATGCAATGTTCGGATCTCATGACCCCAAGGCAACGTACGTATTCAGGAAGCGATTCCAAAGTCACAATGAGCGTGTCAAGTATGTTGTTCCCCGTGAAAAACTATTGGTGTACAACATCGAACAAGGATGGAAACCGTTGTGTGATTTCTTGGAATGTGAAATTCCAAACGTCCCGTTTCCACATGAAAACATCAAAGGTGAAGTTGCTAACATGCCTTTGGAGGCAACAAGAGCTGGCCGTCAAATAAAACGAGAATTTATGCTTGCTCTCTTGGGCATATGTTCGCTGATTGTGATCTTTGTGGCCATTGTATGTTACATTTATTATGGCTGAGACAATGCCGTGACTGCGTATCGCGTGACCATACTTTTATGTCACGTAGTCTCAAGAACTTTACGAAGACGATATTGAAATTTCATAGTTTGGTGTATTTTATTCCACTTTACACAACTGTGAGAGATTAGGAAGCGCTTTATAAATTTGTATTAAGAGATACAGTCTTTTTTTTTCTTTTTTTCTTCTTTTTTTAATTATAGTTAATCAACTCTCAAGAGTCCACAAAAGCGAGGTGTGGTGAAAATGACCCAAATTTTTTGGTAAGATTTGTTTTAAAGATCTCCTGTTTCGTTTAATTTGCAGTACACATTTATTTTGCTACATAATCATGTGATACTACTTAATATAGTGTGTAAACTAATAAACATTCCAAGATTGCAGAATAATTATGTCAGTCAATGCATCCAAATTGTCCATTGCAACGAGAGAACAATAAAAATATCAGTCTGGGACTACATGAAATTACAATAATAATAATAATAATGGCAATCCGTCAGTCTCGAGACTATGGAGCCTCCAAGGCAGCACTTCAGCTTCTTTGAAGATTGACGAAATTTTGGCAATCCGCAAAAATTTGGCAAGGTTTTGAAACTGGGAGTTGCACTTATTTTACGCTACTTGTTGACAGATTTATTACTTATACAAACAAAATTGGCTCTAGTGCGACCAGGAAAGCTCAACGCGACATATTGCTGATTACAGAGGACCCCTCCTTGATGTTCTCAATTGTCAAAGTGGCACATGACCAGACCCAACTAGGGTCTCTCATCGCTCGCTCCAGGGGGCGATAATATGATTGACCCTGGGAACAAGGTTGATATGAATTATTTCACATATACTTCACATCATTTCACTCCCCACGGGAAGATATGAACTCACTTAATTGACCTCGCTCCCAATGTGTGGCTTCATAGCTCAGTTGGTAGAGAGCGTTGCACCGGTATTCGCGGAGGTCACGGGTTCGAGTCCCGTTGAAGCCCTGATTTTTTTTCTCAGGCTTCTTCTTTCCAATTGCTTAAAATTTACTGCGATGATTATTCTTCACTTTCATCTACTACCGCAGTTCAAATATGAATTATTTCATATACACTTCACATCGTCGATATTTTCGTTCGCTGCATTTCGATCTCTCTGGGAATACCAGGCCTCGATCAAAAAGTCTCTTTAAAAAGGCGATCACGAGCCTTGTTTGACACGGACCCCATCAAGGCATTAAAACAAGGTTTTAGTAATTCATAGAAAGACGTTTCGACTCACCAATTTCGGCAATGGTCTTTCTATGAGTTACTAAAACCTTGTTTTCACGTTTCAATAGGGTCAGTGCCCAACACAATTTCGGATCCGATGTATATTCTATAGTGATGTCCATCCCTGACTGCAATTTCAGTATAAACAGTACCCAAGTGTTGTGTTGCTTTTAAACTAGCCACTCGACCTGATGAAAAATGTAATACAAACAGAATTTTTTACTCTTAACGCTCCGTCTCCTGGACAAAATACATTATAAAAAGTAACAGTTATAATTTTTGACAACTATTCATGTCGTCATTATTAGGGGTCTGGGGTCGGACCTAGACAGAGGGAAGCGATCTACAGTAATTTGATAGCACGAAGTTTCACATGGAACCCACCCAGCCTGGCCCAACTGTTACCACCCTTTTTGAAAAATAAAGTCTTAGCAAAAACACAGAAACATGACAATCCCCTTTTTCTTGGCCTGAAAAACTTTTACTTCTTGTTTAACAAACAGTGTTTAGGTGACACAACTACAGTGGGCTTTCAGCTATATACATAGAAACAAGCGTTACAATGAGCATTGCGTGGCAATGAGGTTACTTCTTTGCATTACGGTATCTCACAATTATTTGTGTCTATTTTCTGTAAGAAAACAGATGTGGCTGTAAGAAAACAGATTTTGGAAGATAACCACAGAAGCTAAGCACTCTTCTATATTTGTTTGTAAAGGTTCTAGAGGATGTGCCATGTTTTGGGTATTTCCAGTAGTCAGTGTCAAAATGGCAACGTCACATCATCTTTCCACGCTTCTTGTCACTGTTAAAATCTGTCACATTACTAGGTAACCCAATGACCACAAACACAGTCAGTCCCCAACAGATTATCACCAAATCAATGCTGACACAAACAGCTCTTGTTCGTTGCTTAACAGAACACCAGCACAGCCTGCAGATCGATGCAGTGCATGGAAAATTCCGAAAAATAGTATCCTTTTGCCTCTGGATCGAGACCAGAAGCCGCTTCTCAGCGCAATCCGCTGGTCATCTCGTTGCGTGCAGGTGCCCCATGGATGGTCAGAAGCCGTTTGATGCGCCGAACAAGGACTTGAATAAAGCCAACACGTGTCCGCCCTTTACCATGCGCCTGAAAATAAAACCAAACAGATATCTGAAAGGAAAGTCATATTACTGTTATACTGTGCAGTTAAGAATTGAATTAAGTTAAATGTTAGGGACAGCTGAGGTTTAGTGCATAATTCTTGTTTTGTTTCTGGCCTAGAGCTGCTAAGCTTGTGGATTTCTTCCCAAGTGATTACTTAAACATTGAAGTAGAACTAGACTATGAAACTTGCTTTGTTTCATCACTGCGATGTACCAGCTAAAAAAATTAATAAAAACAAATGAAGGGTTATCATGCATATATACGCACCTGTTCTATTTCAACAAGTTTCTTCAAAACGGTCTCAGTTAAGACACTAATTGTCTCTCTTTTAAGCTGCAACAGAAACAAACTACATTCAAAACAACAACAATACAGACAAGATGAAAACGTTTTTCCTTAACCCAATTGCATAGGGATGTATAAATTAGAAAGTGCCTATTTGTCTTTTTTTTTCTGGACAGAGCTGCCAAATTAAGGAGCATAAGCTAAAAGCAAGAATTACTACCTGAGGACAAACGATGCATAGTAGTTATGTCTGTGTTTGAGGCTAGTAGCTCATTTAGACTGGCACTTATTTCCGGTTTTTGTAGCATGGAACAACGAGGAGTATTTCTACCCCCCCCCCCTCCTGCCCCCCTGGATGGGATGCTAGTCCATTGCAGGGTTACCCTCAACATTAAATTCACCTGCACCCATTTGTACACTCCTCCTGGGTGGAGAGGAACTGTGAGAGTAAAGTGTGTTGCCCAAGAACACAACACAATGTCCCTGGTGAGGGCTCAAACTCAGGCCGCTTGATCGCTCCTCAAGTGTACAAACCACGAGACCACCGCCCAGTAGATAGAGAAGAGAAGAGTAGACAGAGTAAAAAATATAGCTAACTAAGCAGACTGGTGCTTACTGCTTCAATCTCCTCGCGTGTTACACCATCTCCCAGTCCTACTGTTTCTGGAGCATGACCAGATGTGAATGAACTCCCGGCTGGCAACGTCCTCTCTGCAAAAAATCCCATATCATTGTTCAATATGCGCAGTTATGCATGTCAATCTACTACTAAATTGGTCCTTTGTAAATGAAAGTACTAGTAACTTTTTTCTCAACGATTACTACCAAACAGGAGTAAAGGAAACAAGACTTCTTGCAGTGCGTTTTACAAAACATTTGACAAACAGTTCTCTGTCAACTTCAAAACCAAGTTGCCAACAAGTGAAGAACATTTTCTTGGCATGACATTCAAGTCCTGCCCAGAGAAGGAGACAGTCTCATTCCACTTCTCGTTCTCCCACTCTCCTTCTTTTGTTGCAAATAATTTGCATGGGTTCTGGCCACATGAGTGAAAATGCTCTACACATTAATCGTTACTCAATCATTGTCATGAGCGTAGTTGTAAAATACTGGTTATTTTCATGCTGAACTTTTTTAGTTTTGTTACACAGTAAAAATCCAGCATTTTCAATACAGCAAAGATTTTGGAGCATCACTGTGCTCCCACAGCACCTTGCAGTCGTCGCATGTGACTACTGGTTAGCGTCGGCCCAGCAAGCATGCGCCGTTCCTCGTCTGATGGAATGCAATGTAAGAAGTAGAAATCCAAGTGGCGCCAGAGAATAAATAAACAGTTCTCGATAACGTCTGGAAAATAGTCAAGAAAGAAGCTTCCCAGTCTCTGTCTAACCACGGTATTTCAGTACAAATACTTACATTATTTTTCTCGAGTCAAGTTATCAACAGAACTGAATGTTTTCAATTAAAGTTCTTCCATAAGCGAACACAATGAAACCGGTATCAAGTGGATCCAATATGAAGTGGACAGGTTGCGTAAAAGGAAAGTGCGCTTTTGCTTCACTAAGTACCTACATTTTATGTTATCACACGCATTAAGTTTTTTTTTTTTTCGTGAAGGATGAGAATGTGTGCTAAGCTGCTTAGGCTGTTAACCTGAACAGAATCCGCTAAACACGATTGTCTATTTCAGGCGACGCTGTGTTTTATGAGATCCAAAAATGGCCACGGAGAAGACTAAATACATGTACAGAATGGCAGTGTTTGAAAGAATTCATCATGACCGACTGATAGTATTTTTATTTGTGAAACGTGTTTAGTGGAAATAATCATGATGATAAAAATTAATTAATAAATTCTTAATACTGAATTAATTTATATGAGTTTGGCATATATACTGTAAGCAAAGTGTCTATCATAAGGAGTTCTTTTTCACGAAAACTTTTATCCAGACATAGATAACGCTAATAAGTTGAATAACAAAATCAAAGGATACACAAATGAGAGGAAATCTCTTGTGCCTTGTACTGTACAATCTGTGTCAGACATTTCTGTGCCAGCTGGTGTCTTTGTTGTGTGGATAATCTTTCTTGAACAGTCCCTCCAAACTGTACTTGACTCAGCTGCAAGGGAACAGAACTGTAACAGTTGTTGTGAAAATTTGGATCGTTAGATAATGCCATTCAAGAGTTTCCTTGGCTTAACCATCATGGTATATGGCCAATTATACCATGCTCCACAAATATGGTAAGCCAATGTGCATTTTTGGGGGGGAGTTTTTATTTTTACTCTTTTTTATTTCAGTTTTCTATATTTTTGGAGCATTTTTAATTGTTAAATATTCGGTGGATTTCTGACAACTGAAGAAAACCCAGAGAAATCAAAACTCACCAATCATTTAACAAAAGCAAATCATATTACAAACCATACAGAGCTTGAAGCAAAAAACAACAACAACAAACAAACAAACAAACAAACAAACAAACAAAAAACAAAAAAGGAACATTTATAAGCAACTGGTGCCAAAGGCGGAGAAATGTAAGTTAACTAAATTGCTTTAATGTGCTGCTGATTGGCTTTGAAAACAGCACACTTGTTTAAATTGGGTATTAGAACTTCTCAGTGTTTAAAAGCATACGATAAATTACAGCAACCCTGTAACTCTTCTCACTAAGGCGCCTAATAAATATTTGTAATCCACAAAGATCAGTTGCTGCGTGGCACAGTAAACAGTTCAAAAGTTGTAAATAGTAATAATTCAGTGCCAAATTAAATTCGATGTTTGTGGCAGACGTTTTGGGCCTAATCCTTCCTCAGTGCTAAGTTTAGTTATACTAAGTTTAGTTTGCCTAATAGGTCATCAAAGGGACAATGTCCAAGCTGATTATCAAATGATCTCTTAAATTCTAATTTAAAATTACTAAAGTACATTGCCAATTGCCACCAAATAAACAAATACATTGGCTAAAACGATTCTACAGAGCAAAATAGAACAATTATTTTGGGGAAGAAACACGGGATTACAAGGATAGAAGGAGCGTAGGCTGTTCCTGAACAGCGGCTGGTAATTGAGCCTAGGATAGAAGTGGATTACAGCCCATCACATCTGATTTTGTGACATGATGTCAAGAAATCACAATTGCCATTCTGGTAAAATCTTGAAACCTTTAGTTCTCATTTTGTAGTGTTAGTTGAAATTTCTTGGTTTTCACCACTTTTTAGCATTTTTGTCTTTATGCTGCAAGATAATAAGGTAATTTCATTGGAAGACCCTGGTCATACTTATTAATTAAAAACATGATATAATAACTAGACACTGTCCCTTTAGGTTGATGCCTTAATTTCGTCTTCCCGAATCCTCGAAAGGTATGAAAAGGGAAAGCTGGATAATCAAGATTTACCAATTACCACATATACACTACAACTATAAAATTCTATTAAAGCTATACCTCTCTAAGTTCTTCGCTGGTTAGCTCCGTCAGGTTTTGTAGCTTCAAGTGCGCCTGTGAGTACAACTCAGCCGTCTGTTGAATTTCATCACTGCACTTCTTCATAAAAGTCACAGGAAGACAAAGACTGACAGGACGGTAAGACGACACCATGGAGGACGTTCGAAGAGCTGGCAACGATGAGAAATGAAGTGTCACAACATAATGGCACTGCCAAGCTGGATTATTCATTGTTTCATGTCTCAGCTAGTTAATCCATACAGCGCTTTACAAAATACTTCTTGTAAAGTCCAAAACCGATCGTCAAACTCTAATGACCCAATAAACTAGTCAGAACTTGAAGCGAACAGGGAAAAAGTGCAAACAATGCAATATAATACATTCAAATTTATCATCGGTTAGAGGCCGTGAAATCGCCAACCTTTTCTCATTTCTACTCTTTATTCGCGTGTAGGCGCGGTGGCCTCATGGTTAGTGCACTTGTCTCTGGATCGAGTGGTCTGGGTTCAAGCCCTGGCCAGAGACATTGCATTGTGTTCTTGGGCAAGACACTTTACTCATGTAGTACCTCTCTCCATCCAGGTGTATAAACGGGTACCGGTGAACTTAATGCTGGGGGTAACATCCAGGGAGGAGTAATCCTAGTCGCTTCATGCCACACAAACTGGAGATAAGCGTGGGACTGATGGGCCTCTTGGCTCGTATGCAGACTTTACCTTTACTTGTTTATTTGTGCAATTGATCATTTCTATTTAATGTTTTGTTGGTTTTGATTTATTTATTCACCACACATGGAAAAAATGTATTCCACAGTATCATAGTAAAACAAGGAGAATACTCCTAGTCCGATATTCTGTACACATAATTTACATGTAAAGTTTTTGTTTTCTTACCTTCTCTTGTCAGATGAGAATCACGAGTTAGCGAGTCTGTCAAGCTTGGTGAAAACAGCACATGACAATGAGCAGGAACAGAACCTGGCAAAGAAAGAGAGGCAGTTGAAGGGTTACAAATTTGTAATAATTATTAGTATTCAAGGCCTGTTCACAATAATTTGGCCTAATTTCTGGAATAGACTTGTGTTCACACTAAAGCGGTGTTTACGGTCAAACAGATCTTTTCGTAAACACCTTCCAGAGTGACGAAAAATAAAAACGCTGGCGAGGGAAGGAGGCAGCAATTTGTTCACAAATTAACAGCGTGGACAAAAACGTTTTTTGGGGAAATTTATCCAATTAGAGTGGATGAGGCCTAATTTAAGTTCACTGATCATTCAACAAACTGATGTTAACAGCGCCTTTTAATAACACGTGAACACTACTCAATCAGCGGCTCGTGATTCGATGCCAACAATCATTTAAGCGGACCTCTCAACACAGCAGTTTGCTCCCACGGCTTTCAAAGGTCACATCAATGAAAACTGTATGATTGGTACATTAGATCAATTCTGTTCAGATGTTTCTTCTTTTCAAGGTTGGTTAGTTGTCGTCGTAATTATAATTGATGACAGCCAAAAAATGCTGGGTTGGATCTAGGTGGGTTCAGTCCAACCCCCTAAATTAAAAAAAAAAGACATTATTACCCGCTGACTTGGCCTCAGTTTCTGAGGAGCTCAATTTTACAAATTTTCCGGGGAAGAACGCCCCCAGACCTCCCTACAGGAGACAGCCTTTAGCGGTCCTATCCCAAACCCCCCTCTCTAAAATTCTGTATCTGCCCCAGAAAATGCAATCCCTAATTATAGTTTGAACTTCAGAGTTTGCGTGCTATCAAAAGGTGCAGTAAATAATGCCACAAGACTACAAGCCACGAGTTTCTATCGAGTGATAACAGCCTATCAAACTCCTGAGAACCCGAATGAGAGCAAGTGGTCTTTTCCACCAAAATTAAAATATTGAACACCTAGCTTACCAACTGAGTTCATTACTGTTCTGCAGTAACCAATGACGTTAGAACAGATTCTCTGCAATTTTTGGGTAGTTTCCATGGCAACAACACTGTACTTGGTTCCAGGTTCCTCATTTTTTTGCTCCATCACAGATTTAATGATCTACAATTACACGAAAGTGAGACTACAAATTAATAACAACAAAATCAATAGAAATACTTTCCCTTGAAATTTACAGTTTGATAAAGCAGTAGTGTTGTTTGGCTTTGGAGGGCGGAAGACATCCTTACGTGGTCATTGAAAATGGTCAAAAGTTAGCGATACCCAGTTTACCTTCTCCCAGTTTTCACTGGAGCAATATCTCCGTAACAACCCAATCATGAGGCGTTGGATCCTTGCCAAGGGTCCCCTGAGCTGTAATTGCTCCTGTCCCAGTTCACCGTCTGTAGTGAGAGTGACCTCAGTGAGTCCCATGTTGCACACAATTCCTGTGACAAGGCCAAGTTCCTGTAGTGAGCCGGACGAGTGTACAGCTTGTCGGTCTTGAAGAATGCTGATGAAAACGTCCACGTGAGACACAACAAAGTGCAAAACCTGTAATCAAAAGACACTGTTATTTGACATCACAAGTAAACATATCAAACAATACTATGTTTAGTTCATATAGTGTGATCGTCCGGGTGAGAGTAGTTCTGAAAAGAACTGTTGTTGGTGACTGATGTTTCGACAACCTGAGCGGAAGTCATCTTCAGAGTCAAGTGAATGATGTTTGTCAGTCCATGATGTTACAAGTCTCCTGTACAAAAGTTACTTTTTCTTCTCCTTTGCAATTCTGGGCATTGCCGAAACAAGTTAAGCTCCTTCTTAGTAGGATGTTGTATCTAAGGTAACAAGGTTCTTCATTGTGAAACCTATAAAAAGCTACAGGTGATTTTTAATTGTATAGTTATTTCCATAAGGAAGCACATGGTTACAACATTGAAGCCCATATGAATTACCTTTGAGGCTAGCTCTTTGTGAGCTTGTGATCCAAGGGAAGTAAGCATGGCCAGTGAAACTTTAAGAGCTGGCATTAAGAGCTGTCTGTATCTCTCCACTACAGTGGGAACAAACGAGTCCAGCAAAACACTGCTTGTGTCTTGATCATGAGTGTACAAGTCACTGGACACCAAGCCCGCTCTCTTATCGTGCTCAGGTCTTCTATCAAGGAAGGTACATTCTGCCAAGCGTGATAAAAGCCCTGCTTGAAGAAGCACCTTAGCTCCTTCTGAAGACTGGGCCACACGAGTCAACAGAGCCATTTTAGATTCGTAGATGTACAAAGCCTATAGTAAAATAAAACAACAGAGTTTATGTTCGTGGGTATAAAAGATATGTTTTGAGCCCAACTCAGACCCATTTTAGCTGAGCTGCTAGGCAAGGGTTAAAATGAACTCTGAAAAGTGCCCAAAATATATTTTTGTCCAATAACATAAACTGTATTACTTTTACGTGTATTATCACTATGGAGGGCATTGAGAAAATAAGGACTGGAAAAAAAATGACATCAAAACAGTCTGTACAATGACAGGAGCATTTACAAGTTGAACAGCATTTAATTCTGTTCACTGAAAATACACAATAGATCAAGCAAAGCTGGCTAGAAATTACAAAATCTTGCCATTTGAGTTTTCAAAAATCGTGCAAGACATGAAAAGAAAGTTCGATAAAGCTTATTATTGTAAGTGTTGAAATTTCAGCACAAACAAGCACCACAGTGCTCAACAAAACTGGACATAACTGATACGTATGTAAATAAATACTAACAATTTAATCTAACCACACTGGAATAGAAACACTTTCAGCGTAAAAGTTCACAGGAAACGCATTACCTTAAGGGGCTCAGGTGATGGGTCCAACATTGATTGCAACATGTGGTCCTCATGTGCAAGCCCCTCGACCATATGTTTGAGGTAGCCTTTCAGGTTAAGATAGTTTAACCAACGGTGTTGCCAGTCAACAGCAATTATTGCATCCAGAAGAGAAAACGCCAACATCTGTAAGTGCCACATTAGTAAGTCAATGTAAATTTATTTTGCTTTAAGAGTGACTGAATATATTAGACCTACATACAACTTACTGTACTTTAAATACATACTACAGTAATCTCATAGGCATAATTTCAGATGTTACTAAGTTGGAGTAAGTGGCTTGAAACTAGCTCAAGTTTATAACAAGCTCCATTTCTTCCAGAAAAAACCCTCCACCATATGCTGTGACTATGACAGCATTCAGTTGTTTCCCGCCAAAATCTCAATACTGCTCCTTCAACTACAATAAACCAGGTCTAGTGTAATGCAGCAAATACACCAATCAGACCAAACATGCACTTTGTTTCGACCAATCAGGAGCAAAAGTCAAAACCTATCACAGCTAGGCTTACCCATGTTTCCTGCACTTGCTATGTGTTGCATGCTTTTGCTCTGAGTTTAGACTGTCTTACTGAAACTGTTTACAGTGATATTTTATTCCTGACCATTGACAGTTATATGAAAATCAGTCTTGCTCCTATGTATATCCTGGTCAGGAAAGGTTTTTTTCTTTCTCTTGTTTGCATAAAGACAAACAAATAGAGTGAAATCAGGGCAGTAGTGGAAACTTCAGGGGTGGGGGAAGGAGGTATTTTCTGAGGTTTATGGAAGAGAGCATACTGACCCGTCCTACATCATGACCATCACAGGAGTCTCTACAGACCACATCCATGAAAGGCTCACCATAACTAGACAACACAGGTAGAATACTGGTGTCCCAGGACTGGCTAGGGTACAGTGACAACACACTCTCCATTACACCTGCAATATTCAATACATTAATGTTAGTATTCCTATCTGCATCTTGGACGGTTTCAACAGTGATCATATGGCCCTGTATTGGTTAACTTGTTAGTCTTCAAATCAGGCATTATCTCCCCTAATGTTGCAGTCATTAAGAGGAAAGATTGCATGATGAGTCAAAGAATGTCTAAGTATTACAGGAGAGGGGGAATGCAGTTTTGTGGACACTCAAGGAAGTTTTTGGAAGTGAAGTACAAAAACTATGTCAGTAGCGGAAGGGCAGGTTTTATTGGTCTATAATTGACTATTAGGTAGTTGCAGTTGTCATGTGAGAAGAATGAAACAAGTATTTTTATGGCTCATCGGCAAAGGTAACCACTAGAATTTGCAAGCACTGCGTACCTCTTTCCTTAGTTTGATGAGACTCTGGTGCAGTCTGCATAAAGTACAGCAGAGCAGCATACAGGTTGGCTCTCACCCTCTGTAGACCTCCTCCGGAGCGGAGCACTGTTTCAATGAGACCTTTTAATATGGCTATAGATGGACCAATAGGGAGAGAACCACCAGCTTCTGGAAGATGCTGGCCTCCTCCCATGCCATCTACAACCAGGTGTGTGGCTGGCAGATTTGTGGAAATGGAAGACTGGTGCAGATGTGCCATGAGAGTGAGAATGACTCCGGAGACTGGTGAGGTAAGTTCTGGCAGTGCATTCTCATCTGCAATCTAAGCAAATAAAATTGATGTTGGTGGAAATGTACTAATTTTATGGCTGGGCCCACGACTAACTGCCAGCTTGCACTAGGTGTTTGGCCACAGAGAGGTGCCTTCTAAAGGGCAGTCTGCATTAATTAAGGGAGATGCTTTGTTTGGTGGGCATTGCCTCCAGGTAACTGATTGCTTACCATTGTAGGATTCACAGACTGACACTGAGCCTTTTTTTCCAAGAGCTGTTCAAGGACTGCATTCACTTTCAGCAGTATTATTTTAAGGAATCATTTTCTTTAGAACCTCCAGGGCTTTCATTAAGGGCTGGGCAAATTGACCAGCTGTGAAGTTAATTTTGCCCACCTGGTTTGAGCATCTACAGGAAAGTTTGTCTTATAAAAACGTTCAGTTCAAAAAATTTTGCTGCCTGTAAAAACCAGTAGCCTTGCTGCTAAAAACATTAATGAAACCCCTGGAACCTCATGTTACATTTGTTTGGGTAGATGGGGAGGGGAGGGGGGGGGGGAACAACATACAGAATGCTCAAGACCCCTTTGCAGGCAGGATCCCTCTGGGATTCACTCAAATCTCCTTCATCAAATTCTTGCAGTCCTACATGTAAGTATTCATTAAAAGAGCTTCTCCATAAACTTCAAGAAATGCTGGTAAAATTCAGGAGCGTTAAAAAGAGAAAAGCTAAATTTTTCACTTTTACAACCTTTTCAAGGGTATGGAAATTTTTCAAGGACTTTTCAGTGCCTGTGCAAACAGCCATTCCCTGAATAATGATAAAAAATCCTTAATGCCAAAAAAGGTCCATTAAAATACCCTTTATAATGTACCTTGGATAGTAAATCCTGCAGCACTTCTGCTATAACAGTCTGTCTTGTGTCTTTTGGTAAAATATCAGCAGGACAGGAAGCTAGAGTGACCTCTGTAACACGTCTCCAAGCCTCAAATACTTCTTTCTTGATATGCATGCTCTCTCGCACCATGTTGCGTAGCACAACATTTTGAAGGATGTCTTTGACTTCCTTTACAAAACAAAAACAAATTAGTCAGTAAGTCCAATATTTATTATAACTTGGCAAAAAAAGATAAAATTAAAATCTCTCAGTGACCACATGCAACAAAAACTCACCGCAGAGTTTAGCTGCATAAAAGCACATTAATTAACACTACAATACAGGATTGCAAGTGCTGCCACGTTCCTGTTGTTCTTTTATACAATCAGAGTCGTAATCAGAAGCGTAGAGCAATACGATCTAGTGAAAATCAAACCGGCGGAGTCAGAAGCAGAGCACCGATTCCACTTATGCTCTGTCGCTTACGATCTAGAGAAAACTGCACTGTCGGAGTAACAAGCACAAGCGGAAGAATAAACCAGTCACAATGTATGATGCTGGGCTTTGTGATTGGTCGGTTCTTCAGCCTCTGCTTCCGACTCTGACAATCTAGTTTTCACTGGATCATGAGCGACGGAGTCATAAATGGAATCAGAAGAAGTAGAAACGTTCTCATTCTTCCAACTCCAATTCTGTTGAGCTTCTGACTCCGCTTACAACTCGAATTTTCGATTTTCACTAGGTCATAAATGCTCTTACGACTCTGACTATGACTCCAACTACGACTCCATCACTAGTGAAAACCAGCCTTTAAAGTGCCACTGAAACGAAATTTTCGTACTCTCTTTTATTATCCCAATCTATAGTTTCAAACGTGCTTAAAGTAATGGTGAACTTTATTTCTGTCAAATCCTAACGGAAAGTGCTTTTTTTAGCTGTTGAAATCGACTTTTTGGAGCAAAACTGTGTCCGGGCTCTGGAACCGAGTTTAAGGACCTTGTGACGTCACTGGTTGTATTCAAGCAAGAAGCGCTTTAGATCCTCTCTTGTTTTCACTTGATTTATTCAAGTTTATTCTCCATATTGTCGATACCTACTAGTTTTCTACCTTGCAATTTCTGTCCAGCCTTGACAGGAAATACACATCATAAACGTTGGAGGGCACCAGAGAGCGTAGATTCACCAAAATAAATGCTACAGATTAGAACAGCTCAGTATACTTTTCGAACATCTTGAGTACTCGATTGGAGATTTCGAAAACGATTGTGGTAACTTTTATATCACGTCCTGAAGCCTAAATACAATATTTCGTCGTCTGTTTTCAGCCTGGTTCTGAAATTTGGATTCTCACGTTAATCTAAGGTCTATTACAAGGTTCGAATATATCCTCGGCAACTTTACAGCATTAAAAGCCGTAAGCGCATCAGCCATCCGCACAATCACGAAGTTATTAACGGTCCACAAGCTTTGAGTCAAGTACTTCTTTGCACACAGAGGGCATCGTTTTATGATACTAATAAGTGAAAGTTCTTGTGGTAGACAAAATGAATCTTTGAAAATTGTGATCCACAGCAGGGTTTGCTTTATCGCCGCATACGTATCAGTGTAAACAAAGCGGGAATTTCGCTTCTCTTTTACACGTATCTCCCAATTGCAATATTTCACGGCCGATGGATTACTTTGAGTTCTTTAGCACATACTTATGTCTATGATCTTCATTTAATAGTATCCAAGTTCAAAACAATTCGTTAAAACGTCGCTAGTTTACACTCCTTTCGAAGATTCATTAAACGGAATTTGAACCAATTTGCATATATGAGCTTTCGCCACCGACGTTGTCATGCTTTCTCTTGTTTCCTGAAAACATACCTGTAGGGTCATGGCAACTTAGTTTACCTTTATAGTTTAAATTCGCTCCCTCATATAAAAGAAGAAGGTTTCTTAAATTTTTGCTGTTGTGATAACTTGTAGGATGTCGCAGATACAACTGGACTAAAGGTCACTGTGGCACAATCTTGTCCGCTGTGAAACTCACAAAGCGTCTGGTTTCCTCGAAGCGAAGCGACTCGAAAACTCGAAGCGTTGCTGCTGCGATTCGTGCAGCAGCACTCTGGATAATATTTTCAAAAGCCGCTTTCTCTTGTTTTCATGTCTTTTTTACTTTATGAGTGTAGATATTGTTTAATTGAGTGCTGGCCATTTCACCAAGAGTCCCGATCATTTTGCGATCTAAGAACTCCCACTCGTTTGCTTGCTTACATAAAATATCCTGCAAATATATCCAATTAAATAGACTGGAAAGCCCCAGGATCGACTCTCGACCTCTTCATGTCTAAGGCTACTGTTATTATCTGCTTTACAGCTCTGAGATGTCCTTAAGATGTTTTTTGGGGGGCTTCGAACAGTAATCTCTTCTCCCATAATCACTCTAAATTTTCAACGCGGCATGAGAGTAATACAACCAGTGACGTCACTAGGCTGTTTTGGCCGCGCCAAAATGGCCGCCAATTTTGGGCTTAACCAGCCAACTTCGAACGGCTGAAAAAGCAGTTTTCGCTTACCGTATGCGAAAAAAAAGTTTGCAGTGTTTCCAAGTAAGGTTGAAACTTTATTACTAAGCAAAAATCTCACATACAAAAATTTCGTTTCAGTGGCACTTTAAGGGTAATCTTATTGAGACAAAAAAGCAAGAAATTGTTATACATGTAGAGTGTAATAATACCATATCGACAATCTACATGCAATCCTGTGGTAACTGTTTCAACAGTCAGGTAAAATCACTACAGCTTGAACATGTATTACTTGACTACCTACTATTACCGAGATGGGGTTTGATGTTGTAGATATTTTTGTAATCTACTACTTATAATGCATCAGGATTATACACCACTAACCTGTAACAAGAAGTTTCTCTGTCCGACTGTTGAAGTTCCCTGGACTCCACTGATCTCACCCATTAGTAGCTTATGAAGAACAGGGACATTACAAAACATCACACTAGTGTCCTCAGATTTCTGTTCACAGGAAGCTATAGCCTTCTCGGTGACAGCCACGTCAAAGTAATTCAAGTGCAAGGGTGGAGGCACGTCTTGGCTGAATTCTATTGATTCAAGAATGCTGAGAAGTTTTCTTCGAGTCTGCACCTGTCCCATGTCAGGATACATAACATGGCTGGTGTCAGCTGTTGTGAAATCATCTTCTAACCTTCTTGGCACCAACTCTGGTAAATGCATTCCAAGGACTGCCTGGGCCGATGGCTCACCCATCAAGAGCCCCAGAAGCCTTTGAGCATGTGATCTTTGTCTTCCTTGAGCTGTCATGCGCAGTTCAATAGCAGTAGTCTTAAGAAGCCATGACTGTTGACTGACAATGGTCAGCACTGGAATTGGCATCTGTACTTCATTTGTGTCCATACTCACAAGATTCTTGAAAGGCAAATGTTTAAGATGTCGGTACAAGAAATCATGGCTTGTTCTGAGGTAGCGCAGTGTTGGGGTTGCAGTGTCTTTATTGGCACACAGACTGTAAATAAGCTGGTATGCAAGCTCTGCAAATTTGGGAGTTTCTGTCAAACATGAAGGGCCATGATGGGTATCTACTCCTCTGTTGAGTATGTCCAGAACAGCGTGAAGACAAGTCTTCGAAGCACCGAGCACTCCTGTTACAAATTGAAAATTATGTTTTGTGAAAACGTACAAGTACCACCGAGATTTCAATTAAAGCTCTTCCACAATTGACAAAATCCCCTCATGTAATGGTAACAACAATGATAACAATAACAATAATAATGAACCAAACACCTCATATAATTTTTCGCTCTGGATAAAAGACTCTTACGGATAACGAAAAAAAAAATATTTTGCTAATAGAAAATGTAAGGAATCCCAACTGGCCAATGGAAGGGTAGTTGTCCATTTTCAAGTATGGCTGAAAAGTTGAACTTAGATCTACTGTGAAACGACTCTAACTAGCAGCTAGAACAGGATTTCAATCCAGGACCTCAGGATTTGAAGTCTGGCACCCTAACCGCTTGGCGACACATGCATGCAGAAGTGTATTTTATCATTTTTCTACCTGGATCCTGGAGATTGGTCTTGCTCACAGGTTTTCTAAGCTCATAACCCATTAGGAAATGAGCCAGATTAGGCGATGGGTGCTGCAGTGAATGTAACACTAATCTCAGCACATTTTGTCTACCAGCATTACGAATCTGCGACACCTCATACGACTTCTCATCTATAAAGTCTATGGGGAAATGAAAGGAAAAAAACAGACATTTTACAGCTATATAATACAAATGTAGTTATTATTAAATGCATTGCTTAGGGAGGAATGAGCTGGATTTTAAATGGGACGGAGCTGCACAGACCAAATTGCCTCACTACATATTATTGTGGAGCAGTCAGTTGGATGGCAGTCATCGGTATATATTTGTTTTGAAGACTTTGCAAAAGTCTTTCACAGTATCACAGAGACATACTATTTAACCTCATCAGAAAATTTTAAGAAGGCTTCAAAGCAAAGATTGTTCACAATGGACACGACTGAGTCCTTTGACATGCTTACTGGCATAAGGAAATGATGTCTCCTATCTCCCCTTCTGTTTCTAGTTGCCCTTGATTGGGTGATGAGGCAAACCTTTAGCAGATTAGTACAAGGAATTCAGTGGCAATTGACAAAAAGGTAACAAGACCTGGAATATGCGGATGACCTGGCCCTGCTAAACCACAGGGCTGCAAGATGGAGGACTAAGATGGAGGACTTGATGGTCAATGGCGAAAGGTCAGATCTCAAAGTTGACAGTGATAAGAACAAAATGATGAAGGTAATGACGACCCAAGCGAGAGGTGTAAGAATTGGACAAGATCTGTTTGAGGAATTATTTCAGTATCTGCGTAGCATCATCAACATAACAGATGGCACCAACGAAGATATCGTTGGTCACATATCAAAGGTTAGACAGGTGTTTGCAATGTTGAAACCAGTATGGAGAAGTTCTCCTCTGTCATGCAAGACAAAACATACATGTAGGATCTTTTCGTCTAATGTCAAGTTAGTCCTACTCTACCGAGCAGAGACTTGCAGGACCATTAAAGACCTGGTAAACAAGATCCAAGGTTTTGTTAACAAGTGCCTGTGGAGCCTTCTTGGCATAAGATGGCCAGAGGAGATTTAGAACTGAGGATCTGTGGCAACTGACAGGTCAGAAACCTTTGGAACTTGAGTTGAAAAAAAGGGCTTGGCAGTGGATTGGTCACACTCTCAGGTCGAGACCTGACAGCAGTATAGCAAAGGCAACATTGGAGTGGAACCTGTAGGGGAAACGAAGGCTGTGGAGACTGAGCCAGTCACGGAGGCAAGCTCACATGGCGGAGCTAAAAGAACAGGGAACAACTTGGGCTGCCACAAAGAAAGTCGGGCAAAACAGGACCTGCTGGAAAGGGATGTTTACAGGCTTATGCTCTGCTAGGAGGTACAGATTCACCATGAAATTACAACTCAAGAAGCTTAAAAGCCAACTATTAGACTTTCAGCAATATTTTGCAGTAGCATAATTTTGTGACCAGCCTCACAAGAAAGTGACCACAAAAATAATTTAAAGCATTTCCCATGACAAGAACTGGGCCACTTCTGGCCCAGTTAACAAGTTGTTAAAGGTAAATTTGTAACAACAGCAAAAGTTTCCTCTAACTTGTAACCATGATTAATACATCTGGGTAAGCACTATGAGAGTCAAGTGTCTAGACTTATACTGACCTCTCCCAAGTTCTTGTTCATCTTTTTCACGATGGTCTTCAGGTTCATTTATTTCTAACTGGTCCACGAATCCAATTAGGATTTGCTGAGAGACTGACTGTAAAACAAAACAACAAATAATATTACTAGAATGCTTGACACAGAACACACACTTGTCTAGATCCTCTCTGATGGTGTTCAACAGAAAAAGTTTACTCTGACTCGCTCTCACCTGATTGGCTGTCAAGAGATTCACTAGGTGTCTCTGAACAGTTGTTGATTGACAGACAAGACACAAGATCTTAACAACGGACAGACTGACTTCAGCTCCAGTGTGAAGATGAGAAACAAATCTAAAATAAGAAAACAATTTAAAATCCACTTAATTTACAGTTGAGATTGATCAATAAGATACACTACTTATGAGCTGGGTTGATCTGTATGAAGTATTTACAATGGAGAACCAAATCAACCATTGTAACTACATGTGCCAGTGCAGATCGGACATGAATGTTGCATCAAGATGATAAAACATCTAATTGTTAATTTCAAGCCTAAAAACAATAAAATGATGTGATCAATTGATCCAATTCCGTATCAAAGTTGCAAAAGGCTTATTCGGTATAATTAAAATAACAAAAAGCACATTCTGTAGATGGGGTTTATTGTACATGTATGTATAGTGAGAATTTTAGGCAATAAACCTTGCAAATAAAATTCTATATGTGCTATATTTTTGCATGTGAAAAAAGCGATACGTCCAATCAGCTTTGTGTAGGGCATTTGTCACATGTGAAAAATATAATCAATCACCATCCAGAGTAGAATCACTAAGCCAATCAGAGCAAAGCACTCAAATGGCTTCCGAGTCAAGGTCCATTAACACGCAAAAAAAATAACAAGGCCAATATCCAGCAATCTTGACCAAACAATCGTGGTCAGTAAAATTTATATGATTTATTATATGGAAAAGAGAACACTTTTCTATTTTATTGCGGGACACGGCGGGTTATCCCTAGCAGGCAACATAGCGCTACATGTATCTTGCCCGCTCGTGTAGCCAGTCACAGTGCAGGATTCTGTTCAACTTGCCCGCTCATGGAGCTACAGTAGTCTTAATTATACTGTAATAAGATACTTTATTTTGCAGTAGGGAATACATCTATAGTAAGTATTAGACAAGTGTAACGGTGAATTTAAACCCTGACATCAGTGCTTACTTCATTATTTTCAGCAGATAGTCTGGAGCACCTGACTGTGGATTAACACTAAGAAGTAAATCTTCCAAAGGAGAGACCAACACTGATGACTGCTGAGGCACACTGCGGAACATGTCTATGAACTGCTCTTGCTTTTCCAAAGCAATTTCAATCATTCTCAGGCACAGCAAGGCTGCCTTTTCCAGTTCTTCTCTTCCATCTACACATTTTGCAAAATTTAATAAGATCACACTGTTTAATACCAATAAACTGAATGCAATGAGAAATACCTGGGCCATGTAGTGAAATTACATGAATTTAGTCTCTAAGAAATTCTTAGTCTTGCAGAAGAGAATTTCAGACAAATTTCACAGGTCTTGTCATCTCTAGTGTTTTTTTTTCCACACTGTTTAAATTAGAGTCTTAGTTAGTTAATCTTGTCCAGCTAAAAAATGTTTAGTCAAGCAGAAATTTATTTCAGAAAAACTCACAACCCTTGTCATCTGAAAGTTCTTGGCAACACTGATAGACCTCAGAGTCTCAGTTTATCTTGTAAGGCAAAAACGGTATCAGTCTTGTATGTCTCGTCACCTCAAATGTTTTTGCCACACTGTTTTTGAGTCTCAATTTATCTTGTAAGGCTTAGAAAGTCTCAGTCTTGCAGAAAAGATGTTAGCCTCGCCTTCTTGCAACATTTAAAATTCACCCCTTACATCTCCTAGTAAGGGGAGGTACTGTTAGAAGAGGATCTTGGCCACGAACACATCATGAACATTCAACCAGGGTTCACAATGGGAGCTCTCGATTTCAATCATTAGGCAACAACTATGTACACCTTCTACCAGTTTCACTTTAAGACAATTACACATAATTAAAATAATTATAGCAAACCAAGGACAGATAGAGTGGTTTACATTTGAGTGTCAAAAAGTTATTGGCCAAGTTTAATTTGTTATCACTACGCTATACGATTGGTATAAACAACCCATGCCACTTTCTGATCCAATCAGAAGTACAACCAAAACCAATCATAACTCATTCACATACTTTGCATTGGCAACATGTAATTACTTTGAGTTTTGATTGGTTCACTGTATTGTCTTTTCCCTATATGATTGGCTAGAGTGATTGCTTTGGTTTTGGTTTTACCACATTCAACTGAAAATCCCTCTAATGATTTGTCATTGACAGAAACTAAATTTTACCTGAGGCAACAGAGAGATGTTCAAGTGAAGATGATGCAACATCTGTGATATTCAGCAACTGCATGACCATTCAAAGATGTAAATTAACAGAAATTACAATTTAAATTATACTGAACAACAATGAAAATTATAACCAAGTTAACATGAAAGGGTGAACTGAATTTTCAGCAATTGAATCAGCTTGAAACAAGGCTCAAACACACTCACCATTCTCAACATGGGTGTGTCATTCAACATGTACATCATGAGGCTAAACCCAGGGGGCTTGGGTACCAGAATCCTCTCTCCACCTTGGATCTCCACAAACTGGTCAACAAAATATTCTGGCTTTGGGGTATAACCCTCAAGTAACTTGAACAAGATCTGCAGAACAGCACTGGCAACTTTCCACTGTAAACAGAATCAATGTCGGACACCCATTAATTAATTTCAAGTGACTGGATCACCATTTATTGCTACAACTGAGTGACTCTTGAAATCATTTTTCAAAACTTGCGTGCTAGAAATTGCAAATTTAAAGCACGTCCAAGAAAATAGAAACATGAAGCCTGAAAATGAATTCCAAAAACTGTCAATATTTAAACATTTATATGCGCACTTTCAAAAATTACAAAAAAACAAGGGAACATTCTAGCCTAGAACCTTTCATTACCCAAAACTTGCTAACTAGAAAATAAAAGGTCACAAGTGAGAAAATGAAAATTCAGCAATGACACCTGAAACTTTCAGAAACTCCACCATAGTGTACAAAATGAAAGTGGGTGTCTGATAGTCTGAGACTAGTGGATTTTGCAGCCCACAAGTCGATTTTGTCCTTCATTTGCCCATTTTTCTTTCAAAATCTTTTGAGGAAATTCAAATTACAGAAATACTGTAAGAAACGCATTTTGGGGGCTAGTGAGAATGACTTTTGGGTCAGTACATCATGCATGGTTACAGCTTGCAGCAAAGGCAAGCCCAAAAATTAGTTTCCTTCGCATCCTGACCATAGCTTTCAAGGTTGACTGTGTACAGGTTTTGTAACTTGAGCAATGATACTGAAAGCCAAGGGGACCAGGATTTATAAGATAGGCTTTTGGCATCACCAGCCTGCCATGCTGTAATTTGACACATGCACGCAAATTCACACATACACACATTCTGAGTACAGGTAAAACAATTGTGGTAATTAAACCAAAAAGTAAAGATTTGTGACTCAAGATCTAGACCTAAAATACACAGCAAGGAGCATATTAAACACGTTATATTAAATTAACTACCTTTTCATTGGGATCTTGATATGCTCTTGAATTGAACTTCAGAAACACATCATCTCTCACAAAAGCCAGGTAGGGTTCAAACCCAGGCACCCTATAACCTGCTCCCAGGGTGGCTGGAAGGGGAATCTCTGTCAAATTAGTCAGAAGTTTGAGAAATGCTCTAGTCTCAGGATATGTCTCGCTGCGGGCTTCAAGCTCATTTAATTCAACCTAGAGAGGGTAGTGCAATAACATACAAGCATAAATGATTATTACATAGATTGAGGTAAACTTACCTTAATACTAACCCTAGGTTTGCACAATAACCATTTGTGTAACTCCACGTGAAATGCTCAGACCAGAACTTTTTCTACTGCAATTCATGGTAGAACTAGTTAATATTTTGACCGAGGGAAAATTACTTTGTCGTGTTTGGCTGTCTGGAAAAATTACATTCTTCTTATTGGCTGCGTGTGGTGTTACACATACATCATGTAAGTTTTTGCAATCTATTATTACCTGTATTCCACCCTGTTGAATAGCTTGGCTTGTTGGGTTTACAGTCTGCAGAATCTGTACAGAATAGTACAAGATTTAGAACAACTGCAAGTGATTATGAATGCAGTCCTCATAAATTATTATCTCTTGAAAGACATTTAACATGCCTAAATCTTATCTGGCAAGTTATAAACAATTATTGCTGTGGAGAACATTTATTTAGAGAATTTAGCAGAAGACGGGGGCACTTAATTGAGGGGGGCAGGGGGCACTTAATTGAGGGGGGAAAAGAGCACTTAATTGAGGGGGGGAGGGGGCACTTAATTGAGGGGGGAAGGGAGCACTTAATTGAGGGGGGGAGGGGGCACTTAATTGAGGGGGGGAGGGGGCACTTATTTAATTTTCCTAAATTGTGGCCTGACATGATAATCTTTTAGATACACCATCTGTGCATAAACAACAATGAGCGGGCGTGGTGGAGGGGGGGGGGGGTAATTCGAGGATTTACACTGTAGTTATATTTAGTTAAACCTGTATCTTTTTAACTTGCCTGTGATTGTTCCAGAGTATGCCACAAAGAGTAAGCAATTTCAGGAGATTTTGCAAAGGCTGCAAGGGTTAAGAGAATTTGGGCCTTGAGCCTGTGGGGCACAGGGCAACCAAGCAAGCCAAACAAAGATGCAACAGGAAGCCATGCTTGACTTTCACACATGGCCAGCCGGGCTTTATCATCCTACATGTATAGAGGAGAAAAAATTAATAGAAAAGTAATCATGATTCTCTGGCTGCTGAAGAAATGTTTCCATATAAATAAGATTTCTGTGCAGAGACAATAGAGAGATCAAGTAACTATATTTCTGTGGTTGACACCAGATTACTATTGATTCTGCCAACTTTCTTTCTATCTGTTAGATACTTGAGAATAGAAAATACCTCAGACACCAGTTCACATCAAACACAGAAAAACTCACTTTCATATACAACTGTAAACAGCAGACGGCAAAAGTCACATTTTTGCTGTTTGCTGGAGAAACAAATCTGTTGCCTTATCTCTTAATTGGCTGGTTACAAGTAACTTACAGTAAAAAGCAGCAGTGGTAACAGGCTCCAAGTGAGCTATATGAATTATTATTATTATTATTATTATTATTATTATTATTATTATTAATACAAAACTCTAAGAGTTGGTGTTTAAAAGATAAGACAGTTTTGTGCAGCAGAAAGCTGCTTTGATAGATGGCTTTACAGTGAAAGGATCTTGTAGTGGAAAAGAAACTGAATGCATGGACTTCACAGGGTTGTAATTAGTACATGCGTATAATGACTGTATACTAACAGTGTACATGTATATATAGCAGCACTCGCAAAAAAATTTCCTTCTGGGCAAGTAGCTTTTCATTCTCACTTACCCAATGGGCAAGGGATCAGGCAAGTCATTTGCTAACTAAAACATCAAAACAGCAAACTACATGTAAGACTTGCCCGGGGCAAATTTGAGAGCAACTTATCCCAGGAGTAAACTAGAATTGAAAACAAGTGTTTTTTTTGTTTGTTTTGTTTGTTTTGTTTTTTTCTGAGCTCTGTATAGTATACAGTATACAGTCTTGTCTCAAGATCTATGTCAAGAGAAATGACATCCATCTTGTTTCTCTCAGGTTCTTCTTGAGCTTCACTGAGCTATTTCATTTCTCTCACAGTTGACAAAAAATATTAGAATTATTTATTTTTTATGTACAATGTATGTATGTGTAATTTCCTACTTGATCAGCTACTCTTTCTGTCAGTTTCAACACAGCCTCTAAGCCATCTAATTCTTCAGGTGTTATGTTGCGGTTTGATAGGTGTGGTCTATGAACATGACCTGTTTCTCTCGCCAAGCCACCATACATCATAACTGAAAAATATACGACATGTACATTGATCCAAGTCCATAAGGAAGACATAGGTTACAAGTATAACATATGCTGCCCAAAATATGACAAGGCTGGACATCTTACTGCTTAGGAAATGATTCTTTTTTTTTGCATAACCCCTATTATTACACATTGAATTCACTATCTCTTTTCTGATTGGCCGAATGTGTACAGTGAATTTTCTAAATCAACCCCTGTGACTTCATCTTGCATGTTTGGTGTTTCTCCGCATAGCATTTTCTTTCATTATATTCATTTCTTCTTCAGAGACATCGACAAAGCGAGAGGCAGCCATTTTGAAAATTAGTCGGAGGTGAATATAGTGGAATATTATGCTGGCCATTCTCGACCAATGAGAGCGCGAGAATTTCTATAATCACCTGAGTAATTATACTAATTCTGGATATCACATAAACCTCCTCCAATAATTGTTTATTTAACTACAGCCTATGACACGACTACTAGCTAGGTGATCACATACATGTAGAATAGTGCTAGATAACTCAGTCTACAGAGTATTTTTTTTTTAAGAAAGTGTTCTCAGATGTGCACTTAAAATATTTCCCTGTCTTACCTGTGTGGGCACCATCCTGTCTAAGATCCATGTAATATTGTTTAATGGAAGCAAAGAAGTGATCCCAAGACAAAGGGCCATTTGCAGTGGACTTGAGCAGGTTGAAGCAGTGATGAGCAGCCTGAGGGCTGTTTGCAAGTCCACTTAGCATCTCAATGTATGGGACAAACAGAGGAGGAGGTAACAGATCTCCAGCCAGCCGTACAAACTTGTTGAGGCTCACCTTACAAACAAAACCGTATGGTTCCTACATGTATAACCTATGTCTATGTTAAATGAGATAATAAAGCTCACAATGTAAATAACTATATCGCAGTAGATGTTGAAATTAAAGGGAATGTACAACATGTTGGGTACAATCTAAATTGCTTTCTCCCTTCCCTCTTCCCAAAATACAGCCACCCTTTTAAAACAAGCCCCAAAATCTCATTGTGACAATTGGTCTGGTAACAAGTTCAGCGTGCTAGCAATATGGCAATATGTCTCCCACAGGAAAACTTAATGTAGTATATTCATTTGAGAATTTGCGCACGATTCAATCACCAGGTCTGACATTAAGTTTTAAAACACTTATCCAGTTACCTTCAGTTGGTCTTCACACCCATAACAACCTTGGTGCTTTGTGGGTGAATTATGTCAACAACAGGCATGTTCATTCATAACATGAAGGCCCATCAAGGATATTCAGCCAGTTACGCATCACCACCCTTAATGATGGCCCTCCTTACCTGTTTCTGTGACGCCTGTTGTCTCAAGGCAGGAGACAGTGTCCCTTGAGGAGTCAAAGAGCTTGGGTCCAAAGGACACCAGAATTCAGTTGCAAGTTCAAGAGCCAGAGGATCATTGTCATAAAGTTCTCCAATCTGTGAATAAATGACAAAAAAAGAAATGTTATCAAGTACTACTTTGTTAACCAGGAGCAGATGTAACAGCTTAAGAAGGAATTCACCAGAAGTTCAAGTAACAAGTGGACAGAAACTTTGTACCAAGATTATTTGCACCATATTGAAAACTTCTGTGCGACTGTTGTAGATACAGGCCTGTGTAAGCCTGTATCTTCTTAAAAGAAATCATTCCTAACAACAGCAAATGTCAAAAACATATTTTGAAGTTCATATGAAACACTTCGGAAAGTACTGGTGAAATGACACTGATGATGAAATTTTACGTGTGTTTGCACGATTTCTCTGAACTTTGAAATTTATTTTCTTGAGTTCTAATGGAAAATTGTTTTTGGTATTATTTCAAGCAATTATTTATAGCTTAAGCTTTTACAAAATGCAAAAAGGACTTTAATATATTTAACATTCTGGTTGTACAAGATTTTTGTCCACTAAAAACTGAAATTGCTTGATTTCCTACTGGATATTGTCTTAGCATAAATTTATATTAAGTGCTTTATGGTTGTTATTGATTATTTATGATGATTATGCCACTAAACCTTGAGCTCAAGCCCAACAAAAGTTTCTGCTTACTACTTACAAGTCTTTTTCATTGTTAACAGTTCGAACTATTCAGTTGTCCATGTAGAAAATCTGGACATATTTAGCATCCTGTTTCACCTTGACAAGACAAGCACCTCACTCATTAGGGAAGCAGGGATGGCACAGTGGTGAGAGTGCTCGCCTCCCACCAATGTGGCCTACAGTAGGTTCAATTCCAGCCTGGTGCCATATGTGGGTTGAGTTTGTTGTCGGTTCGAGGGTAAACTTGCTCCAAGGGTTTTTTCCGAGTTCTCTGGTTTTTCCCTCTCCACAAAAATGAACATTTCCAAATTCAAATTCGGTCTGTATAGAGGACCACCATGAAAACCAGCTACAGCTGATGTGGCTTCCTCTCCAAATATTGTAATTTCATTTCATTTCATTTCAAGGTACAGTGTACACACAATTGAAGATTTCCAACCACACTTTTCAGAGTTTTTACAAGGTACATGTATTACAATCATAATAACCTCATATCATTATTAATATTATCATGATATCACAGTCTGTTTTCTTCAAGAATCAGACTAATACAGATTGTTAATCAGACAGGTTGCAAGAATAAAGAATCTTGAATGAATAATGGTTTTGATCTACAACCTGTGTAGTGTTTAAATGCTTATGCTTATCCCTTTCACTCCCTGTAGAGCATACAGGTGTAGGTCCATGGAAACTGCCCACCATCTCATTCTGTTTTGGGCCTACTTTTTGATCTCTTTCCAAGTGTAGCCTGCCTTTGACGCCTCGTTGTCCACGGTTCTCCTCCAGCTGTTTCTAGGACAACCTTGATTTCTCTTTGCCTGTGGGTTCCACCTCAGTTCATGCCTGGTAATATTGCTGATGGGTTTTCTTAGGGTGTACCCAGGGTTTAAATAATACAGACTTACAATTTTGCTGTAGTGTTAAATACAGCAAAAGTCTTGACTATTGATTAAACACATACCATTCTCATGAAATCTTCAAAGTGCCTTGCCAACCCAGCAGGAGGCTCTACACCATCTTGCAAGTGTGCTTGGAGAATACGAGCAGCTTCATCACCATGGTTACGCAATTCTTTCACCTTGACAGGAAAATGCATTTAAACATGTACATTCTGTGCATTGCAGCAACAGTACAGTAAATTACATCTCAACATAATTTGTATGAATAATGCAGATGTGTTCTGAAGTACCTTCAGCGGCATCTTGACGATGAATCCTGTTACTAAGCTGTGTAATCTCTGAATATAGTACTCCTGGAAATGAACAAGACCCAGAGTAAGTTACCATAAAAATCTCTCTTCCATTGGTACATTCGGTTCTTAACCAACTATTCTTTTTTAACACAAAAAGATGACCACAAATACCTTATTAAATACATGTACAATGCAGGGTCCGAAATTACCTTTTTTAGGCAGGCACCAATTGGCGACTGAAATTTTTTTTTCAGTCGCCAGATGGAAAAATGTGGTCGCCAAAGTGTCAATAAAATTTTTCCTTTGCAGTGAAACACAAACCAAAATTTTTGCTTCCCAGATGGAAAATTCTGGTCGCCAATTTTTCTTTTAAGAATCAGAATGAAGAGAACGCGTTTAAGGCCGCAATGATGGCAATTTTTCTGCTAATGATAAGATTAAATACAAACAAGCTGATTATTTATACACCTACCACTGAAAAACCACGACGAACGAATCGAATACCAGCCATATATGCAGTTTCGTGCGACTGTCAAATGTTTTAAGTCAACTTTATACCTTCTCTTGTCTCTACCTTTTGGAGAAGAAATGTACCCGACTGAAAACTGCCGTTTGGTTCTTTGCTCTATGTGCAAAACGATCTTTCCTTTCGCGTTCTGTCAAGACAATCGACGGATCGCCGTGTTGAATATTGAAATCTTCCACTAATTTCTTCACGGATGTTCCGTCTCCACTTTGTAATAAATTACGGAAAGAGTTCAGGACATCTTTGGACACCGCATCGCCTGAATAAATATTCATGGTGAAAGAACGCACATGGCCTTCTGTGCCTGCAATACGAATGTTATGGGAAACCGCTGAAAAAACATAGTGGCGAAGCTTCGCATTGATCGTAGCTGTGAAAATTTGTGGTAGATTTATAATAACAAGAAAATCGGTTTTACACTTCAAAAGTAGCGGAAAGGTAAAAAGTAAGTGACCAATTGGCGGGCGGCTTTGAATTTTATTTTAATTGATTTGGCTGAAAATCAAAGTTTGTGTAATTATCGTGGCTTGAAATAGTTAATTGCCCGCTGGCAACCAGTTGCGAAATTCTGGTCGCCAGTGCAAAATTTCTAGTCGCATTGGTGACCAGGAAAGCGCAATTTCGGACCCTGTAATGTAAGATTGAAATTCTACATCCAATATCCTGCTGCCCACTTCATTGCACAAAGTACACCTGCATTTCAAGTTAAGCCTGGAATTGCAGACTGACTAAAGCAAACAGGATAGTTCAATATTTCTTTTTGCTTTGACCAAGACTTTGCTTTGAAATACAAGTGTTACAAAGGCTAGTTCTTGTTTCTCATTATTGGTTACTGGACTTGCCCATGTTAAGTTACATATGATCTAAAGTGGCCAGTCCCTCTAGCCCAGCTACATTCCCTTGGAGAGAGAGTATGGCCAAGGCGGCAATTTGTCCTTAGACAAGGTATGTTTTATTTTTTAATCAGGGCAGATGTAATGTAAATGACTTTTAGTTTTCAATCTTCCAGTTTTACAACGGTTTATCTCCTGAACTGAAACGTTAATCTACAAGTCCTTGTACATGTACCTCCTGGTGAAAATTAGCTGCCCCTAGAACACTGTAGCGAAGGAAGCCAAACACACTTTCATCTATTGCCAGATCAAGTACTCCTTCGTCTTCCTCCAACACTTCAACTGCCCCTACAGCATTTGGCCACTGGCTGCAGGAACGCAGTGCCAATGCCCAAGCAAATTGGACGCAAGCACACATTCCCTGATTCTCCCATGAACCTTGTTGTATAATTTCCTGATGAAACTCTGGAATAAAGCTATGGTCTGACAACAAAGGAAAAGTTTCCTCTGCAAGAGAAAGTGAACAGAATAATTCAACTATAATGTAAATTGTTCACAAACACTGTAAAATGATATGTTCAACTGCTCACCACATAGGAATCTAGAGCTCATAATCATGACATGTTGTGGGATGTGAAGTGGGGACAAGCCACTTCATGTTTAGGCATAGGACGCATGTTGCCGGGATAGTACACATAAAATTGGTGTTGAAGCAGGGACAGTTTGCAAGAGCAATGTATATGTTAACAGATCTTCTGATAGGGTGTGATAAAGAAAGAGAAATTATGTGAATTTTTCAGGGCAGACCATCCGATAAGAATGAGCTATTATGAAATAAATTATGCAAATTATGCAATTTTTTCCTGAGCTATTTTAAGCATATTTTACTAGGTCTCATTAGATGAAAAACACTTTTGGGCTGCTCCAAAGACAAAGTTAAACTTAAGGAACAAAAATTAAACATCTATGCATAAATTGTGATCAAAAAAGACATGAGGTACTTGTCCACCATGGATTTCTCAACATGATCAATCACAACGTTGCATCTTCAGCCTAATATCCACGTGGAAGAGGACTTTCTTGCCCTATCTTTCGCATTTAAAATTTGGCAGAAGGTGTGATTTAGGCTTTTCAGTCAAAGAAAAAGCAGGCGTTTTCACTACAAACTTCGAATTATTCCAAAAAAGAAGCTACATTTTGCTGTCAAAATAAACATTGCTTTGATCCTATGTTGTCAATATACACTGGCAATTCTGATTGGCCCAAGCAACGAAAGGGATTGTGTACACCATAACCAATAAGCAATTCTTTGAGATTGACAACTAGTGCCAGTCCCCGGAGTTCAAGGGAAGCCTTGAACTACCATTGTTTACGAAATTGAACTTCATAGGCGGTTTTCAAAGCCTTTTTTTAAGGCAAATCATCTTGAAATGACATGTAGATGCTGCATATTTCCAGATAAAACGTTAACTAGTCTTATTTTGTTAAAATCGTCAGTTTTTTCATGAATTATGCGATTTTCCATGATTGTCCAGCCAGATGCTACTTGAGATTGATTGTGTGAAATCACACCATCACATAATATCAGAAGGCCTGGCATGTACATTGTATGATGCGACATGTTTCATGATGCACAAATTCAAACCAGCTGAATATTATACAACATGTTGCAGGACAAAATTATGTCCCCACAACAGAACTTTCTTGCAAAACAAACAAAAAAAAAAAACAGGCATATCACACGAGGAAAACTGTCACTACAACATGTCCTGCTTCATGTCCGTGCAACATGTCCCCTACTGTATGCCTTGATCATTAAGGGTAACAAGTTCTACTGATAAAACTGCAGACCTTGGATAATTGATCTCTATTAAACACAAAACTATCATGATATTTCATACCTTGGAGGGAAGTTTGCATCTCCACTGCTTCATCAAGAGGATCAACATTAACACAGTACAGCATAGCCATCAAAAGAGTAAGGGTAACACTATCCAGTGTGCCATCGGCATCAGTAGACGGACATTTCTTCAGAAAGGATAACAGTTGAAGACAGTCATTTCTTGGAAGGGGTGATTGAGAAGCAAGACAAAACAAACACTCAGCCAAGAGTTGTCTCTGATCGGTTATAAAGTCAATGAGCTGCTGCTTATGTCGTTCATCCCCTATTGCTTGTCCTCTCTCCAGCTTGTCAAGTTCTTTCTGAATGTCAAGCTGATCAAGTTGTTGAAGAATTGTTGTCGTTAAACCTGAAATGACAGAGGCATTGAAAAAGCAAAACAGGGGGATAAAACTTTACAGAAATCATTACACAGGGTTCAGACATTACATATTGTAGTATGAACAGGGTTCTCATAAAGTCTTCAAGTAGGAGGCTATATTTTTTGGGGTAGCCAGCTGATTTTGCAATCTTTTCTGAAGAATTGGAAGAGTACATGTAAATACAGAACACTCAACAGATACATGTACATGTACACTTGTAAGCCAGGTGGAATTGATGGTAATTTTCACTGGTGGCCAGCTACTTTTGACAACCCTGGTATACAATATATACTTTGAGCTCTGCCAGTGATACTAACTACTTATTAACCAAGAGTGAGGTCTTGTGGCAAAAATCTCACACTGACTGTTCCTGAGACCTTGCCATAATGACCGAGCAATAGCCAGGTCAATACAGCAAGGCCATGGTTTGAGATTTTCTGTAGAGACCAAACGTTTGATGTTATTAAGTTGTTTATTATAATTATGGCTTTTTGCTTTGTTGTTACAAGCCCATTATCAGCCCACGGGCATTACAGGAGGATAATGCATTAGAATGAGAGGGTGAAATCAGAGGGTGTGAATCAGAGTGCATGTTACATTGGTTACAAGCTCAAGCCATATAATAAACCCATATAATATAACAATGACTATCCAAAGTAGCAGAATGATCAGAAGTTATAAAATAAATAGATACTAAGCGGACTGAGATGACAACCCACAGTTCTGAAATTAAGCAATGATCACCTGGTTACCTAATTGATTGCAATGTTAAAGTTTTAACCAATTTTTTATTATAATTAATGATTGGCACTACGCTAAATGCCAGTTTGATTTCTTGATTATACAACAGTAAAATGTTTCACTACAAGTACTTTGCAAGAACCTTTTCAGAAGAGAAAGTTACTACTGTCCAAACTTTATGGTATTATAACTCGGTGATTTGCAACACCACCTGATTGCTGGTAATACAGTTAGGAAAACTTTTTGATTGCTCATTTCCATAGTCAGGGTTGTCGCCAAGCACTGGCTATGAAAGAGGTAATTCCTGGATAGATAGAGTCAGGCGATCACTCAGTAAAGGACAATGAACGGTGTTTTGGTTATGCATGTACAATCATTCAGTATGTGCACCATATCAATCCATCTAAATCAACTAAATGAAAAGTTTGATATAAATTCCTGACTACCTTGAGTATCGGTGCCAGTAAAATGAGTAAAGTACTGTAAGTGAAATAAAATCTTGTTTTGAGCACTTGTTTAGCGTGTTCTCTTTCCATGTACTGCATCCACCGTCTTGTAAATGCGAAGCTTGATAGCCCTGCATTCAAGGCATTGCAAAAGATCGGGGACAAACATTTTGATGCGGGTTTCTTGTAAAAAATGCTGACTAGCTCAATGAAAATCAATGAAAATCTTAACCCTGCATACTGTAGTTACTACCAACACTTTAACACCATCAATTCTAACTACTAGTCGTACCTTCTTCCAAGAGTTCATCTGTGAATTTTGTTACCAACTGTGTCATATCGTCATCAAGACCTAGCGACCATGTTATTCCTTCACGAGACTGGATTAAAGTTCTTAGAGCACTGACCAAACACCTGCGTCCATCATGATATAGGAGGACTGCCACTAAACCCCTGGTCAGACCAGGAAAATTGGGTTGCTGTTGTTCCCCAGCAAAAAGCAACTCCATGCATACAAATTCATTTAGTTCGAGGATGTCACTAAGTATGAGAGCTTCTTGAACAAATTGTTCTGGAAGTTTCTGTTTTTCTGGGTGGCCACTAAGTTGAAGACCTGTGGTTGGAGCTTTCTTCAACTGTTCTCGGTGGTCTGTGTTTTTTACCTACAAGTGCAAAGTTGAATGAGTGGAAATAAAGCTCTACATCACAGACACAACCAAGAGCTAGCCACAAGCTAATTTTGCTGTCTGAAACAGAACTTATTACCAGCTAAAATTTCACTAGAAAACAAAGGCATGAGGTAATTTTGAACTACACTGGTCAGTTGATGTACATGTAAAGTTTTCAGTTTTTTGTTACCTTCATGTACATCATATCCTTACTACATGTACTAGATAACAAATCCGTAGACTACATTTTACTTTATAAAGAGTGCTGCATGTATGGGCAGACATTCATAATCCAGGGATTGAAAAGGTACGTCAAATTTAACCCGTAATGCTTATGTTCTCAATATTAGAAACTAACCCTTCGTATTTATTGCTTATTTATGATTGCATAATTGCATAATTGCATAATTATACCACTCTAAGGCAGTATTACATGCAATACCCTGTAATAAATGCCCTGTAAGAAATACCCTTCAAAGCTTGGTTCACATGTGCTGCAAATGCAAATGCAAGGAAATACATTTGTAAATTACCCTAGAACATATACAATCTACTAGCAAGCATTCTATCACAAAAATGCCATTCTCTTGAATTGTAGCTGCTATCATGAGCTTGAGATCTATACCACGTGATACAGTTGACAAGAGCACAACCTGGGTAAACTATCACACATAGAAATCAAGTTAGAGCAAATGATCTAATCATTTTAGTATAAATCTACTGGTCATTAAAACTTTATCTAAATCCTCTTCACAGATAGTGGTGTAACGATTAATCGAATCCTCGATTAATCGCGATTATGACCGTTTGTTCGATTCATGATTCTTTGATTCCACTTTTTGATTTTGGTTCAATTTTTTGCATACCATTCTTCTGGGTACCCTCAGTGAGTCATTATATTGTGAAATTAGAATCCAGAACTCTTTGAAATGTGCGTTATTGATTGATGAGCAAAGATGTTTGCAGTTCTTGTGCCATTTTGTGTTGCTTGGTAAAAATGTTGCCCTTCTACCACCCCTTGAACATTTTCAAATAAGGCAAGCCATGTGCAACAAGTTCATTGTCACATTCTCAAACATGGCGACAAATGACCAAGCGATTGTGAATCCACCTGCTTCTTTTAGATCTGCTGTATGGAAATATTATGGCTTTCTGGCTAAAGACAGTACAACAGCCAAATCTAAAACTACCTGCAAAATTTGCTCAGCAACTTTCAAGTATTATACCGGTTCAACTTCAAGCATGAGCGCACTGTCACTTAAAACGTCAACACAGCATTGATGACAAGTCAGAAGCGTTGCACTCAAAGACAGTAAAAACTTCACCGGGTACAAAAAACAGTACTGGAACAGGACAGTTAAAAATTCAGGATGTTATGAATACATTGCCGTGGTCAGGCAACAGGGCAACAGCGATAACGAAGCCTATCAGAGCTTTTATTGCAAAGGACATGAGGCCCTATTCAGTTGTGGAAAATAAAGGGTTTCAACACATGATCAACGTTCTAGAGTCTAGATATGACTTACTCAGCAGAGTGCATAAACCATGTCATTGAACTCTAATCCGTTGTTGTGGTGGAAAGCAAATGAGCTCAAATACCCTATTTTGTCTGAGTTGGCCAAAAGATATCTATGTGTCCCTGCCACATCAGTGGCCAGTGAAAGAGTTTTCTCTTCTGCAGGGGACCTGGTGTCTGCTCAGAGGTCATCTTTGCACAGTGAACATGTAGACAAGTTACTTTTTTTAGAGAAAAATCTGAGAGTGCACTAGATCTAGAAAGAACTCAAAGATGAAAACTGACAAATTGCATGTTTTTTTTTTAATTGCATCCTTGTAATAGATTAATAATGTTCCTGTTACTATTGTATCCTCAAATTGAGAGTTTAGGGTTGTAGGTTGTTTACATTGTGTATCATGTTGCAAGAATAAAAAAACATCAATATTTTGCATAACTGAATCAAAATAATCAAAATCGAAAGGCCATAATTGAAATTGAATCGAACCACAAGGAATATGATTCATTACACCACTATTCACAGACAGTTCAAAAATGTAAAGAAGCAGCCAACATTTTGTTGACAACCACGCACTGCTAGGCTACTCACTATCTACAAGTAGTAATCAAAGATTATGAGAGTGCATTCATCACCGTCCCTTTAATATATATACCTTAAATAAATGGTTTCACAGCTGACTTTCAACTTCTGTCTATTGCTAAAATTAACATTTTTCATCGACAACCAAGGTTTTACAGACATTAATGTTGCAGTTCCTAGGGAGTAATGCTTTAATTATCCCAACAAACACAAGCAATAAACACGCATTCTATGGCGTAAAGGGGGGAACACCGCTCCGCAATCGGCGTGACAGACGAACTTCCATTGCGTGACCAAATGCCAAACTTATCTCCCCAGCGGTTAATTCTGCACTGGATCGGACAAGTCGGCGAGGCCAAAAGCTTGCGCGTCCTAGTAGCGTAACTCTAAACGGCACTACGAGCTGACCTCCGGTCAGCATCGTGCTAGAGTGTAGACAGTTCTCAAGCCTTACTTATCTCCCCAGCACTACGAGCCGACTCCGCCGGCACGTGCTGGATCGGACAAGAAGAGGCATAAAAGAGCGTTAAATAGCGCCACTAAATTAGCGAAAACGAAGCTTGGGGAAGTCGCTGCAAGACTTAACCGATAGCGTGGCACGAGAGGTGAACCCCAGTTTATTATTTATATTAATGAACAACGACAATAAACCTCCAAAGGGAGGGAAGGGTGGGAGTTACAATTTCGAGGGCTAACTAAAAGTTACAGTAGTGATATAACGAGCGAATGATGCTAAAGTCCAAGCTAAGCCTCTTTTATAGGTAGACTGATGTCTAGGTTTAAACCAATATAAAATCGTGTACCATGAAACGTACAGAGTCCATGCGGCCTTGAACGAAACAAGAATGGGGCTATTTAAAAGACTAGCCATACAAAAAGCATGATATAGTTAAACCGGACGTTGTTGCAACATGTATACGTGAAAGGCTATTGTGAATATTGTTTAAACTAGACAAGAAAGACTTCTATAATGTTCTAACGCGTAACAGTTCTATTGCGTTACGTTTAACAACAGTAAGCTAGTGACTGTACGTAAATAGCGTCACGCTCCATTAACTGCGCTTTAACGATTGACTTTAAAGCTTTAGATATATCATAGTGTCAAAGTCCATGCCAGTTTAAGAGGTCCCTATACCAACTATGATTTGTTGATTCATTGCATGACAGCGCCAGTTTCCGTAGACTCAAATTTTGTGCTTCATTTTCTCACATTAACTGGTAATGTTTAAGCGTGATAGTTAATTTGAAAAAGCATATTTTATATACATTATCTTAAGTTGGAAGCACAAATATAAGAAAACAGTTACACTCGTGTGCTCATTTATCGTCAACGTAAACAAACTGCGTGACTGATTCGAGTATTTCCCCTGATGAATAAAGTAGACAGAATTTACATAATTTGCCGTTCCTTGGTTCAGGCACACTCTTATGGATCTTTTCCCGCCGATTCCAAACAATATTTGAACGGATAAAGACTGAGCTACATGTATCTGTCGTAACTGGAACTAATCAACAAATGCAATCAAAATACAGCTGGTTTCCCACAATTAACATTCCAAAGACAAGGCGATTCAAAGTCATGTTCGTTAACATACAAAATAAACAAGGACAATTCCCTCAGATTTCAATTAATGCTACCATCGAAGCGTTTATATTCACCAATATCCAACGCTGAGAGCACAACATAGCGAAGCCCATGGCGACTGAATGGAAAGAAGTCAAAAAAAGATCCAGCGCAACGCCAAGCTGACATGGCCTGCTTACATGCTCACAAGTTCACCACATGTCTTATCACATGTAATCATGTCTTAGTGTTCAACAGTACACTGCTTACATGCTCACTGCTTACATGCTCACAAGTTCACCACATGTCTTATCACATGTAATCACATGTCTTAGTGTTCAACAGCACCAGTTTACTGGCCGTGACATGCCCCTGCAAAAATCAAGTGGGGTGGCCACTTTGGTGTCCTTACAGGAATGTGGAGTTTTTCAGAATATAACTGTGCACAGGGAAACCAACTCTGGAAAGCCACAGGCCAAAATAAGGCTTGCTTTCTTCGAACGCAACAACAGAATAGCAAGTGAGTGGCATAGCAAATATGAGAACACCATTGGTGACAGAACACTAGTAGATTTATACTAAATATAAGTTATAGAAACAGTTGCAAAAGTTTGAGGGGGCTCAAGTTTCTACTGCATTTCCCTCTCTCCCAAACTTGAGGGTGGTAAAGGGTATTTTCGTGACTTGTGATCGGCCCTTTTTTTCCGTGAAATGTGAAATGGCTAATTTTTTCCTCATGAATTGCGATTTCCATAGTCGCCGTGAACCATGATTTTCCAAAACGTTCTCTTTTACTTTCCGTGAAGCGTGAAATGCCAATGATGTATTTTTCGTGAATTGTGAAAGGGCTGCTTTATTTTCCGTGAAACGTGATCTATACCCCCGCTTTACCACCCTCAAACTTCTACTTGTATCACTTCACAGAACCTCAGAAAAATTTTTTTTTATTATTTCTAAAATTAGAAGAACTTATTTTAATGATCTTAAACTATAACTGCAAACAGGCTGATCGCTTTACCTAATCCTACACTAAAATTAAGGCTGGTTACTTCAGCTAATAATCTACATAAAGATGCATAAAGATGTCCATCCTGCTTCCGGCCCCAGACTAAAACCGAGTGTGTTCATTAAATTAATAGACATTTCTTTCATCAGTTCTTTCGATTTTAATTAGACATGAAAGGAGCTTTACTTCCTATAGATTTATGAGTTTTTCAAAAAAAATCATTCTTTATATCATACAATTTGAAAACGCAATCTACACCTACCGGATTTTTCAGCAAAGAAATGAAATCCGGTTTGAACTTCTTCAAAGCAACTTCAAGTTCATGGTATATTTCTGGACTCTTCTTATATAAAGCTCGTTCCACGCTTGCCTGAAGCTCCTTATACGGTCTCCAAATTCCTAAAGATAATATAAAGCCAGTAAATCACATTACTTTAACATGACAACTGCACAAAACGTAGGGTTTTTTCAATACCTCTTCTTGCAGCCGCCATTTTGTCGGAGCGCGCGAAGCGTGCTTGCTTGGTAACCACGGCTTATTTGAATTTGCGAGTAGACTAAATCTAGCTAGGCTGCCTGGCCAGACTACAGGGACAAGTCACATGATAGAAATTGGAGAGTTTGATTGGATGATAGTGGAGCTTGGGTGACGAGCCGAATCCCCGCGTAAAATTGAACGCGCCAAAAACTCACAACCGCTTAAAACGCGGATTCATTGTACTGGGAAAGAAAGGCGAGGTGATATTTCAGTTACTTTAGCTTCTTGCTGCCCTTAAAGTGATTTTACACCCACATGAATTATCGACAAAGTTGCACGGCGTTGTCTTCGAAGAGAACTTGACAGACATTTTGGAACAGAGGTAAGTTACCCAATGTAGTAACGCGATCACAAACGCTGAGATTAGCACTTCCCGCCTGTTCACTCTGTAGTCTTAAAAATTGCTACAAATTCTCTGACACAGTCTGGATATTTTGCAAGGTTTATCTGTCATTCTATGACTATAATACTTTTATTTTGATCAGTTATTGTATAACATTCTGGAAATCTGTTCAGTTTGAAATCGAAGACAACTTTCCGTTACTATTAGGACGCGCCAGCTAGACGCCGACATTTGTAACGACTTATGAATATTGTTGTAAATTCAGAATACATTTCATCCGTTTGTTCTTTCTGCCGGCCTAACTAAACTAACTTCTTCTGGAATTGTTTTAGGGACGTTATGGAATCAAACCCAGCACTATTAATTCCTGAAAACTGGGATAACGACTATACAACAGATACAGATCACATTGCCAACTCTACCGAAAGCGAGTGCAATAGTTCATCGCACTCCCTTTCGTTGCGGCGATATCCTTCGTTGGCGGAGCTTTCTTGTATAGCTACAAACTGTGAAGGGACTAATGTGGTCGCTGATGGGTCACCAGTGCAGGAGAAACAACTAATGGCAGCGCCCACTGCCGAGGATTGCAAAAGTCAGCTGAATAGTGTTTGGAATCAAGGACCTCCTGCTACTCCACCAAAGGTCGTCGGTACAGCAAAGAGCTCGACAAATCAAACCAGTGACGATCCACTGACTCCTACAGCTAATCTTAAAATGCTTGTTAGTGCTGCTAGTCCGGCAATTCGCGATAGGGAAATCAAGAAAAGAGAACTGTTTCCTGGTCAAAGTTTTAACACCTTCGAGACCCTTCATACGGCAGCTAACGCGCTCATTTCAAATTCAAGACAATCTGAAGCACTCGGGAGCGACAAAACCGTAAATCAAGACTCTAGTCAAGTCGATTATGGAGGGAGCAAGATCACTATTAGCCGCAAAGACAAGTCGCTTGGCCTTCTGTGTCAGAAGTAAGTGAAACGAGCGTTGTAGCCTGGTTAACCGTTTAGCGCCAAATTTGGCTAGACGTGGCAATGTTTGAATTTGTAATGAGAACTGAAAACAAATTGGTTACTAGCCAAAAAGCTACTGATGTGTTCTTTGATTGAAGTTATATTACGTGTAGATGATTTTCTTTTGATCAGGAGACACTACGTCAAATTTTCCTAAACCTTCGATTTCTCAACAATCAAGTAAAAATGTAATGATTTTTCACGGGCATATCAACCACGAGGTGGCGTTACAGAAATGTTCATAGCAGTCATGTATTCGTCTGTCCAGATCTAAATGTGACATAAAGGCACTTTGCTCTTTTTTTGAGATCTCTGCCTTAATGCTTGCGCTTTTCTCCGTTCGTGAAATACTGGTGCTTATGGAAAGCGTACATGTAAAATATGTAACATTTGTAGTATATGCTTCGATTTTTAGTTGCACTTGTATGTTCAAATAACATTTCTCTGTTCTCTTTGCAACAGGTTTCTGTCAAAATACCCAGAGTACCCAAAGGTGGATCAGTTTATTGAGATTGGGCTAGATGATGTGGCAAAAGACCTAAGTAAGAAAACAACTCCTTCATTTAATCAAAATAAAACAAGTAGCCACCACTGATAGCTAATGCTAGGAAATTACTAAATCATGATTGTTGCTTGCTTGCTTGCCAGACAATACTACCTAACATCTGCAATTAACAGTCTGCTGAAACTGACTCCACAATGACATGTCATACAAGCTGTAAAGCCGACCAATGGCTGCAATCCAATGTCTCTCTACAGTTGTAGACTCTAAACCACCTATTATCCAAGTTAGAAAATGTAGCCTTAGCCTCTTCAAGATTTCTGTCTGGAAAACACAGATAACAAATATGCAACAGCAAAAAGTCACTGAATAATCATAACCATCCTAAATAGTAATCTGGTTAGAACATGTATGTAGGCTAACTGTACAGGTATTTAAGCCAACTGTGATTATTGAATGATTATTTGTTGCTATTTGTTATTCTGGTTTCCATACACCCCTCCAAGATAACTCAGATGTTTTCCAGTGTTGGTGTGTTTAATCGGATTTTCCATCATTCAGCAAAATGTTCAAATACCGTACATCAGACCCAGTAAACAGATGTAAGCGGGTTAAGAGAATAGATAAAATGCATGTCAAACAGTGGAATTGGATTAGGTTTTTTTGACTACATTTAAAACAATATTATTATGTTGCAGGTGTGGAAAGAAGACGTATATATGACATTGTTAATGTTTTAGAAAGTGTGGAAGTAATCAGGAGATATGCAAAGAACAGATACATCTGGCATGGCAAATCAAGACTTCCCTCTACCCTCATCAAACTAAAGGTACAACAATGTAATAAATTGTTATAAATTTTTCATAAATGGCATCTCAATATAGACTTGGGGTTCATATGGGTCCTGGAAAGTCCTGGAAAACAGGATTGTTATTAAGTTTTGACTCACTTGTCGCCTTGATCTTCACACCTGTAACATCAAGGGCCTCTCAAGCATACTCAGCCATAAAAGGTGTTATGGGTTACGGCCCTTAGTGACAGCCCTGGAAAAAGGCCCTGGAAAGTTCTAGAAATCTGTTAAACTCAAGTAATAAAATGAAATGTATGACAGACAGTAAGAAGAATAAACATCGAGATCTAGGGAGTGAAACCTGGGTTAACGCGAATTTTAGAGTCCTGGGAAAATCAATCTGGAAAAGTCCTGAAAATTTGACTCTGAAAAAGGGTGCTTTTGTATGAACACTGATACCATTTGCCTAAAGAAATTTTTATTTGCCAAGTAAGATGCACTGCATTTACACTGCTAGGCATGTGTTGAGTTTGTAATAGTAAGTAAAAAAAATCTGAGGTGTTAATTGTACTTATTAAAGCACCAAGCTTGAAAGAAATAGATATATATGATCATCTGTATAAGAATTTATACACATGTATATCAAGCTTGTATTTACATGCATGTACATGTAGGTTTAATTTATTTTTTTTATTTTTTGTTAAACAGAACTATGCTGTTTCAAAAGGACTAAAATTAAAGCCCTCAACTTCAGGAAAGGAAAATCCCAAAACCAAAGAAATGAAAAAGGAGAAGGTAATTATTTCACCCCAGAACCCTTGTTTTGAGATATACTGCTGTGTAACAGAAATACATGTACAAATGAATTTTCTCAAAAAAACCTTTTTATCAAATTATTTGCATGACATGTAAAATACATGTCAGTAAGCAAGTGAGCTTATGTGCAAGTCTGCTTTTCATTTATGGGCTTACAGATAAGAGATGGCTATTACTATAACTAGATTTTTTTTTTCACTCCTTTGCAATGTATATTGTTTATGTGTACATGTAGAATTCATTAATTAAGAGTCTGTAATATAATTTTTCTGTCTTAGGCCAAGGCTCCAGTTATGCCAACCCAGTTGCCGTTGATACTCCCAAAGGATTCTAATATCATGTCCCTTGTCCAAGCATTAACACCAACAATGCCCAAATTGGACAACAGCCCCATGCCACCACCTTCAACCATGCAAGACAATTCAGCAGAGGATAATGCTAATAAAAAGCTCAAATTTAAAGGTATGTACAGGTGCCTGGCTTTTTAAAATCCAGCACTTGCAGGGTACAAAGAAAACCAATTTTCAGCTGCTGGCCCCAAAGTCATTTTCACTAGCCCCCAAAATTCATAGATCTTACTGACAGTACTTCTACAATTAAATTCCCTTGAACATTTTCTGAGAAACTTCACTTGCCCATCAGGCAAGTGAAGGATAAAGCCCACTAGCTCCAGGTTAAGGGACACAATTTTCAATGTGCGTCACTTAAGAGCTTATTCATGTGAGTTCAGTCAACTGGGCTGACCAGCTTTCTGAGATCTTACAGCACTACTACATGTAATTAAAAATTACATGTAAATGTACCATGTAGATGTGTTAAGTAGGAACCAAGGTTTTGATAAAATCTAGAAATCTTTCTCTCATGATTACACTTACTACAATTGGCTCAAATGGTTTACTACTGTACTTTTTGTGAATTAATGGCCAAACTCATGAAACCCTGAAACGCTGCACAGCAGTCAGACTTGCTATCAGGGATCAAGCTACATGTACACACTTGTTGGAGCTAAGCCATATACATATGTACATTTAACCAGGTTATGGAGAGACAACACATGTTATATACACTCTGTGAGGATTGGCTTTGTTAATGAATGAGAATCTTACATGTAAGTTCAAAAATCAGAATATGTTAAGCTTTACTTTAATGAATTGTAAACTGTTCCTTTGTTTTTAGCAGATAGTGAATACTGTAGAAAAGACAAGTCATTAGGGGTCCTTAGTCAAAAATTCTTGATGATGTTTCTAGTCTCTGAGGTAAGTACAAGCAATGGTAGTCATTGCATGGCATCCACCAAAAAAGTAATTACACTAAATGCTTTTCATAAAATTTGGTTATCCCACAACTCTCCAATCAGACCTTACAAACTTAATACAGTGTAAATGGTTTGAACCCTGGAGTTCAGTAGTTCATCTTGTGTGATCGTCCGGGTGAGGGTAGTTCTGAAAAGAACTGTTGTTGGAGACAACCTGAGCGGAAGTCATCTTCAGGGTCAAGTGACTAGTGTTAGTCGATGATGTTCAAGAGATAAGCATCCTGTACAATATCTTAGGATTGGCAGCATCATCATTGACTGAACATCAATCACCAACAACAGTTCTTTTCAAAACTACTCTCACCCAGATGAACTACAGATTTACAAACTGTTGAACGTCTATTTGTTTGTTTGCTATGCAGACACGACATGTTACATTGGAGGATGCAGCAAATGTACTCATAGGTGAAGAAGAAGAAGGCCAAACAAAATACAAAAGTAAGAAACTACATGCAACAACTTGATATTAGGCATTGAAACAATAATTACTTTCAAATAAACGGTTACTGCTGCATCAGCAAGCAAACTTGTAAGACATTTGTAGTGCATTAGTTCATATCTTGACCTCATGGAATTTGAGCACATATTTGAACTGGTTAATTTGAACTGTGTTACTTCTCTTATCTCCTGTTATATTGATCTCAAACCCCATTTCCTATAGATTTTTTTTTTGACCCTGTTATTTTGAAACCCATTGTTGGAGTTGAAAGATTGACATCATCATCACATCAGATCTTGTCAGAAAAGATTTGGCCCTTTCTGATTTTCATCACACTTCAATCTCGTATAAGTGTTAGTACATGTAATTAACATAAAAAAAGTTGCATTCCATGGCACTTATCATGTATTAGTAATATTACTACTTTCATTGTTAATGCTGACCTCAGTGCTCACTATTATTTTTGAGCTATTTTTCTTTTCCCCTGAGAGTTCAAAAAACCAGATTCAACTATATAACTTCCCACTTCTGACACTTTTTATTCCTGGTGCCCACCCCTTGCTTAGTGAGCTGACTTCTGCCAGTTTGTGTTTTCACCATGCAAAATATTAACCTGTTACCAACCGAGCGCAAGAGCCGAACTGGGAAATATTGGTCAGAAGCTGTGCCACTACAGCTCAAGCAAGCTAGGTTAGCGAGAAGTTTATTATATGGCAATTGAAAAGAAAAAAATACAAGGCTTATGTCAAATTCCATGAAAACAGTCCATGCAGCAAAATCTCTACAAGGAAAGAACTGATCAGAACACCCAGATTCACTTCAAGACTACCTTGCCATTATAATAATATGCAATAGTGTATTTTATTATTCCCTATCTCTCTTATGTCCCATTCACATGAGGTGGGGTGGCCTCATGGTTAGTGCACTCATCTCCGGATCAAGCAGTCCAGGTTCAAGCCCTAGCTGGGGACATTGCATTGTGTTCTTAAGCAAGACACTCCTCTCACAGTGCCTCTCTCCACCCAGGTGTATAAATGGGTACTGGCAATTTTAATGGCAGGGGGTAACTCTGTGATGGACTAGCATCCTATCCAGGGGGGAGTAGAAATACTCCCAGTCGCTTCATGCTGAAGAAACCAGGATAAGCTCCGGTCTGATGGGCCACTTGGCTTGTATGCAGACTTTACCTTTACATGTACCTTGTTTCCCATTCACTTGAGGATCATGACCAACTTTCCACCCACTCTTCTACTGCCTCCCATAGTCTTCCCATCCCCTTTAATCCCAGCTTCCTGCCTTCCAATCCACACAACTTCTAAGATGACACTAGTACTTCATTTCAAATTTGTACCTGATTATCATTCAAACCTCCCTTGGCACTTCATCCCTGCGAATTGTGTGCAACACAATCATAGCAGGAAATACCTTTGTTGAGCTGTACATAAAACTTTCTTTGCCTTTCAGCCAAAGTTCGACGACTCTACGACATTGCCAACATTCTGTCGAGCCTTCAATTGATAGAGAAAGTCCATATCCATAGCATTCAGACTGGCAGGAAACCCGGCTTTAGATGGATTGGGGTTGATCCTGATAAACTGGAATTACTGGTAGCCAACACTCAAGGTATGATGATGTTGTTTGCTGAATTATTCCAGCTCTCTCACAAAAGTTGTCCTAACAACAGTAATAAAATTATTACTAGCACCTGTTGTCAATGAATTTAGAGGCATAACCATTAATACAAATGGCCCTCGGTGGGGATCGCTCATTATTGGTTATTGATTTTCATTCGTTGTCACTGCCTAGATGATGCCCAAACTCCACCGGCTGTAAAGAGAGTTTGTGCAGCAAAAAACAATGCAGCTATGCAGATTGATAAAGAAGAGGAAAGTAAGTTTGACCATGCTCAGAACCTTGTAATTTTTTTCTCATTTAACTTGGATTCAACTGACCTGGAGAGCTGGTTTCATCGAGAAGAGAAGTTAAAGCCTTGTTGCTTTGAAACTGAAGTAAACATGAGATTGCATGACAGATTTATAGTCGGCGGATTGCGTGACAAAAGCAATTTCAGACTTTCTTTCTTTCTTTCTTTCTTTCTTTGTTTTTTCATGTTTCTTGATTTCGTTGTAACTGCTCAAATTTTAATAACGTCATTGACCTAAGATACAAAGTTATTTTCCTTGGGAGAATGGCTCCAAACAAGACTTTCTGCAAAATCGAGGTTTTGGGAGGGTTCACACAGAACTAAGAGTATTCCTGACGATCAATGACGTCCGGAGTGGAATTTTCGGAAGTTTCTCGAACGAATGTTTAGTGGCTTTGTCACCATAAATTAAAATCTAAGACAAAATCACGTTGTTTCACTTTACCAGGTGCTGTAGGACGCTTTATCAGACGAAGACCGAGTCAACAACAGTTCAGGGCAAGATCGGAAGACACGGAAACGAGCAAAAGCAAGTTGCCGCGTTCACGTTCTGAGAGAGTTCTGAGTACGAAGAAGAGGGGTCAGCGTGATTGTGAGGAAGACGGCTTTTCAGTTCAAGAGCTGGCAGCTTCATTTAGTAAGTGTTAAACAGGGTTGTTTATCGTTGTGAATGACAGCCAAAGTAAACTCCCTGGCCAATCAGAACAAAACAAACAAGGAAATGAACTAATCAGAACTCGCGGCAGAAACAGGCGATCGCTACTGAGCGCGGGAAAACGCACCTGACTGACCTACATTGTACATGTTGTAAATGACGTACGTTTGCCTTGATTCATTGTTTATAGACTTGGCCACAAGTCAATTTTTTTGTTTGTGTGAAAACCGCTAATGCCTTGGCCGCTTAAAATTCGAGGAGGAAGAGCGCTAGGTAGGGTATCCGGTCACTTCGTTCCATCAAAGTTTTCGGGTAACTTTTCAGGAAGCTACTGTTAAATGATTGTTCCTTGATTAATATTGGTTTCTGCTGTGATTGACAGGTATTGACCCATCAACAGCCAGTCCGACAGAAGCTAAATTCCGAGCAGAGTTGAAGAAACTGCACCAACAATACCCTGATCATATCCTTTTGATGCCTGGTTCTTTGTTTTATCGATATTAGCTGTAATGTTCTTTCCCCTTTTCGCAAATAACCCAGTCTGGAAATTTTAGCGACAATAATCCCGCCAGTTGAAGTGATTGTCATGTCACCCTGATTTGTTCGGCTACTTTTTTATCAGTCATCGATTTGCTTGCTGGTATATCGTAAAAGAAATTTCCATTCAAACTTTTCTGTACCTAGGATCGTTCTTCTCATGTATTCCTCAACCTTTTTAAAATTATTCGCACTTCATTTTGCTTTACAAGTGCAGTTCTTCAGCAACCAGAACTCAGTATATTAAGAACTGAAAGCCAAGCAATTTTTCACATGCTCTAATTGTGAATTTATTTCTCCTTAATTCGTCTCACGTATGTCTCAGCTCCTTTCTGCCTGTAGACACTCAGACGATTTTGATGCGAGGAAGAGTCGACGTTCACTGTTCATGTCAGGAAAAACACAACTCGAAGATGCTCCGGAACCCAAACGACGACGAAGTGCCGACGACGTGTCATCGATCAAACAAGAAAGTGATGGCGGATTTTTCCACTCGTCGACCTCCCCGTTCAAGAGTATTCAAGAAGAGAAAAAGGGCTCGTCACTTAACAGCCCAAAACAAGCAAGCCCCCGTAGAAAGTTTAATCAACCATCGCCTGAACAAAAGATTCTTCTGGAGAGACAGAAACAACAGAAACTTTTAGAAGAGCAGCGAGGTTTTGATTCACAGGACGAGCGATGGAAGCGCATTGAATACGAGCTGGAGAAGGCGTTTCCCAAAGCAGGACCGAGTCGCCCTATGATGGTTCATCAGTCTTCATCGCCGTTGCCGTATGACGCACTCGTAGAACAGTCCTCTGTTGCTATTCAGGCTAGTCTCATCGATGACTTGAGCCCTCTCAAACCACTTAGCTACTACCGCAAAGTCAAGTCCCCTTGGAAGAACTCCGAATCGTTACAGAGCTCCAGTCCGGCTTCTGCGACGCCCTCGCCCGTCCAGTTTCAGAATGGGTCCGCGTTGAATTCTTTCAACAACGTACACGCGATGTCACCAGTGCCCATTCTCCCCGCAACGGAACGTCCGTCCAATGTTAGTAACGTGCGTCCGAGCAATGCTTTCTTTTTCCAGATCCCCGCATCAGCGGGTAGCGGGGCATCAGTTGTTTGGGCCACGCCCACCCCACCCTCTGGCAGGTCAACACCCTCACCCGACCAGCTTATGAAGATGGCGGTCGGACAACCTACCAACACTCCAATGCTGTACAGTCCTAGGTCCCTCACGCCTACTCCAGAGCCTGCTCATGTGGATACATCACTTCACCAATCGATTCTCGCGACGCCATCTTTGGTGGCAATGGGAGAATCACAACAAGTTAGCCCCGTACAGCAGGCGTTATCCGTTCAAGTTCCAACCATGCTTGATGTAGGCCACACTGAAATGTACACGGTAACACCTATTCCGAGTAACATGACTTCGTTACAGTTTACCACGCCAATGGTTAAAGTTACGGACGTTAACAATGTTGTTTCCATGGAAACACCAACTAGCACAGTTCAGCTACTAACGGATGTCTCTAAACGTCTGTCATTACCGTTTCCCGGTCATCAATCCATTTAGAAAACCTTACCCAACATTTAAAAGCATCCAATTTATTTGATATGACTACTTTCCTTTGCTTTGTCTTTACTTTTCAAGTACATCACATGATTTCTGTAAACGCATAGCATCGGACAGAATTATGTGAAAACGTTTTAGGAACATTACTCTTTTTGGTTCCTGTGAACTGGAGGAAAACAAGTAATTCAAAAAAAAAAAACGGTGTTTATCAAGGACTCGGTCACGTTTTGAGCAAGAGTTTTGATGGATGTTTGTTTATGGCAAAACGTTCTGTCAAAATAGCAATCACAAAAACAGTTTTATTTACAAAATCAATTTATTTTTTTAAAAAAGAAGAGTATGGTGAAATGAAGAACTTAATTTTTAATTTAGAATTGTATTTTTATACGTCAAGGTATCTTAACAATTTTAGCATTGGATCTTCGTCCATTCGTGGCTCATTTTGCTCTTTGTAAAGGTATAGGAAAAGGTGACCCAGTTTTAAATAAGAATAATAAGCGTGTGTTAAAATTCTTGCCAGTGATTTCTTTGCAGACTTTATATATACCAGTCGCGGTTAACGAAACACAAGTTAAGTTAAGATGTATACCAGAGTAAACTCATTCAAAGGAACAGTTGCCATTCGTAATAAGTGTTCGAAGCACTTTCCTGTGACGTCACGGCGGCTATATTCCATACCAACGAAAGCTTCCTTTACGGGAGCATAATTACCTTTTCTGAAAAAAATAACTCTTCGGCTTAGGCCTTCTGTTGGAAGCACTTAACAGCAGGCTCTTGTTCCTTCGACCACGTGGTGAGTCACATAGAAGGCTGCTTTTTGTAATCATTTCTTTTTCTTGACTAAGAGGAAAACAAGGAAAAAAGTGCGTTACTATAAAATTCTATTCTCAGTTTTATGAGAGTTTCTTCAACTTCTCGCTTTCCTTTTGTCATTCGCCTTTATGCAAGTTGAAATAAAAGAAAAACAGAAAGAGAACCTCAGATTCTCTCAACTCGTTTTGTCTTTTGATTGTTTTGGAAGTGGGTGAAATGGACACTTAAAATTTTCCAAGTTGCCCAGTCTACCAAATGAAAACATTAGGAGCTAACAATTCGCTGAGGGGAGGTTATAAAATGAACTCAAAAAACCCTAGAAATAAGCGCCTGAAATCCCAGACAAAAAAATCTTTAGGCGGGGACCGATAGGTGATTTTGACATGAAATATCCTGCAAGCGTTCTTGTACCACAACAAACATGTACACGAAGACTGCCAAAAAGGATGAAGGAGTTAAGAAAAATCCATTCCTGTGCCAAATCACCTCCCACCGCTCAAAAGTCACATGATCCATGCGCCCGTTAACTCGACCCTGAAAATATTCATCGCGAAGAGAGAATCCAGTGCTGGCTCCGTGAGCTCGTTGAGCCTGAAAAATCGAAACGCGTATCATTAGGGAGCTTAAGCAAACCACAACGGCAACGAAAACGCCGTCAAATAAAAGGTAAATTAGCAAAACAATAGCTGTGCACGTGCGTTATAAACTTTTGTACATTTCTTTGCCGTCCTCTGCAAAACAACGTGAAATGACCGAGTTTTGGGTATTTTGAAAAACGTGAGCCACGACGGCTAATTTTTCGTATTTTCTTCTAGAATTATTCGCTGGCGTTACATCTTCAGTTTGAGTAGGGTTTTAGACCGCTCGGCTTGCAGAGCAGTTCTAGATAATGGCGAAATTCAAAGGTAAAACTTGTCCTTTTTTTTTCCAGCCGTCGTCACTGCTTAAGCTCCCTAATGAAATTGAGACGGTGAAAGCTGTACTTCAAAAAGAGAAGTTGGTAGGAATTTGCTCGGCGACTTTCAGAGTGAAAAGGGACGCTATGGAAAAAATAAAATTCAACATTTTAAGTTAAACCAAAGATTCACGAGTTGAGTGTTTTCCTCACCGTCTGCAGTAAAAAAGTATTGAGACTTTTCAGAACAAGGGCAACGCATTTTAAGCTAAAGCAAAGAGTAACATGGTTTCCTCGCAGTCTGCAGTAAAAACCGTTGTTATAAGTTAATAAAGATGGTGAATTTTAAGCTCGGTAATGAAAATGTGAGGGTGAATTAATCAACATGACACGAGCGTGGGACAAAGAAAAATTCTGAGTCCCCGACAGGAATCGAACCCATGACCTCCCGAATACCGGGCGGGCGCTCTATCCACTGAGCTACGAGAACTCATGGAGAGCAAGGTCATTTAACTGAGTTCATATATGATAGGTGTCCTGCATACTGCTAGGATCAACGCTATCGAGTTCATCGTGAGTAGTGATAATTCAATAAAGATGGTGAATTTTAAGCTCGGTAATGAAAATGTAAAGTGGCCATTTTCATTACCGAGCTTAAAATTCACCATCTCTATTAACTTATCACTACTCACGATGAATTCGATAGCGTTGATCCTAGCAGTATGCAGGACACCTATCATATATGAACTCAGTTAAACGACCTTGCTCTCCATGAGTTCTCGTAGCTCAGTGGATAGAGCGCCCGCCCGGTATTCGGGAGGTCATGGGTTCGATTCCTGTCGGGGACTCAGAATTTTTCTTTGTCCCACGCTCGTGTCATGTTGATTAATTCACCTTCAGAAAACCGTTGTTAGTTCTTTCTTTCCTTAGCAACCCCCCCCCCTCCCCCCCGTGTTCGAGACCCACTGATTGACTCCAAAAATGGTCTCGAAAGGGGACGGCGCTTTCTTAATGCAGTTGTACCGGATCTTGTATTGATGTTATGCTTATCAAAACACCCTGGAACGAAGACAGAATAGAGAAAAGAAACAATCAAGAATGCGTTTCGCTGACGAAAATATACATTTCAGGAGCAACGAATTGTTCACGCTATGCCCAGCACGACTCGACGAGCTTTTGTTTTTGAACAAGTTCTGTTTTTGATATTTTAATTGTCTGTTGCCAAGGACCATAGCAGCAGGCAGATATTGATGGTCGAAGCGACTGACTTCCATGTTGTCCAAGGCCTCGTGATTTATTCGTTAAAGTGTGAGTTATCATGATCTAAATTTTTTTTTTTCTGATATACCTTGCGGAATTCACTTTGTGTTGAAACGGATTGGTTCAGTGGAGTAGTCTAGCCAAAATTTCAGTAGTCTTAGAAGTAAACCCGAGACATCGTGTCTACAAAATCACAACATCTGGATTGTCATTAATTGCTGACCAACACTGCTGGAAACATCGTTACAATTAAGATAACGAGTTGTTAAACCACAGACCGCCCAGACGTTGTACACGATTAATACGTGACATTATGCTGTTGGCGATTACGTTACAATTTTAGCCGTTTATAAGACAGTGTATGAGAATGCTTCGAAAATTACTCTAAATGCTACGTGTAGAAAATAATTTGAATAAAATGGCTTACCTTATGTTTGCATTGCGTTGTTTTAATGTCTCTGGGTTCCTGGGGGTGGTTTAGAGCCATTTAGGCGAGTTTTACTTTCTGGCGGTTTGCTTCCCCTAAAGAGAAACGAAAGGCGGGCGACCCACTGGCCCGACGGCCCGCACTCAAAGCTCTGTAAATTATCTTGATTATCTTGGTAAGCTCTGTAAATTATCTTGGTCACAGGATTTGAATTTCTAGCTTAGCGACCTCGCCATCGTGACAAAGTCGCCTCCAACCGTCGAGAGGCAAGGGGCATTGGTCAGTTACTCGTTGCCATCTCTCGCTGCAGTTGACAGTGCTTTTAGGCGCTAAATTCAGCTGAACATTGTTTGCTCCTTGTATTTTTGCAGTTAACAGTGCTTTTAGGCGCTAATTTCAGTTATACACCGCGGCACGGTGCAGTTTGCATGATCAAAAAATGCCCCTTGCCTCTCGACGGTTGGAGGCGACTTTGTCACGATGGCGAGGTCGCTAAGCTAGAAATTCAAATCCTGTGGCCAAGATAATCGGTTACGGATCGAAATGGAGCCGAAATGGAAAGCAAGAGCTGGAAAACCAGCGATTCTCGGGCGGTTAAGATAAACGTTGAAACCTTGGGAGCGAGCGAATGGGAAGAAGAGTTATCGACGGCTACCATGAGGCAATTCTGACGAGATTAGACCATTTTTGTGGAATTTACAGAGTTTTGAGTGCGGGCCGTCGGGCCAGTGGGTCGCCCGCCTTTCGTTTCTCTTTAGGGGAAGCAAACCGCCAGAAAGTAAAACTCGCCTAAATGGCTCTAAACCACCCCCAGGAACCCAGAGACATTAAAACAACGCAATGCAAACATAAGGTAAGCCATTTTATTCAAATTATTTTCTACACGTAGCATTTAGAGTAATTTTCGAAGCATTCTCATACACTGTCTTATAAACGGCTAAAATTGTAACGTAATCGCCAACAGCATAATGTCACGTATTAATCGTGTACAACGTCTGGGCCGCCTGTGGTGCTCTATTTAAAAGTCAATAAGCTCTTTATCCTCGGTAAAATTCTTTTTTTTTTTCTCTTGTAGAAAAAAGTGCGACTTTTGACATTTTACCCCCTGAATTGCTGGGCAAGTTGCCGATACCAGATGGCAGTATTAAAGTGTTTCTGACAGGTTCAGTGGCTGAAACTGATCAGCGTTTTGCCATTCAAGACGTAGTCGAGTTTACGAAGCCAGAACTGGAAGTCACGGTGAGATGGCTGTACATGGCTACTTCCCTTGTTTTTGAACCTACTGCGATGACTAGTACTCAATCTGGTTTCTTAGAATTGATTGCCGTGACACCAGCTGTCCCAAAGTAATTCTCTGTCCAGATTTTGAGGTCCACCCTGTAAAGAGCTCTGTTACTTTGAATATTTTTCGAAGTAACAAAGGAAACTGCTATTTCGCCTATTTCAGACCAAAATACGTTAAATATTTGCCGCTACCGGTTTCAGATGTGGTCTTGAAAATCTGTTTTCGTATGCAGACCTGGCTGATCGTGTATCAAAAGAAGTAAATCAAGCTTTATTATATATGGTAATTTTTGGCTTCTTGTTTTTCCCTGTTGTCGTTGGAAGAAAAAATGAACCGATGGAAAGGAATAAATAGATCTACTCGAATATGCAGTGATTTTTCTAAAAGATCGTACCCAATCTCAGGCCAAACTGACAAAACCTTTGAGCCAACTTCAGCACATCAAAGCATTTCAAAATTTCATTGCCTAGCTCAAAAGCAATGCATACGAACAAAGGCCATCGTTGTTCCCGGCCTGCACGTGTGTATCGGAAGTTTTACACAGACTAATTATCCGGCGAACGCAAATCTCTCAAAAAGAATGTGATTTTTATATTCCTCATTGACCGCTTTCATTTTTTTTACAGGTTTCTTCACGTTTCGTTAACTCAAACGAAAAAGTAACAGTGACAGTATCCATAACAAACGTGTTGTCGATAGATCTGACGAACGGGAAATTTCACTTGGAGTTTAACCACATGGAGCCAAAAACAATGGTTGTTGATTGCAAGTAAGCCGTTTGCTTCTCCGCTTGTCACACTGTTATTTCAAATCCAGTAGAATCGATCACGTTTGCCATAAATATTTCTTCTGTCTTTTAGGAAACTTTGTGTTTTTTTCATATCAAAACCAAACTGAGTTTCATCGCAACTAGCCAATCAGAACGCATCTATAAACGCCGTATAAGGATTAATAACAATCGTTGTTAGACATCATGAGGAATCAAATAAATTCACTTCTAGCGTAAAATCTAGTCAGTTACCCTTTATTTAAGGTGGAGAAGCAATATTATCATGCTACAGAATCGTAACATACATACATACATACATACATACATACATACATACATACATACATACATAAACTTTATTTAAGCTCGAATTTCAGAGTAGCTTGACCAGCTAATATTTCCGAGCAACAAAATATTTGATAACGAAAAATTAAAATAGAAATTGCTATTTACATAAGATGAGCGCCAAGAGCTATGCGCCAGTTGAGCTGAAAGTTGGCTTTACAATCCGCTAGCTTGCCTTAATAACTCTCTGGTTCTCATCGTGGGATATTTCCATGCAAATCCTGCAATTTTTACCATGCTTGCCACCCACAATGCGAACTAAGGTTTCGCTAATTCACGTAATACAATATGCACAAGCACTCTCTGACTAGAGAGAGGGGGGGGGGGGTACTCCCTTATATGGGCTCTATAGGTATGTGCGGCTACAAAGGGTATGGTTTATCAGCCGTTTTTGGTCATAAATAGGGTATCGCATTTTTGGTCAGGTCATAAACGGTGTAGGAAAAAACGAAGAGTTTTGGTCGTGAATCGGGTAAGGGTTTTGGGAAGCGGGCTACACACGCCCACCTAATTTTTCTGAGAGTACCCTTCCGATCTTCGATCCAGTGTTGGTGATATTTTGCAGCTGCTGGGTAATTATCAGAAATCCCTGCAGCAATTTCCTGTTATCTCCCCCTGGCCAGCTATCTTGGGTCTGAACATTAGGGAACCTGATTTATCTGGGATTTTCCTGGCGTCCAGGAAGCGGTGGGGTGGGGAGGGGAGTGCAACATGTATGATGTTTTTCTTTTCTTGATTTTTTTTCTTGATATTTTCTATATATTTTCTTAATATTTTCTTTTTCTGTTTTTATTTCCTGGATATCTTAGGGACACAATACTTCCTAACCAGAAAGAAGAGATAACTGCCGCCTTCCTTGCGGTATCTTTACCGCAACGAAGGTCGGGATTTTGTAACCTCTCCGTTAACTTCAACTCAAGTGAAGTCACTGGACTCGTTGGAGAGGCTTTCGTGTATGTCTACTCCTAGTTTGCACTCGTTCCATAACTTGCTACAAATGATGGCTCCACAGCCGAATATTATAAACAGTATAAACGTTTCTCTTTTTAACTTGTATTAGTAGTGTTACAGTAAGTACCAGTTATCCGGTCTTGCTTTTATAAACTACTTGTTTTTGTAGTAAACCACTCATCAGCGTAGCTTCACAGGTTGATGTCCTCCAGCAATAGCTTTCGTATTTGTTCTTCACCTTGACATATAATGTTTACCGCAGTTACGATTTCTTCGTCGTTGGTAATATTTGTGCAATTAACTGAGGGTCTGGATGGGGTTTAACTGACATCTGGTAATAAGCATTTCTAAGTTACTTAAACAAGCCCTTGCGCAAAACCTTTCATTTGAAAATGAGTTTGATTTACTTGAAAATGAACATATGAATTGGTTTGGCACAAAGACTCATTTTGACACGGGGGCGAAGCCAACTCGCAAATGGCCTGATAGGGTTTTTTTTTTAGCAGATAGCCATGATATGAGACTTGTACAATTTTCTAATAGCTGAGTAATGGGTAGCAGAAATTGCCGGCGAAAATTTTACTGAAATCCTAGATTAAGCTAGATTCCAGCACCTTCATCCAGAGCCCCTTACTGGATTTGCGTTGTATAGTCCTTTTATGACCTCGTAGTTCACAGTCGTAATGGATGTACGTGTTTGATTTAAATAAAGTCCCTGGACCCCATATTTCTGCTAGTCGAGAGTTATTACTAGTGAATTGAGGTTCAGAAAACATATCAAGGTTTTTTTTACGACATTTTATTTGGTATTCCACCCTTCACTAATTATGGCAATTACCACATGGGTTGGAAAATGTGTATTCTGCAGCTTGGTTTTAATAACTACTTTTAAAAATTTGATCGAAACTATTAATAAGAATGAAATGAGCGTGTTGAATCACTTGAGTTTCGTTCAATCTTTGTCTTATTCGAGTGAAAGGAGGTCTACAATTTCTGAAATTTTAACTCATTCACACAAGCAGAAAGGATCATCATCATTTTGAAATTCACATAAGCATTATGGCCTTGATTGGGAGATCGCCCCACGTTGGAAGTACATCTATACAAATCTCCCTTAAACCCTCGATTGTCAGCTAACAGCTCCCCAGTTCTTCTAAACTGATAGCTAAACCTACAGTAAATTTATTTAAAATGTCCTCAAAGTATAACGTCCTGTGATTCAGACTTTTGATCTTTATGTTAGCAAGATGCTAGTTCCTTTGCTAGGAATGGATATACATGTAAACAAGTACAAACGGAGTATTCTTTGACTGTTTACAATTTGCGATCTTCGTAATGATGGAAAAAGGCACATGGCTGATTGACAAAAAAGAGGGCAATTTATTCAGAGTGAAGCATTCAATGAAGGGAATGTAGGCAATTGTCTTTTCCGAACAATTAATCGAAAACATTCCAAGATTCCACGCGACTCTGAACAATAAACCTCAACGCGTCGGACGCCAAACCTTTACAGAAATTATCCTCAAAGACAACTACTAATTAAGTTCCCAGCTTGCCTCAGTTATCTTCCATGAAACAAATCTGTTGACCGTTTTTCAGTTGATACAGGGATGTCTCTCCAAAGGAATCCTGAGACTTTGTCTCCACCCTCACATTGTAATAGCCAACCGTAGCTTGAACGGAGGACATGACTGACAGACGAACCGTGTTTCCGTTGGCTTCTTTAATCTGCATTCCCCATTTCCAACGAAGGAGAGCATTACAGAATTCGACTCGCACAATAGCCACTTTCTTTTGGTCAAAATTTTTATCTGAAGAACATAAAACACCCACCATTCAGGGCTTCTGTTGGATGTTCACATAACACTGATAGAAATACTTGGTCAAAATAAAGGTATCAATCAATCAATCAATCAATCAATCAAACAACTATATCTAGAGTGATACATGACAATATAAACTGATAAACTAATGGCCTTCTGTGCTAAAATTTACGAGTATCTATACATGTATACTACTGCTACTACTGCCACTTATCTCCACCATTCATCGACTATGATACGTTTAATTGACTCGTAAGGCTACTGCTACTGTTACTATTACTGTTGCAAAAAAATGCTTGCCGCTATCGGTGCTAGTCGTACTTCCACTGACTGAAAGCTGCTACTGTTACTAACTTCAACTACCACTGCTGCTGCTGCTGTTACTCCCAGTCCTTCTGCCACTGACTAAAATTTACAGCTACGACTACTGCGTCTGCTACAGCTATTGTTCCTGCTGCTGCTGCTTCTAATTAAGTAGTGAAAAATGCTGATGCCGCTATTATTACCACTGGCTATTGACTGCTGACTACATTACTACCACTACCACTACTGCTATTGCTGTTTCTAACTCAATTACCAACAGTCCTGAAGACAGTCAACAAAAACTGAATTGAGCCTTACCAGTTATAAATAGAAGAGCAATAACATCCCTCTCGGGCTTGTATTCTCTGTTGAACTTCACAGTGACGTCAAACACCTGCCCTCTTCTTAGTAGCAATTGTTCAATCTCGTACTCATCCGTTTTGTGAGCTTTCCTGTTTTCTTGTATGTGGAAATTGATTAGAGTGGCCTCCAACTCAGCTTCTGGAAGATAATAGTCAGCATTTCAGAAAAATTTTTCAGTATTCCATCAGAAGGCCGCATGTTCGTTTGCAGCATTTAGCCCCTTGACCGAGTTAAACAGTTGATTGGAAGGACCTTCATGTAAAGCTCTGAAACAATCCTGGTTCCTAGGGCCTGGTATGTGCAGGAGAACTAAGGATCGAACCTATATTGGAGACTTACTGACTGTACTGCCGCTCTGGTCCCATTGATATGGGAAGAACTGCATTATAAAATCAGTACAGCTAAAATAATCGTCATTTTGTTGTCAATCCGACACAAATGAACTCAAACAGACCAAACCTTTTTTCTTCTAAAAGACCAGATCACAGGGGGTTTATTTTTTTCATCCACAGCCTGCATGGGGTCCTGGATTAACAGCGTTAACTAATCAATGCACAGATGTACCTGTGTCATTGCGTCTAGTATTGTAGTAAGTATCTATTTTGTTTCATTATAACCTTTCTCCTTCATATTTCTGTTCCTCAAGGTGTTGTTTTCCACACAGGCGAGAACAGAACTTTCTCGGCTATTGCTTGGATCAGCCCTGAGTACGTGAAAAGTTACAGAAATAAAGTTATAACTACGGTTTTCGTACAAATGGTTGGGGTTGTTGAATTTTACCAAGTACAATTAATCACAATGATTTTATCGTAGTAGTATTCATTGTACCACGTGTGCTGTACTGAAACTCAACGTAAACAATAATTCTTACTAAGAATATGGATGCTACGCAAACAGCTATTCGAATGACGCGGCCAACGAATTGAACTCGGAACTCTGAGGTAGAAAAAGAATCGATGGGCTAGAACTCAGGCACGTCATTAAGCCACGCTGCCTCTCAAATGTTTTGGCCTAACCTTTGTTACTTGTTGATCGTGATTCCGAACTCGTCGCCGGTTTCGATCTTTGGTATGTGAGGGTTCTTACGCCTTCGCAGTTTTTCAAGTTAGGCTTAGCCTTGGTGGACTCGCCCGCCTTTAGTACGCCGAGTATTCGCTTGCCGAAATCTCACGCTCCCAGACCTCGTGATCTAAGGGTTACATAGTTCGCCCTGCAATGCATCCAAGCCATACAGCACTCAGAACGAAACTCTCTAGTGTCGCCAGAAAACAGAACTAAGGAATTACAAGCTGGCTACTTACTCCCGTTGGTAGACATCTGCGGGTCTCACTGATTGCTTCCGACTACGTGTTAAAAAAAAAAAAAAAGAGCAATGCAAGAACAGAAAGGTCACCAAAACAGCAAAATGCATTCGCTTTATCAATTACAAGCTACGATAGTTTGAAGCTGTGGATTTTGTGATTATCTGTTAGTTTTTAAAAGGCGCGCTCCATCCAACTCGTTTGCCAGACTACATTTATGCAATTTCACCACCATGTTATGAGTTAGCTTAGCTTCGATACTGCGATGTATTTCAGTTTCACTGCTTATCCTGTTCACATGAAATCATCGCTTCCTATGTTATCAAACATGTCTGGGTTTTTACTGACTTACCGCCAAAGTCTGAGAAAGTTCGCTTTGCGCTTCATAATTCGTCTTGACTAATCTTCTGCACTGCTCAGCAGACCTTTTTGATCGCCAAGCTCACTGAACAAGAAGTAGAAGATACATTACTTTTAAAAATAAACAAGCCTCATCGGTGTAATCTTACATGAAACGGTTTTTTGACAGTTTCACATCTGCTCTACACGGTCAGCTCCGGCACCTGTATTTAGAGATGCTTTCGGTGGGTAGGAAAGTCTTTTAGCCACAGTTACCTCTGTGCATATAGAAAACGTTATGTTTTCGACATGTCTCTTCCATAAATCAATTCATTAAATTCAGCAACCAGCGATTCCGCAGCTTGAAATGTTCTTAAGTACAATAAAAGGACACTAAATCTTCTGATATGACGCCAAACACAATGGCATTGTTCTAGCGGCTTAATATGTTTACGAAAGTATATTTTTAATAACTTTATCAAGGTACGGGCACGATATCTAGGTACGGAGCTGAATTACATATCTTTAACTTGCCTTTTGTACGTATGCAAATAGGTAACGAGTCATGTCAAATGAAGTGCTTTAGATTTCAGTGATATCTGACTATTAGAAGTACATTTTTATTCCCTAAATATTACTGTCACTGATTACAGTTAGATCAGCTGAAGCGTTACCATCAGTAATAATGAAGCAACCAATCAGAACAGAGCTGAGCGAGTGAGGTTTATACAATACAGTAAGCTTTACTTTCCCATGGAAAAATCTAGGTACCAGTTGATTTGTTTGTAATTTCTCAGTTAGAGCTACGACCCTAGTCAAAAGCGGCTCATAAGCTTGGAGTCGAATAGACACGATTTAACTTGGCCCATTCTGTCCCGTGTAAACGTTTCCATTAGCCCCTAGCTTCTCTTGTTCAATTTTGGACCCGTCGTGGATGGGCAACAAACACTCCGGGGATGTTGGGGGAGCACGAGACAGAAGCTTGTAAATCACGAGGAGTGCTCTATAGGTCTTACTTAAAAAAATAAATAAAATGAAAATTCCAAGTGGAAGTAACCGCTGGTTATCAGAGAGAGCGGGCGACAATTTTATAATTGTAAAATGCTGGAGTTAAGTTGGATCTAACGCGCGCTATTATTGGTGGATTTATGGTGAAGTGGCAATAGCTAAATCTTAAGGGTGCGTTCCTTTGGGATGATCTGGATCAGCGATACGAGTGATCTTGGATCACTGATCCTGATCCAGATCACCCCAAAGGAACGCACCCTTAATATGGAGTTCAAGTAACCACGACGGCGACGCCGAGGACAACGTCGATTAAAAAATGACTTTATATTTTCCCTACGAATCTCGCGATACTCTAAAGTCATTTACTTTGTTTATCACTGACAAAAATTTCACCAAACTGAATCTGGGACACGGTGATAAACTTGAAATAAAAATTTAAAAAATTAACCGTTGTGGTTCTCGTTCTCCAGACAACGCAGAATTTGGTCATTTCCCATTGTTGTTTTGCCGAGGACGGCAAAGAAATGTACCAAGAATCATAACGCACGTGCACAGCCATTATTCTCCTAATTAAATCTTTTGTTTAGCGACGTTCCCGTTGCCGTTGCCGTCGTGGTTTTCTTAGGCCCGGTTCATACGTCGCATTTCTGCCGTGTCGAATTCAATTCAACGAATTAAATTCGACAGAAATTCGACGTCTGAATCGGCTGCCGCATTTCTGCCGCACGTTCGACTGGTCTTGTCGCATTATCCGACAGAAATGCGACACCGATTCAGACGTCGAATTTCTGCCGTGTCGAATCTAATGCATACATTATCTTAATGTATTGAGCATGCGTAAATGTGTTCCTGCCAAAGAAAAAGAAGAAACTTGGCCATTCTCGACCCAATGCAACCTGAACATATTGCAACACATACTGTTGCGTTGTCAGCCTTCTCCTTCTCGTTCCATTGGCGGACAATTTTTAGCAAAATTAAAGTCCTTCGTCGCTCAGTACTTTCGTCCACCATATTGAATACTCTACGTTTAAAACATTTTCCGCTGGCCGACATACCCGACGGTATAAATTCTGAATTAAGTGCGACACAAGTGCGACGTATGAATCCACAGTCGCATTTCTGCCGCACTTAATTGAATTGAATTCGACACGGCAGAAATGCGACGTATGAACCGGGCCTTAAACTCTCTAATGTCGCCTCGGTGAGTAACAATTGCACGATTGTTGCCCGCTCTCCCATTAACCAGAGGTTATTCTTTTGAGACCCGGTTCATACGTCGCATTTCTGCCGTGTCGAATTCAATTCAACGAATTAGATTCGACAGAAATTCGACGTCTGAATCGGCTGCCGCATTTCTGCCGCACGTTCGACTGGTCTTGTCGCATTATCCGACAGAAATGCGACACCGATTCAGACGTCGAATTTCTGCCGTGTCGAATCTTATGCATACATTATGTTAATGTATTGAGCATGCGTAAATGTTTTCCCGCCAAAGAAAAAGAAGAAACTTGGCCATTCTTGACAATGCAACCTGAACATATTGCAACACATACTGCTCCGTTGTCAGCCTTCTCCTTCTTGTTCTATTGGCAGACAATTTTTAGCAAAATTGAAGTCCTTCGTCGCTCAGTATTTTCGTTCGCCATATTGAATACTCTACGTTTAAAACATTTTCCGCTGGCCGACATACCACACAGTTTTAATTCTGAATTAAGTGCGACACAAGTGCGACGTATGAATCCACAGTCGCATTTCTGCCGCACTTAATTGACTTGAATTCGACACGGCAGAAATGCGACGTATGAACTGGGCCTGACTTTACATTAAACTCCAAAAGCTTTTGTAAACTAAAACTAAAACTAAAACATTAACGATTATCGTGATCATATAATAATGTCATGATATAGCGATAAAGTTACACTGGTTTGATTTGAAAGTAGAATATTGCGTAGATCAAAGCAAGATGAAATAAATTTTGCCAATTGAATATTAATATAATGATTTGAAGAAGTCATAAGCTCGCCGATGGTTTGTAACGTGATAATTGTTTAAAAGTCGGAATGATATGTTCTATCTTTTATAAAATTTATTTCTTAGAATAGAGTATTTATTGCAATATATAAGAAAGTGAGATTCGTCTTCAATTTGATTGGATTCACAAATAGGGCAGAGTCTGTTAACCTTTGGAATTTGATCATATCTACCAGTCTCAATCCTTAGTTTGTGATTGCCTATCCTAAATTTCACCAGTTCCTTTCTTTCGCTTAGGCCCGGTTCATACGTCGCATTTCTGCCGTGTCGAATTCAATTCAATTACGTGCGGCAGAAATTCGACTGTGGATTCATACGTCGCACTTGTGTCGCACTTAATTCAGAATTTATACTGTCGGGTTTGTCGGCCAGCGGAAAATGCTTTAAACGTAGAGTATTCAATATGGCGGACGAAAATACTGAGCGACGAAGGACTTTAATTTTGCTAAAAATTGTCCGCCAACGTAACGAGAAGGAGAAGGCTGACAACGGAGCAGTATGTGTTGCAATATGTTCGGGTTGCTCTGGGTCGAGAGTGGCCAAGTTTCTTCTTTTTCTTTGGCGGGAAAACATTTACGCATGCTCAATACATCAACATAATGTATGCATTAGATTCGACACGGCAGAAATTCGACGTCTGAATCAGTGTCGCATTTCTGTCGGATAATGCGACAAGACCAGTCGAACGTGCGGCAGAAATGCGGCAGCCGATTTAGACGTCGAATTTCTGTCGAATCTAATTCGTTGAATTGAATTCGACACGGCAGAAATGCGACGTATGAACCGGGCCTTAGTTTGCTTGTTAGGCCTAAATAAGAGGAGGGTGTATAATCGGTCTTATAAGTGTTGAGAAATTCTGGTTTAGTAGAGTTTTGCATGGTATGTTGCCAATATAAAATATACTTTTGCTGCATTAGGCTAACACAATGTTTGATTTCAGCGTTAGTTAAGTACGTAAAACACTTACTGGTACCTTGGGATACAGTTAGTTTTGTTTTCCCTCGAATCGCGGTGAGCTCGATGTTTCCCTCGACTTCGTCTCGGAAAGCATCGGGATCCTCTTGAAAACAAAACTTTTTCCCTCGGTACCAGTAATAAAGTGAATATTTTTATACCCCCAACTCAAATTCGTTTTCCGATTAGAGGAGAACGAGTCACGTGTCGAGGGTCAAAACTCACTGACTCCCTAGGGAAACAACAAACTTGCTCCTTGAAACCGCGGCAAATTTCTGGTCCAGTCGGCGTTAAGCAAACGATTTCTTTCCATTTTTTTTTCTATTTTGAGTTGGGACCCTCAATGTTCCCCTCAGCTTCGCCTCTGGGAAAACTGAGGGTCTCGAGCAAACAAAACTCACTGTTTCCCTTGGGGCCAGTCATTTTAAAGTGCTTATTGTCGCCAGTGTATGGTAACCTGTCGGGTAACATAGACTCAATCATAAGCGCGCGTTAGATCGAAGTAAGCTTATTATTTTGGGTGCACCTATAGAGTGTGTTCACGTGACGTCATCAAATTCTCAAATCCAAAACTAAAGAGCCCCTAAATGTTTTATCCTCATCAGGCATAAGAAGCACTAAAATTGTATCTGTTTACAACTTTGTAGCTCAATAGCGTCCTTCGTTTGGAAACCAGCGCATTTTCAATTTCGGAGTTATGGCGGTGCATGACATGAGGCTAAGATCGCGTTTCTCGAAAAATATACACTTATCTCGTGATTTTTAGCCATTGTAGGAGTTAAACTATCAGGAAAAGTGCTTGTGTACATGTTTTTTGGTTCGGTTCAGATAATTAGTTGTTTAGACAGCCAAAGTAAGTCCCATATATGCTTACAAGGAGGTACTAGGCTCTATAATTTTGCAGGGAACATTTCGACGAATATCTCAACTTTGGGACAACGCACACACTTTAAACTTGATGAACTGTCTTCTTTATTTATCGTCTATAATATCACAATTTCTTGACTTTATCCACTGAATGGTTTTATCTTTAATTGCGTGACAATGAACACCCTCTGTACGGCTGGCGTGAAGTCATGCGTAAACACTCTTTTTTGTACATATAGCGAGAATTTTAGGCAATAAACCTTTAAAATAGAATTCTATATGTGCTATATTTTAAATTACAAATTACAACATAGAAAGTGCTTTGTACAGATTTTTGTTCACTCGTTGAAAAACTTTGGAAAACTCACTCGTTCGCTGCGCTCACTCGTTCGTTTTCCAAAGTTTTGCAACTCGTGAATAAAAATCCGTACGTCCCACTTTCTATGAAGTAATCTATATACAACGCACACATATTATCGAGTTATCTGGCCAAATATTATTTGAGAAAAATTAATTTATGCCGATCAGTAGATGAAAGAATTTAACGTGCAGCACATGAACGCACAGTGGGCGGTTTCAAACTAACTGAAATGAGATGCAAAATGAAATTTGCGTTTAATAGGTAACAATGGAAACTTCTAGCAATGAGCCAATATCAAAAACTGCTTTTATTGTTGCCATAAACATGCTCGGACTGGCGTGACGACCGAAAGTCGAAAGCGTTTCAGTTGCTTTTTAACAAACTCCCAGTCTGTTTGACTGTTGTTTTTAGACTACAGTGAATGGCTGAGAGGCAAACTGGCTGTTTTAAGTTTCGGTAAGTTAGTTTTTCTTCACTGCTTTGATGAAGTTAGGGCCGCTGTCTTGCTTCATGGCGAAATTGGTTTTCGATGGTTAATATAAACAGATCAATACAGTCAGTATATCTAGACGTTTCGCTTATCTTAGTAATATAACATATGGGAGAGTTAATTTTGTTAACTGTTTCAAGTTCTGCGACAGTTATACCGGGATTTACAACACTCGGTTCATTCGCTTCGTCTCGACTCGGTCGTTGGACAGCGTGTACACGAGCTTTGACTGATAGCGAGTTCGTAACTACTTTATTATGTCGTATAGTTTGCTACTGGATACAAAAACAACATGACTACGAAGATAACAGGTTTTGTTCAAGAGAATTTTAATTTAGTAGAAATGGACTGGCAAAAATAATGGCGAAAAGCGTATTCTGAAAACAAAAATCACTATAGAGCATTGTCTTCTTTGACAGATTGTTTACTAGCTCCTGTCTTAGCAACCAATATTTATTGTAATTCTACCAGTGTTCAACCCTTCCCTGCAGTGCTCGAGGTTAAGCATTTATAAACGTTGGCTAAGATTCTATGATCTCTTCTGAACAAAGTGTTTCATTTTTTTTTTCTAAGAAACATGTATTTTAACCAAAGAATCCATGACTGCTATGTCACGCTCCTAGTCACATTATTCTATGCGATTCTGTCACGCACAAATAAAGTTAGAAAATGATATTTAGAAATACGAAAAAGATATACTGTTCCAAGTGCAAACGTGCATGCATGATTGATTTATAATCTGATGGAATATTCCACTCGCTTCCTTTAATCAGCATATTCAGTGAATTGAAGGAGTCAACGTCAGGAGTAATTTTTAAAATATTGAAGGTTTCAATGACAGCCAGTATTCAAGTATTATACAGTGGGTTTTGCATTTCTGTGGGCAATGATCAATTGATATAAAATCTGTTGTAAACCGGTAAATGAAATTTAATGTTAGCTGCAAAACAAAAACGATTTTAACGTTAATGTTTTAGCTTAATGTGACCAAAATTTGGTGAAGGATTGTAATTTACATATACCGTTTGTTTTTAAACCTATAAAACTCGGGTTTAAAAACCGTTTCAATTGAGTTGTCGATTTTAATTATGCTATTATAGTAATAATCAAAGCTTTTTATTAAAATCTAAAAAAAAAAAAAGAGACAAACTTGTTCTTTCTTAAAAAAAAATATGAATAAATCCAAACACTGTACATATTGCGGTAACCTTTGAATATTTAAATTATGGAAGTCAATCGTTTTCTTTCTACTTGCTCGTGAGAAGGGAATCAGAGGAGAAATGGCTGTGGGGGGGTGTATCAAATCCCTTGTCTGTGCTGATCGCCTATAAAATGCATAACATTTTACCCAGCTACAATTCTATTACGCAGGAAAAGGCGAGGCCCTAGAGTTGAGCCTGAAGGAGAACACAACGTTAGGTACGTGATCATCTGTCAAGATCGAATATCTTCGTGTGTTATATATAATGGAATTTCAATGTCCAGCCAGCTCGAAGAAGCTGGCTAAAATGCCGCGCAAGCTCATTCTAGCTCTCAGCTAAAAAAATCTGGGGCTGGATTTTTAAGAGTCTGAACGTCTCGGGCTCGCAGAGAAAAATGCTTGTCTCGCCGTCTCGCAAATTCTCCCAGTTACCATTCGCCACCCTTTTATATTTTGGCTAAAACTTAAACACCACCAGAAGTAGGTAGAAGTAGATACTTGATGTGATTTGCACGGTAGTCAACGTTGAGACACCTGGTGTTTGTATTATGAAACTTACTGGACATCAAGATCGTTCCAGTGAAAGGAGATCGCGTTAATCCCAGTCGTGTTATCCAGTGTCTGCGTGCTCCAGTGTAAACTAGCTAATGGTAACTATTTTTTTATTCTTATTTCCAGCACAAACGAACAAAACGGACCACCGACAGACGAAGCACGGCCATTACCGTATGCTATCTTTTTGTTGAATTTTCTTCTTGGCTTGTAGATGTGTTATTATTCCAGCATTGTCATCCAGTGTCTGTGAGCTCCGATGTAAACTAGCCAGTAGTTCCAGGGGGCGGGGGCCTCCCATATAAAAATGACAGGGTTGCTCGTCGTAACTTGATAGGGGTTAAATAGCGGTTTTGGTACCTCATGGGGTGTTTAGGCTCAAAACGTCCGCAGCAGGAGCTTTTGCAGTATCTTTTAAAGTTATTATATTGAGCTGGAAAAAATATGACAGGAGATAATGTGCTGTTTTAGAATTGGTACCTCTTAGGGGTGAAAACAATTTCAAGCCACGCCCACAAAGCAGGGCCTTGGTACCTCGTAGGGGTTCTTTTCAAAATTTTCGACGAGCAACCCCCGTCCTTTTTATATGGGATTCCCACCCATATAACTAATCATTCATTGGCTTTTCTTATTCTCAGCACAAACGAACAAAACGGACCACCGACAGACGAAGCACGGCCGTTAAGGTATGCCATCTTTTTGCGGAATTTGCTTCTTAGCTTGTAGATGTGTTATCATCCCAGTCGTGTTATCCAGTGTCTGTGTGCTCCAGGGCACTAGCTAATAGTAACCTCATTTTGTATTCTTATTTTCAGCACAAATGAACAAAACGGACCACCGATAGACGAAGCACGGCCGTTACCGTATGCCATCTTTTTGTCGAATTTGCTTCTTACTTTGTAGATATGTTTTTATCGTTGAAGTGTTATCCAGTGTCTGTAAGCTCCAGGGTAAACTAACTAATAGTATCTCATTCTTGATTGTTATTTTCAGCACAAACGATCAAAACGGGCCACCGACAGACGAAGCACAGCCGTTACCGTATGCTATCTTTTTGTTGAATTTGCTTCTTAGATTGTAGATGCGTTTTTATCGTAGTAGTGTTATCCAGAATCTGTGAGCTCCAGGGTAAACTAACTAATAGTATCTCATTCTTAATTGTTATTTTCAGCACAAACGAACAAAACGGGCCATCGACAGACGAAGCACAGCCGTTACCGTATGCTATCTTTTTGTTGAATTTGCTCCCTTGATTGTAGATGTGTTATAATTTCTCGTTCCTGCGTCAGAGGTAACTCGTGAATCTCTCCCTTCCCCGATTAAGTCAACGTAACAATAAGTCGACAAATGTACTAAACCAACACCTAAATAATGAAAGGAATGACGTGTCATTGGTTGGAAAGGATCAAAAGTCCTGCCCGTTCTGTTTTAGTGTCAAGTGCAAATGCATGACTAAATTGTAATCTCATACCCTTCTAACTCTGTTGATTGGACATCGGTTTTACAAGTTCGTACAGTAAACTTTCTACGTCTCTACCATCAGGCCACTACAGCATTAATCGAATGTTTGACATACTGACAACGTTATTAAGAATTATGAGGTTAAATAACTGCACACAGGTAGTCTTGTAATACAATTATTTTGTTTCTTAAAGGGAGGATTCAAGCAGCAGTGGTAGGTCGAGACTCGGGGAGGGATTAGAAGGACGAGTCAATCGACTACCCGATAAAGAGTTTCGAGAAAGAAATAATGCCCTGAGGATTGACAATGAAGTAGACGAGGAAGGTACGGCTGGATCTTAAAAAGAAATTGATTTTTCACGAGAATACCAGATTGAATAGTGCATTTTATTCCCGTAGGTTAATGGAATTCACCGTCAATTCATAGTTTGATTCAGGGCTTGCTGTGTCACTCATCATGTGACAGTTATTGCTTTTAGTGGGGCTGCTTAAGATCGTGAAAAACAAAAACAAAAAATAATAAAAAAACATACTCCAAAAAGGAAAAAGAGAACAAGCACAAGAACTAGAACAAAAACAAAAACAAAAACAAAAACAAAAACCAAAACCAAAAAAAAAAAAAGCAAAACAAAACAAAACAAAACAAAACAAAAAACAAAAAACAAAAAACAACGCTCGAGCGTGTTTATCCTTCGTGTTCAGTAGACCTCGACACTCAAGACGTTTTCACTTAACATTTCATTGGTTTGGTGATCGTATGTGCAGGTAGATCTCAAGCACTCTCTAAAATTTTCGATGGGGCCGCACAGCGTGTCTGTTGAAAGCCTTACCCTATTTCGGACCAAAATATATGTTTCTCGTTATGTAGTCAATTTCAGACAGGATCCAAAGATTACCGTCTCTATTTAAAGCCTCTAAAATTAATGCACTTCTCAAATGCGAGACATCAGCTTTTGTGCAATGGCTTCAAATTTCTAAATATAGTTTTCATCGGAACCGCATACCAAATTCCAGGTCATAGGGGAAAACAAGCCCTGTTTTCAAACCAACACGACTAAAATACCAGACCCGTTGGAGTCTTTATAACTATTATAGTTTATTATAGGCATGATGAGTACTTCCCCGAGGATTTATGTGCACTACACACTAAGTTTGTTTGTTGCGTATATCAAAGTTTTTCACATCACACAAAAAGTTGATCATGCACACGCACATACACATATCCATCCGCTACAAAGATCTTGCCGTCCGCACAATCTTAAAACAATGTCTTTTATATATTTTTTTAGCTGCATTCTCCCAGTTAAAACCTGTGACAGTTGAGCTTCACAAAAAGGAAAACAGGGAGGCCCATAAAACAGATGACTACGAGATACAAGAACTGATACTTAGAAGGGGACAGGCGTTTGACGTCACGGTGACGTTCAACAGAGACTACGATCAGGAGAATGACATCCTTGTGGTTCAGTTTGTAACAGGTTTCGTGTATTCTTTATTTGGTTTGCTTCCTTCCAGACGTGACTAACCGATGATCAATGACATCAATGAGTTATCGATCGGTAATCAATGAGTAATCAACTGATTAATAATGGTAATTCGGTCTGTAATCATACGAGTGATAAACGAAATCGGATGACCGCGAAGCAGGAGTCCGATTTGTTAATCACGAATCCTGTTACCAATTAATCATAACAATTACAATTTTAATAGTCATTTTTAAATATCATAATTAAAAATATGGAGAAAAGCTTGCAAAATGGCTGTTATTTACTTTCAAAACAGTCACCGGAGACTAAACTCGCCTCCAGAATTTTACAAAGTCAGTCTCTTGAATCGGTTACTACAGTGATTGTAATCAGTGTTGTGATTGGTGGATTTAGTGGAAAGGACTTAAAATGATTGGGTCATGTAACTGTCCGATTACAATTGTCCGATTAACTGCCCGATTACAACTTTCCAGATTAACTAGGGCAAAATACAGCGGTTTATGCACCAATCACATTTGAGGAAATTGTAATTGTTATGATTAGTCATGGATTATTAGCGACGAGTAATCGATGAGTAATCGATAAGTAATCGATGACCAGAAGTGTTGTGATCTATCGATTTATTCGCCAATTGATCATCGGAAATAAAACAATCAACTGATTACCCATCGATTACCCAGAGGCGCGGTGGCCTCATGGTTAATGCGCTCGACTGCGGATTGAGAGGTCCGGGTTCGAGTCCTGACCGAGATCATTGTGTTGTGTTCTTGGGCAAGACACTTTACTGTCACAGTGCCTCTCTCCACCCAGGTGTATAAATGAGTACCGGCAAATTTAATGCTGCGGGTATCTCTGCGATGGACTAGCAACCCATTCAGGGGGGAGTAGAAATATTGATAGTCGCTTCGTGCTACAGAAACTGGGATAACTTCCGACCTGATGGGCCACTTGGCTCGTATGCAGAGTTTACCTTTACCTTACCCATTGAACAGTAATTGATTTATTTGATGTCATCGATTAGTTACGTAGGAGGCAGCGTGGCCGAGTGGTCAGCGTGTCGGATTAGTAATCTAGCGGTCCCGGGTTCGAGTCCCGCTCTGACCACTACCTGGATTTGTTTCTCGGTGGTCCCGAGTTCAAATCCTCGGCCACGCTTGTAAATAACCAACTGGTTTTCCTCCGGCCAGTCTTAACGATGTTATGTTCAATTTGAATTATTTGTTTCAATTGTCTGCTCGGCCCCACTAACACTTATGCTATAAACATTGCCGAGGGTAAATAAAGTTATATTTTTTAGTTACGTCTGGTTTCTTTAAAATTACACTTCGATAGTTATGATAGCTAACTGGTGACCGATAAGAAAAATCTCTTTTTTGGTCTCCATGTTTTATTGTACCTCTTTCAGGTAAACGACCTCAGGAAAGTAAAGGATCTATTGTTCGAGTTGCAGTTGGAGAAAGTCTTTCCCCAAAACACTGGGGAATGCAGGTCAAGGAAGCCAGTGGAAGCACTGTCCACCTATCAATCATGTCATCTGCAAAAGCCATCATTGGTCGATACGAGGTGTTCATTGAAACTAAACGCAAGGAGGCTTCTGGAGAGGAATCTTTGTTTCGATATAAACATGAAGAGCAGATCTGTATCTTGTTCAATGCTTGGTGTTCAGGTAATCTTTTAGCTTAGTGATGCCTATGTCGGAGAAATAAGTACATGTTTCGCAGATGAATCTCAAATGCAGTAATTGATTTAAATATAAAAGGGTCTCTTAAAATGATTTTCTAAGTAGCGGTTGTTGACGGTTGTCTCGTCACCAGGCGTCCCCTTCCTTGGTTTGAACGTTGTGCACGAGTTGTGGGCCTGTTGTTAACCACCAAGCCTCGCTCTTCATGTTTCCAGTCAATTCACCCCGGGGTGGCACTGCCATATATGGGCTTTATAGGTATGTGCAGCTGTGTAGGGTATGGTTTTCAAGCAGTTTACTCTAGGATAGGGTATATAAATCAGAGCGTTTGGCTCTAGAATAGGGTATAATTTTTCACAAAACTGACTAGTTGGTTGAAGATTTTATCTAGACTAAGGAAACCAGGAATTGCCACTCAAAAATTTAAAAAAAGTCAAATCAGCAAGTTTAAATCTACGCAAATCAGCCCAACACTGTCGATAGATTGGGGGGATTTGGGGAGTTTACTCTATATAGTATAGGGTAGCAAAATTCAGCTGAACTAGCTCTGGTATAGGCTAGGGGTTCCAGGGTCCCAGCGGCACATCCCCGCCCAGAAATTCCCAAAGTACCTCCCCCGGGCAATTTACTGACGAAATGCAACACAAGGGGACGAGGCGGCAGAAATAACAACCCGACTTGTTTTCACGGAGCTTACTGTTGCTCTTATTATGTGATATTTAAGAGTTTTTTTTAGTATAAAAGTTTGTTAATTTGCTTGATACTATAGCTTACTGCTATTTCACAGAGTTTGAAACCTTAAGACCGGCTACGGCTGATGTGGCTTCTATTTCGTAACATAGCAATTTGCCCTTTTAAATTTTGCTTGACAACCAATTGCCCCGTCCTTTAACTCTGACAATGAATTCATACCAATATAGAGAGATAATTATGTCGCTTGTTGAAAAATATGATTGTATAAGAGAGAAGATTTTAATTATCTTCAGTCGGTTCTTTCCTGCTAATGTATATTTCTTTTAATGAAGCCCTGTGATCTGCTATTAAATTTATCAAAGTTAAATTAATAACAGTTTGTGTTAAAATTTGTCCCTTTGGCAGACGATGCAGTTTATATGGAAAACGATGAGCAGCGTAATGAATACGTCATGGAAGACTTTGGCTACATATGGAGAGGTATTTCTTATCGACCAGAGAAAAATCCATGGAATTTCGGACAGGTAAAGTTATTATATCATGTTCGTCAAACCAACTTGGTTACCCAGAATACGCTACATCTAAAATACCCACCCCAAACTTTGAACCCAAGATATTCTTCTCCCGCGGATATATAATGTTACCACACGCGGTGGGTGAATGCTTTCGTGGGAGATAACAAACAATGCGCGTAAAGCCGCTTGAACTGTCAATGTCAGCAAAATGCGTGTCATAGGATTGGCTATTTTTGGACCCTCGTGGATTTCTAAAACTGGAAGAGATCAAAAAAAAAAAAACTTTTCAGGAAGGGTAAGAATACAGGTGTTTGGAATGAGATGCAGTCTAAGTTCGTAAACACGCCAAAAATTAACGAGTCCAATATCCAGGCATAGTGACCGAACAAGCTTGCAATTGGTCATTTTAGATTTTTTCATATGGCATAAGGAACACCATTTTTCTAGAGACAAACAGCGAGTTTGTTCATTTAAATTCTAGCTGAATGAATACAAATAAAGTTGTTGTTGTACTAACCCCGATCGAGTAAGATAGCGGCTCATCGTGTCCGTTCGGGTTGCCAATCACGACACAGGATTTGGTTCATCTTGCCCAGGGTGTCTTATATATCTTCTCTTGCTTTTCACTATTTAACCATATCACGGTCCGGAAACTGTCGATTTAGGGTTTATCACGCTCTAGATCTTTGGCAAGTCTCTAAGCTTTGGCCAGGTGGCAAACTGAAGCAAACGTTTAGAGTTTATCATTAACTCTTTCCCTGGTTACGAGGTCCTTTCCTCGGTTTGGCTGTCCCAACTAAATTTAAAGCCGATACCCACCGTTATAATCGGTACGATTTAAGCAAAAACTGTGCTTTGACTTTTGTATTAGTAGCTTTAAGCGGAAACCTATGTCTATTTTTTTTTTTGCCGGTATTCACTGATTTGGTTCGTTACTTTTCAGTTTGAGGATGTTGCTTTGAACTGTGCACTATGGCTGTTGGATAAATCTGAGCTCTCCAGTATTGCGCGGTCCAGTCCAATCCACGTTGTGCGAACTTTATCAGCAATGGTAAGTAACACTGGCATTTCTAGCGATTATATACCCCTCTACCGATAGAATCGGGTAAGAAAAGTGGAAAGGCCTTAAGGGAGAAATTGGTCTGAGAGCCAACTATATGCAGAGGAACTTTTTCTGAGGTCACTCTTCGTATTTCTTAATTAGCAGTAAAGACATATTCCTCTTTCCTCCATCTAAGTGTCAACAGGACGCTTGAATCAACCCTTAGTGAGAAAATTTAGCTTACATTTGTCTGTTTTTTGAAGTACAAACAGGCGGCAGTGATCAAACGACACATTGACATACGCATCATCGGCTTCCCTGAGTGTGGGATATTGTACATTATTAGGTATTATTCAACTCAACATCCTCATAAATTGTGTTAAGAGTATATCGGTGGCACAAGTGGTCAGCATGCAGGGCTACCATGCCTGTTCAACGAAAACTGGCATGTCTCACTCACAGTTCCTGTTGTCCCAGTTTCATTGCAGTCAGATAGAAAGTATCTACTTCAAATTTCAAGATTCTTGGTCAAAAAAAATTCAAAGCTTTAATTTTGGAGTCACGGTTGGCAAAAAAAAACAAAAAAAAAAACCATCCATGGATGGTAGCAAATTCGGATTAACTTTCCGGTGTAAACGTGTTCTAAATCTACTGGGTGTATTTTTTTGACACAGGCAAACTCAAATGACAGAGATGGTGGCGTGTTGTTAGGGCGATGGTCTAATGACTTTCGTGGAGGCACAGCGCCGCTGGCCTGGACTGGAAGTACTGCTATTCTGGAAGAGTTCTGGGAGAAAAAGAAGACCGTGCGTTACGGACAGTGCTGGGTCTTCTCTGGGCTAGTGACTGCACGTAAGGATATATTCATGACAAGCTTCCTGACTGTAAAAATAGTATTAAAACATAAAAATTGTAATAAAACCCTTTCATTGAAGTAATACTGGATAAATGATTCATACCCAGTGATCAAGTATATAATTGGTGTATTGTGTTACAGTGTCACGGACGTTAGGGATCCCAACCAGAAGCGTGACAAACTTTGATTCCGCTCACGACAAAGATGAAAGCATGACAATTGATTATCATTTCGACGAGGAAGGAGATTTCATAGGTCACATGAGTGACTCTGTATGGTATGTATAACTCATTTTCCCTTCGCTGCATCAGAAACCACCACAAGGTGTTTTTTTCTAGGACACATCGAAACGGCACACACAGTTTGTGGCATGTAACTTTCACAGTTAGGGGTTGACTCCTCAAGTAATGCAAAATTTGTATGTAACACATATTTAAAGTTTCTAAGGGTTTCAATTGTTGCAGGGTTGTTACTAGTATCCAGTAACTGCTAAATGGAACTCTTAGCGGTCACAAAACACGTAACTCCCTAAAATAGCACCACGAGCATGGAAGTACCTCGATTTCATAGAAAAAACTCATTGCTAGTACGTAAATAACCTTATAGGAACTATCACGTGTGGAACGAGTCATGGTTCAAGCGTCCTGATTTACCAGATGGTCATGACGGATGGCAGGTTTATGATGCCACACCTCAGGAAAAAAGCGAAAGTAAGACAGTTGATTTTACAGCGGTCAGGGACGTATTTAGCCTATAGGCACGTAAGACCATGTCTACAGGTTTTATCATCCCACTCGTATTTTTAAAAAAAGACACTCTAAAGTTTAACATGTTTCAGCAGATGATAGCATTTTCTTCTCTCCAGAGTACTCCTATCATGACTGGTTTACAACTTTTCGTGTGCAAGCTGTGTTGTCTGCTATGTACATTTTCACACATGTGTAAGCGGACAGAGTCTCAGACATTTTTAAACACCTTGGGAGCCCGGCAAAAGCATGTCGCTGTGTGCTCCCATGACAATTTTGCCATTATCGATCAGACCTCCCCAAAGTTTGCTCTTAAGATCAAAGAAGCGCTACATACTTTGGGAGAAACCAACACTTAATGAAAAAATAATATAAAACTTTCTTTTTGAGTTATGTATTACTATTGTAATTGCTTTGATTGTTATTGTTATTTCTTCACTGTTCTACACGACCCGTTTAGGAAACAGTTGGGTTAAAAATTTCTCTAACTGATTTTACGTCAGAGATCTTTCGCTGTGGTCCTGCATCAGTGAAAGCGGTAAAAAATGGAGAGGTATACCTACCTTACGACACAGGCTTTGTTTTTGCTGAAGTTAACGGGGATAATGTGTACTGGGAAGTCAAGAAAGACGGTTCAATGAAGACCACGAACGTGGACAAAAACGCTATTGGGAATTCTATTAGTACCAAGGCTCCAGGCTCCGAAGAAAGAGAGGATCTTACTGGCGAATATAAATATCCTGAAGGTAAATCTGCTTCTTTGCACACGTTTCTCTTTTTGTACACGTCTGTGTCTGTCCCTTTGTCCGTCCGTTCGTCATTCAGTCAGTCATTTAGTCCATCAGTCAGTGGTCAGGTGGTCGGTCGGTCGGTCAGTCAGCCAGTCAGTCAGTCCGTCGTTCAGCCAGCGTGTCTGTCTGCCCGTCCGCCACCCAGTCAGTCTGTCAGTCTGCCAGTCTACTAGTCTGTCATTCTGCCAATAAGTCAGTATGTCAGTATGTCAGTCTGTCAGTCTGTCAGTCTATCAGTTTCTCAGTCAGTCAGTCAGTCAGTCAGTCAGTCCGTCCGTCCGTCCGTCCGTCCGTCTGTCTGTCCACGGTCTGTCTCTCAATCTCTCAGTTTGTCAGTCAGTCAGTTAGTCAGTCAGTCAATCTGTAAGTTAGTCAGTCAGGCAGAGAGGCGGGCGGGAAGGCCAACAGGCAGGGAAACAGGTGGGCAGTGGATTTTTCTATGGCATTAATGAAACTTGCTCGACCGATAACACTTATTCCATCCTTTTTGTGTTTACTATAGGTTCAAATGAAGAGCGAAATGCTGTTAAATTGGCATTCCAGTACAGCGGTCGCATAGAGCACGAAATTTACAAACCTGAAGTTGAAGATGTTGAATTTCGTCTGGAGGTTGGAGACACGGTTTACGCCGGCAAGAGTTTTGATGCCGCGGTTGTTGTGGTAAACAAGTCAGAGAATACACAAAACATCAAAGTTAACTTTGCAGCTGTGTTGAGCTTTTACACTGGTGTGCCTGAACGGAGACTAAAAGGATACAAGCTCCAATTCCTGTTAAACTCAAACGCAGGTAAATTTTGTCAGCTAGTATGAGGGATCGCTGCAAGTAAGTACCGTAAAATTGCAGTTAAACATATTACGATATCGCTCAACCGACAGAAAAGATAAACTGCGAAACTCCTCTACGAACCCAACTTATTTATTTAACGGTACCTAGTGAAATCCTTAAGTTACAAAGGAGCGACTTCTAAACAATGCAATCTATCATCAAGCCAACTTAGGCATACTACTAAAACTTCAGTCACCACTGACACAAAATCACAGTAAATGTTGTCTACGAAGAAACCTCCTCCCGTCGACTTGACTTTAAATGAAGTTCCTCAATAGCTGAGTACAGTTATCTTGTTATAGCTTCTACAGTCGGTCTCTGGTCGCGAGTCTGCTTACAGCAACCGACGACGTTACACCGTACGCTAGCTAGCTGAGTCTTTATATATAATTAACTAATATTCTAGGACATTCTTGAAGCTTCTAACACAACTATTAATTTTATGTAGCACACTACATCGTAATTACATCATTTCATAGATTGTTCTAAACTGTTCCATAGCATGACAGTAGAAGGTTCTGGTACAAACATTGCGTGACTAAACATTCTGGAAATTACCGGAAACTTAGTATTTAAAATTGCTCTCCATGCATAACACAAGTTCTGGGCCTATACAACATCATAAGAGATTCTGAGTGGGCTATAAACGCGGAAAGGAGAGGGGGAGGGTGATTTTTTTGTCGGGGTAGGGGATGCGGTATACGTATATATAAATCAAAATGAGCTGATCAAACCAACATTCAGCAGTGTTAACGACGTTTTATCTTCTTGAGAACAAGAAACTTGCTGCTAAAGTAAGAAAGTAAATGCGAGAAGCACTGAGGTCGTTGTATGGTGCTCCCTCATAATGGCAAACTCCGCAGGTACACAAACAAATCCCATTGACATTGGATAAAGTTAACACCTGAAGAGATGTTCTGTATGTCGGCCTTTGGTTGAATATATAAACCGTTTCTTGAATGGAAGGTAAAGGGGGGGGGGGGGGGGGAGGGGCATAAACGGAGTTTCATAGCAACTGATAAGCACTTGAAGATTGGCGTCAGGGGAAACAGCGAGTTTTGTTTTTCGCAATTTCCTCCATGTTCCGATCGGCTTGGCCTCGGTGAACATTCAGGGTCGGGGCGAAACGAAATTCACTGTTTCTGTACAACCAGTCGTTAAGCGTCAAGTGTTTTGCTATACGCCCCCTCCCCACCACCAAACTCAAAAGACTTTGTTACTCATCGCATAATTTTTCCACGGCTGCCTAAAATTTGACGAAACCAAATATTTAAAACTGCCATACCTGAAGCTTTCGCCTTCTTTTTTACTGAGATATCCTTCTTTTAGTCCACTTCGACTTTTTTTCTGTAAAAGCAATGTTGTATTTCACCAAAGTACATACAAAACATCAGAAGGAAGCATTGTAGAGGAAGAGAAATTTGCGGAAGAAAACTCATTTTTTTTGTATTGTTTTATAGCTGTGCAATTCAGCTCGTATTTTGCATCACACCAATATCTAGTTTAGGGCGTGCACATTACTGTTTGAGCCACAAAGATCTATACTGCTTTTTTTTTTTCCTTTTGTCTAGAAAAACGATTAGTCTTAACAATTGAGCCTGAAGATTACATTACTAAGACCGGTACAGGTGGCTCTATCAAGCTATACGTAAAAGGTAAAGTAGAAGAAACAGGCCAGTCCTTTGCTACCCAAGATGTGGTCGAGTTGACGAAACCTGCGCTGAACGTTAGAGTAAGTCATTTTGACAATAAATAAATTACACTTACTTAAGATGATTTAATGAGCTTGGAAAAGGTGCTTAAGCACTCCCTGGGAAGAGGTCGTGTTCGTAAAAATGTTCATGGGGAAATCTGATCCTTTATCGATGCTCAGTTTTCATAAAATGGCCAGATCAGTCTCCTTATTCTTCTTTATTCTATTGTCCCTGCCTTAATAAATTGGAAAAAATTTACACCCGGAAATTAATTATAAATACATTTAAATCTATCAGATGGAAACTGGAATAGAAATTGGCCCCTTTAGGTGTTCAAAAGTAGGTTAGCTAAGTTAAGCGGGATAATTTGGAAGTAGTTACGAGACTCAGGCGAAAAACCGTGCCAAACGAGAAGTCCCGTGTTTACATCCACTATGGAAACACGTACCATTTACGATTTTTATTAAGCAATTATTTCGTTTTGTTTAGGCATCTGCAACACAAGTGAAGATAGACGAAGATGTTGAAGTCACTTTCTCATTCACGAATCCTTTACCAGTACCCCTTACAAACGGACAGTTTCATTTGGAAGCTACTCGCATGACACCCAAATCCTTGGTCGTTGATTGCAAGTGAGTATAACGTTATAAAGAAACAACCTATTCACTTTAGTAGACAGAGGCAACATCCTTGTCGAACAAAATTTCGTTTAGCCCGTGTCACAGCCGCCCTTTCCGACAGAGAGAATCTGACTTTTCTTTCGGGGAGGGCGGCTGTAAGACCGGCTAGATTTCCTTCACTTAATGTTTAAATATCAGGTTTAAATATCGTGTTGTGCGTAACCATAAGGGCCCCGCACGTTTCGTAACGTGAGAGGACGGTCATAAAACAAAATTGCGTTATTTCGTGATTTTGAAGTTTTGAGCGAGTTGCTTTTAATATCGCGGATTTCAAACGCAGCGGTCAAATTCAAGGGGGTAGGACAAAGCTTCGTTTCAAGAACTTAGATGTTAACACCCGTACCGGCAGAAATTTACTCCAGGACCTTTCTGTATTCTTGACAGGGGCCCAGTGGGTGTTGAGGAAGAAGCCAAAATGTCGGCCACCTTCACCGCGACAAGGAAAGGAAAACATCACATCGCCGTGAGCTTCCAGTCCAATGAATTAACTGATGTTCATGGCGAATGTACCGTGTCGGAACCCGAAGCAACGTAAAACAACGTATTAGCGCAATGAATCGATCATCAGCTTATGCGATAGTTTTAGCACTGTTCATGTCACAGCGGATTGTGCGTACTCTAGTTTCTACCACTCACGGTTAATTGTTACCCCCCATAGCGGTTTTTTTTTTAGATACTGATTTAAACTATATGTAGTTGTCTAGATTTATGAAAATCGTGTCAATCTCAAAACAACAAGCCTGCAACTTTTCCTGGGATACACAGGCTTTTTCAATGAATCAATCCATCGCAGGCAACCTGTCACTGCAAGGCATGTACACCCACCTTGCTGGTGTGTGTGTGGCTGGCTAATTGCAGCTCCTCAATCTAACACATTGCACCCTGTAGACGTTACTGCAAACGAAATGACCAGTACCTGAACTGCTCAAGCCACTCTTTCGACCCATCTCATCCCCTGAGTTTGCCAGGACTCTGGCTTCTTTACTGGAACTCCCCTTGACATAAAACCCTCTGATTTGAAAAGAGCCAGCTAAGCCTGACACCCGGCTATCGCCAGGCTTCAGATGAAAAAGTTCTGCACCATTTTTGACAGCGTTTTCATAAATCCGGACATATCAATTTTAATACTTCCCGATAACGTACATCTAAAAAACCAATTACTCGGCAGTAGCCATTAATTCTCTCTTTCAAAAGAAGAACGGCAATTTGACAGAGAGACTTCCTTCACGAAACGGAGTTTATACAAATATCAACATTAAAACCCTGCCAATTATTTTATTCGTATCAATATTCACATTTACATCGATTCTATTAAAAATGTGACGTCTAGTTGTAGTAGATAAATTGATGACATGTTACTACCAAAGACGTTTTGCTCCGACGCAACCAGCGTAAAAAATGTGACATTTCATGCCATTTACACCACGTCTTATTCTTAAATTACTCGAAAAGAGTAGAGCGGTTTTCAATTGAGTGTCGTCCTACCAAAATCAAAGTAATCACTTTGACCAGTCAACCAACCGACAGTGCAGTGAACCAATCAAAACTCGAAGCAAACAAGTGCAGCTTGCGTGAACGGCGGGAAAACGTGAGCGAGTGAGATGGTTTAACGTCTGACTGGTGTAGGAAATGGCGCGAGGTTTTCAAACCAATGACTTCCGTAGAAATGCACAAACAAAGCAAATAACCTTCGAAATTCAACTGAAAACTGCTCTAACGATGGCACTGCACATACGTGGTAATGCTGTACATACCGTTTCATTAAACGTGAATTCAAAAATATCATAACCTCGATAGTTTTAATGTATATAATGATGCGATGGCACTTAAAACATCTTTTGGTATTAATTAGTTCTTCGTGAAATCAACAGCTTAATGTCTTCCGCAACAGTCATCTGAAGACTCATCTAGACTTAGACACTTAAATAAAGGTTTTACTTGCTTACTTAGACCAAAACTAAAGGTGAAGTAAGTACATTCGAACATAGAGGTAATCTGCGATCAGACGTTTTTTTTTTTTTTTTTGCGAAGGGTTCAACCACATTTAATTTAACTAGCTTAAACTAAAATAAAGAAAAGTGAATGTCATGTTCGTTATCCGAGTGTTGTCCGATTATCCGATTCTTATTGAAAATTGTTTAGTTATCGTTTAACTTTTATCCATTCTGTTTTATCCATTCTTTTATTCCATTGATTGTCGGGCGTCTGAGATTAGAATGCATTACATTTGCCTTAAATAAAATTGCCCCTGTTCACAAAATATATTTAAAATAAGACTTGGAATATGTACATGAACGCCAAGAGATGGAGAGAAACAAAATACACGGCAAGGGCGGCTTTGCGAAAACCACGGGGCCTGCCCAGTGAGAGAGACGTCCTGCAAAACAGAAGCAAAAAAAAAAAAAAATGTCTCATGAAACCACGAGAGCGATTATCATCTCTATTAACAACTGGTTACAAAAGACTGCTACGAAATTTGCCTATGCGATACATGTTTCATATAAACATTTGTTGCACTTTAGGCAAGTTTCCAGACTTCTTTTATAGTTTTTAATCTGTTTTTCAGACGTCAGCTTTATTTTCTACAATTTGAGAGTGATTCCGAGACTCCTCACGAACCTGCGATCATATCCACACAAAACCAACCTGCCACAGTCCTCCAATCCGGGAGATCTTTCAAATCCACAATCCTCCATTTTGCTCCAACGACGGGCTGATACTCGAAACGACAGCCGTTCCAAATTCATTACAGCGATAACTTAGCTTTACCGACGTAGAATTGATAACTAGCTAAGTGTTTTACTCAGCCGCCGAAGAAGAGCAATAATTTCTTTGGAAACTAAGATTACGACAAACGTACATACCCTCCCTTAAAAAAGCGCCCTAGTTGGCTTGTAAAAGAGCTGGCTTGACGACCTGTCAATGAACAAAATGCGAAAACATTTTTCAATCGTATTGATTACCACCAACTTCAAGAAGCTGACATCTACCTCGGAGCAAGATTTGAAGACGCTAAGGAATGTTCTCAAAGTCAGACACCTCGTTTCTTGACAAAAACAGCACATAGCCATTGACAGGAAACCATAAATGGTTAATGGGATATTATTCTCACTTTCCTCGCCATCAAAATTCATGGCGAGGATATCGATGGAAGTAAACAATTTACTTTCGTCAACATTATCGCCATCGTTAGTACAATAAAGACACATGCGACTGCTCAAGATTTCATGTTCAGCTGAGATATCTAGTAATCCCCTTGTTCCGAGATGAATCCGTCACGAAATAAAATGCTTTTTGTCATTTAGCTCCAGTGAAAAAACCAAGTAACAGAGAAGTGCAATTGTCAAAACGACCTACGTGAAATAGCCTATCTGAAACAAATAAAATAATGTGCGTGACGGGATTTTTCGAGCTTTAATCGTATCATAAGAGCGACGTTTTCAATACCTGGATTGATACTTACTGACTTGTGGTGAAGAATAATGATATTTGGTGGGAAATTCTTTGGAAGGGCTTCCAACCTCCTCGATTTGCAAGGAAACCTTAAGACAAGAACATATTCATCGGAAATAAGCAAGTACCGTTCATACTCTCTTGGACTTCAAGGAATCTTAAGGCGCTAGGGCACACTGAGTACATACATCAGCGAGAGAAAATAATATTACGGAACTTAATTTAAGCCCTGGATAATAATTTGATACAATTACCGCAGTGGAACCGAGAGTTTTTTTTGCGGGTGAGTATATCACACCTGTAGCGCTTCTCTCTTCAGAACATAGTGAAGTATTAGGGCGGCAGGGACATTTAGGGTAGGCTAGCCCCCTCCCCCCCGCCTCGCCCAGGGGCAAGAATACTCTTAGCCGCTTCATGAAACGCAAACCGAGACAATAATTACGATCAATAAACGCCAAAGAATACAAAGAGATGGTACAGGAGTACAAATATCCAAAATTGTATAAACAAGATCAAAACGGCTTGCAATAATCATAACGTCAGGGATTGTGTATGACGACGTTTTCTTTGGTTCCAATTCATTGAAGGGAGCAATAGGATTAAGGAAACAAAACGTTGCAACTGTCAATATCTTTTCACGATCCCGGACACGTAGTAAGATCAACAAAAAGAAATTATCAGAAGAAAACTAGAAAATAACGCTCCATACTTCTCCTTCACGGCATTTAGCCTCGTAAAGCTCCTCCATCTCTTGCAACCTGAAAAGGGAAAAACACAGAACTAAACAAAAGTTCCGGCCATTATAAACTACAGTCAAACCTGTATATAACACCCCTGTATTAAGCGGCCACCCTCTGTTAAGCGGCCAGTTTTCAAAGTCCCGATTTTTCGCTCATACAAACGCTGTATTTGTTACCTGTATTAGGCAGCCACTTCTATTAAGTGGCCGCGGCCACCCTGTAGCAGTCCTGTTTGGGCTTTGTTATTTTTACCTGTATTAAGCGGCCATCCTTGAATGGAAACTAAGCCACGTGCCATTTTATGCGGTATTTTATCGTTTAAAGTGCGATCCATCATGACTATTTAACAATTAGTATATTCTCAGCTCCGACTATTGCATTTCTAGCTCTCTGATTGGCTCAAAAACTCCGACTATGAGCCATTAGTCGGAGTTTTACCTTATATGGAAAACAGTGCGCCAAGTTTAAAAATTTTCCGCTCTGTAAAATTGTTGAAATAAAAATCGGCGGCAAAAACCCGATTAAGAATATACTAAAACAATTATTCCATTCGACCTTGTTGGATATGAAGTGATCATAACCAACTCGCGCTACGCGCTCGTTGGTTATTTATCACTTCATATCCAACGCGGTTTCATGGAATAATTGTTAATTAGCCTCATGGGCTATTGACCTAGAATGGTCCCGAGGGTGACCGCCCTTGAGGGCGAAGGGTCTAATTGTTTTAGTATCACCCAACTAGTCGGACAGAAAAGGCAATAATAAAGTTAGCAAATGCAAGTTGAAGAAATGTTTATTTGGGAAGAAAACGAAAGAAAGCGTCACGCTCGATTGCGGCAATTTCGCTACTCGAGGACTATTACTAATAGTCCTCTGGTAGCGTGGCCAATCAAAATGCAGGATTTTCATTAGCCCACTAGTTGGGTGATACTAAAAAGAAATAACATGGACAAAGCTACTGTACGCTGATAATCCGCCGTTTAGTACCGTTAACGCTTTCCAGATGTCCGCTATGTGCTGAAGTACAGTACCATATCATTAGACCACGCCCAGTGAGTATTTTTAGTGATCCTGTATTAAGCGGCCAGTTCCTCAAGTCCCGAGGGTGGTCGTTATATACAGGTTCGACTGTATCTCTATGATGCACACCCGCTATGAAAGACGGAAAGAATAAGAAATAGTCTCGTACCTGTATCTAAGTTGTTCAATAGTCTCCAACGAATCGTCCTCGCTGACAGGCATATCAATAGCCACACTCTGAAGATATAGTAAACTATCATTAATATTCATGTATTTTTTTTCAGTACTTGTGGCAGCAAGGAGGAAAACCTAGAAATTCCTCGGGGATGAATGTCTCCCTTGTTCCCTCGTGGATTCTGAGACAATGATTGGAAGACTGGTCTTATCATAGCTGTTATGCCTCTGGCAACTGTTCGACCCAGTGTTTGGACATTCCGTCAAAGTACTGATTCAAATTGCTAGTTTGCATGCTTTTTTTTTTTTTTTTTAACATATATTAAAATTTGATCTCAAGCTCAACAGTGTTATCCTAAAACCACAAGTAAACGAAATCCAATTATGAGCATACAAGTAAGTGACCAACTCCCAACCTCACGGTTACATCTGTGAATAGCGCTATCAAGTAAATTTGTGTCGTGAATCGGGAGTTGAAAAGTTATAGACCGTGATTTCTCTCCATCACCGCTTTCGTTTATCCAAAGTTAATAGAGGGGACTGGTTATGAAGCCCGGCAAGCATCAAAGGAGCAAACAAAGATGCTAAGATCTATGTTGGAGGGTCCACGACCGTGCACAATCTTTTGTTTTGCGCTCATACACTATGCATGAATTACGTAACCAACACGTTTCTATTGGCTAGTTCCTCAGCACGGAGTAAACAACTTTTGTTTTGTGCACGGTCAAGGCCAAAAAAGCGAACAAAAACATACAACAAAGAACTTCGTCGGGTTTCATAACCATTGCCGTCTATTAACTATGATTTATCTCAAGTTTCAAGCTTCTTTGTCGACAGTCCCTAACTAAGAAAACAGACTTCTCTCTGCATTTCACAATATTAACTATACTTGTACGACTTACCTGGTTCCCTTGTTCCCCGAGCCGTCTCAACGCCTCGTCTCGTTCCGTTCTTGCAGCATCAAGATCGTTTCGCCAGCCTTTACCAATATGTTCAAACTGAATTTTCGCTTTTGTCAGAGCAGACTGCTTCTCAATTAAGGACTGCTGAAGGTCCCTGTTCTGATTAAGAGTTTCTTCAAGTTTCTGTGTGAGATTTTCCTTCTCAAGAAGTGACTTCTCCAATTCTCCTCTCAGAGACTCGGTCACTTCGTGAAACTTATTGTACAATTTGTCTTTTTCCATCCTGCAGTCCTGGCATTCCTTTCTCAGCCACTTAACTTCGTTCTTTAACTTACTCACAACGTCATCCCCGTCTACTTGATCCTCTTCAGAACGTTGCAGTTTTTCTTTGGTCACGTCTGAGCTTTCTCTGAGTTTTGCCACTAAAGAATCTTTGTCTTTCACAAGACTCTCAACTTCTACTCGTTGATTGTGAATGAACCTTTCCTTTTCGAGATTTTGCTCCCTGCTCTGCTCGAGATCAAGCTTAAAGGAAGCCAAGATTTGATCATAGTCCTTTTTCAGTTTTAATCGCAGATTTTCTTTCTCTTTCATCGTCATATATAAGTCTTGTCGAAGTTTGTTGTTACCAGTCTCCAGCAGTTCATAGTTGGCTTGAAGTTCTTCATATAGTTTCTCCTCATCAGATTTATTCCGCACACCAGTCCTGAACTGACTGAGCTCTTCGTTCAATTTGTCTATGATTTGACGCTTTTCGGCAAGTTCACCTTCTAGCTGTTCCTTCTGTAACCAAAACAAAGAAGAAGAAGAAAAAAAAAGATGAAACACTTCACAACCTCAGCTCTTTGTCACATGGAACGAAGATAATATACGACAGGGTGTAAAGAAAAAGATTTTCCAGGTTGCCCTTTATATTAACAACAAGGTAGAGGCAGCGCAAGTGCTAGCCCAGTGCCCTTTTAAATGTCCTAACTTCAACTGCCAAGTAAAAGGTAAAACAAATATATAATAATTTGCCTCCTGAGAATCCTATAATAGCTCTTTGGAACAACGAAATTCAAAATGGCCGCCGTATTGGTGAAAAGGTATATTGCGCTTGGGGATAGAGTGACAGATAAAATCCGCTGAACCAACTGGAAAATTCAGCAGCCCCAGGGTATCAGACAAGATTTTCATCGCAATCCTAATATAAACATGCTCACAATGAATTGTTCTAGTTATTCTATCCTTATGGACTGCATCCGTACTGGACTTTGCTTTGCAAAGGTTAACCATACGTAGTAATTACTAAAGTCAAAAATTATTCAAGTCAATATAACAATTCTAGATCTAGTGTCTTCAGCATTTATAAGAAAAATTCAATTAAATACATCAAGAAAATTTACATTTGAAGATCAAGACCTTCAATGTCAAAATCTGCCTGGCTGACATTAAATTAAACAATTAGATCATGAGCTCGAGATTTCTATCGCGTTTCTATCGCGCGATAGAAATCTCGAGCGAATAATCTTATTGTTTTAGTACAAATCTACTAGCCGTTCAAAACTTAATCTAAATCCTCTTCACAGACACTTCGAAAACGCCAAGAAGTGGCCGTCATTTTGTTAACAAGGGCACACTGCTGTGCTACTCACTATCTGTTACAGAAAAGATAGTGAGTAGCGTAGCCAATCAGAGAACGGCATTCGTGATAGAACGCTAGTAGATTTATACTAATAGTAAGTAGATCAAGGGTTAAAATTCTGATCGAAGATGGTAAACTAACGCACAAACCTGTCGAGCATAATCCTCCTTTACGGAAGCGAGCTGTTCTTCAAGCTTCTCATATTCTGTGACTTTCTCCATTAAGGTAGCATCGAAATGAGCTTGCAAGTCCCGTCTAGTTTCTTCACCTTCTGCTACAATTCGGTCTATCTCACTGCTAAACTTCTCGGCCGAATTAGCATGTTCTGCTGTTAACCTCTCGACTTCCAGCTGTAATTCCTGAAGTTGTTGTCCTTTTTCTTCCAAGTCCTCTGCAGATTATACAAATACAGTGTTACTTAAGTTGCACTCAGTTCAAACAAGTAGACACGTTCTTTGCCGGCAGGCGGCAAAAACTAACAATTCTACCGCTTAAGATGGAAATTAAGGCAATGGCAAAAAAATTTGCTACTGAGACATGTAACCATATGAGGCAATTTTCTTTAAACATCTGGGGCACCCGTTGACGTGCAACTGAATTGACATGATTAAAAATCATGTGGTTTAGAATGGATATACGATCACGTGGCCGTTTCCTTTCCTGTGGCTAAGTTTATTTAAAAATGGAATGTTCGTATCAAGAAAACCGGCTCAACATTGATAACAATAGGCATTGTTAGAGTGGTTTTCAATTCAGTGTCGTAGAACCAAAACCAAAGTAATTACTCCAGCCAATCACAAAGGTCACAGACAATACAGTGAAACAATCAAAACTCGAAGTAATCATAGGTAGCTGACGCAAAGCGCGCGAAAATGCATGCGAACGCGTCACAATTGGTTTTTGTTGTACTTCTGATTGGATGAAAAAGTGGCGCGAGTTTTTTAAGCCAATCTTGTGGCATAGAAAGTGCAAAACCAATCACTTTTCGACACTCAAATGAAAACCACTTTATAAGACCTAAAATTGGTCTTATCTGGCCATTTTGAAACAATGGCAGTATAAGCTTCTAAATGCCCGCGGGAGTTTTTAAAATTTCCGATTACCATACGAGCGCGAAATTTAAACGATCAGAGAGACTGAATGGAAGACAAATTCTCCCGAGGGGAGATGGTACTGGTTTAACCCTGTCGGTGCAAATAGTTGAGGTGTGGTGGCGGTCGTACACATGTATTTAAAAGTGAAAGTAAAAGCTGCCGACAAGTAAGGCATGGTTTTGCTTTAAAATTGCTCTAACCTGGTAAACTCACCACGCGTGGGAGCGAACGTGAAGTTCGCATCTGGCTAGATTGCGAACAGGCTCTCTTTTGCTCTAAAACCCATAAGATCAGTGTGGATGAACGCGAAAATAGCGAGCGCGATAATCGAGCGGCAAAGCCGCTCGCCTCGCGCTCCCGCTGTTTCCGCGTTCGACCCACGGATTGAAAAGCAGGAGAGACTGCTTTCATTCGAGCATTCGGCCAGAGATTAATAGCTCTTAACAGCGCTTCGAAGCTCTCGCATCTTTCCTCGCCGACCAATTGATGTCCACAGTGATTTCCAGCGGAAAGAAATCAGGGAACAAATGTCCCACTAATTAAAATTACAGACGCGATGTTCTGCGTAGCGTTTCTCCGCTCTTGAATAATTTTCGCTTTACTCTCAACGTATGTTTTGTGAATCACGACTCCACTGTTCTAGGTTTGTTTACCAAAATAGAGTCCATTCAAGTGCAGCTTGACAACGGCGTCGATTTTGGCTTGGCTTCGGACGAAGTCCCTCAGGGCTACCAAGAACAAAAGGCCATTCATTTTTGCTCACAGTGAGATGTTGAGCCGGAACAATAGACCATTTCTTGATACGTTTACACACACGATTTTAGTTTCGCCACCTGTAAAATAGCTATCACTTTACATTTTAAGATTAAATTAACTGTGGCGCTATCAAAACTCAAGTCCTTACTGCTGACAACGCCAAATTCCTAGACTCATTAAACCAGAGCCTTGAAGGCATTAAATTTACCTTCTCTATCTTGCACAACTTCATCAAGACCCATGACCCTCTCTTCTAGCTCTTCTTTTTCGTCGGTGAGGTGTTGTAAGATTTCCTGCAATTTCTCAATGTCTCTGTCTTTGCCTGACAAGGAGAGGGATTCCATTTCCTCTGTACTAACGCAAACATCTTTACGTTCCACTTCTGACGACGTCGAGGACTGGTCAAGTCGTTTAAGCTTCACTTGAAACTCGTAAGCAATCTCATCAGCAGTTGCTTTGCCCTGTAAAGCCCGCTGTAAGTCCTCACTGAGTCCAGACACGATGTGGTCAAAGTCGGTTCTAAGTTTATCTATGTCCTCTTTCCCTTGCTCTAGTGTGTGTACCCGTGATTTCAACTGCTCCACTTCAGTATGAGCTAAGAGTAGAGCCTCCTCCAGATTGTTTACGTGGTTTTGTTGTTCGGATATGACACTCTCGTAACTACCTTTCAGACGACTCAATTCTTCCGTGAACAGTTCTCTCTGATTTGACAATTCCACGTGTAGCTGTGCAATCTGTTGGTCTTTGCTATCAAGCAATGGCTGCTCGCCTTGAAGTAGCTGTTCTGTCTGTAGCTTTTCCTGTTGCAGTTCCCTCTCAGTTTTTACCTTCTGTAGCTGCAGCTGTTCCAGGAGCGCTTTCAGATTCTGGTTTTCTTCTCTGTTTTCGACAAGCTTCTGTATGACGTCATCCTTTTCCTCACTCAGATATTGCAGGTGCTCCCCAACGCTAGATATCTCAGCATCTCTCTCTAAAAGAACCTTTTCGAACTGCTCCACCAGGCTACTGCTTTCTTCCTTCTCCGCGAGTAACGTCTGTATTTGTTCCTTGAGTTCGTTGAGGATTCTTTCCTTTTCTCTGACGAAAGCATCTAACTCAATTCTTAACTCCTGCACTGCCTTTTCACTTTCTAATTTCTCTTGCCGCACTTTGTTCAGCTCGGCCACGATCTCCTCCTTGCTACTTTCTTGGCCAGCTTCTGATTTCGCATCTTTTGTTTTCCTCATCAGTGTCCTCAACTTTGCCTTCAAACGTTCGTTGACTGACTTGACCTTCTCTAATTCAGATTGCGCATTGGACAGGTCATCTTTGACTTTCTCAATATTTTCACTGTCACAGAACATGGACTGTACAGGTGGCGACTCCAAGAGAGCTTCATTATCATACACAGCAGCCTGAATTCCCTCATTCTCTGGAGACTGAATAAGAACCTCCGAAATCATCTTTTCCCGATCACCTTCTTTCTCGTCCTTTCTGATTTTGTTGCTTGGCTCTTCTCGTTCTTCAAGGAGTCTATTTCTCTCCTCTAAATTTATCTTTTCCCTGTTAAGGGATTCTGAAACGTCCCTTAAGTTATCGACTTCGTTCTGGGTTGCCTGGAGTTTTTCCGAGACGTCCTCTTTACCCTCCAAGTCCGCCGTATCAACTGCTACGTCGCTGAACCTTGTTTCAACCTTGTCTGATACTTTCTCCAAGCGTTTCAGTTGCACTTGAAATTCATGTGCAATTTGATCAGCGGCCGCTTTACCTTCGAGAGCATGTTGAAGATCCTCGCGGAGTCCCCCGACGATATGATCAAAGTTCATCTTAAGCTTGGCTATATCTTCTTTTTCCTTTTTCAACTTTCGTAATTGGCCCTTAAACTGCTCCATCTCTTTGTTGGCAGACAAAAGTTCCCGTTCCAATTGATCGGCGTGGCTTTGGATTTCAAATATCACCCCTTTATGCTGGACTGCTGTAGCGTCTAATTCTGTTTTGTAATCATCTGTCAAGTCCTCTAGCTGATTCTGGAGATTGGAAATCGTACTTTCTCTCTTGAAAACATCATCCGAAAGACCCTCCATCTCCTGTTTCAATCGACGACACTCCCTTTCGATCTCGGTCTTTTGCAAAACGAGTTCTTGCTCCTGAACATGCAAATTAGTATTTTCTTCCCTCAGTTCTTGAACGATCTTCCAAGCTTCATCGTTTTCACTTTGAAGGTCTCGGACATCGTCCCTCATCTCTTGCAGCTCGTTATCTTTCTGGACAATCTGCTGTTCACAATGTTCGACAAGACTATTGCTGTTCCCTTTCTCTGTCACCAACTGGTCGATCTTACTTTTTAACTCGTTCACGATGCTCTCCTTTTGTCGAACAAATGCATCTAGCTCCACTCGCAGTTGCTGGCAGGCCTTTTCACTGTCAAGTTTCCCTTGACGAACCTGTTGAAGTTCCGCCTGTAACTCGTCACGCACACTGCTGTCTTCATCTCCCGAGTTGGATTTAACTCTCTTCTTTTTGACGACGGCTCTCAACTTCGCCTTTAACTTGTCATTAAGTGCTTTGATCCTCTGCATCTCATTCTTCATATTTTCAAGTTCTACTTCGGTTTCACTGGCTGGCGTCGCTGTAACCTGGTTATCCACAGAGGACTGTAAAATAACTTCTTCCACTACCTTTCCCACGTCACCTCTCTCAGCATACTTCAAGTCAACCTCAAGACTAGAAATGGGCTGTTTGTTACTTTTCTCTTCAAGCGAAAGCTCCAGATCTTTCATTTTATCTTGTAAGTCATCTCGTTCTTTTAACACAACTTCAAGGGCAGATTTCAAGTCGATCACCTCGCGCTGTGTTGCTTCAAGCATTTCTGTAACCTTGTTTTCTTCAAGCAAACGATTACCATCGGCTCCCATCGAAAATGCCCCTGGCGTTGACTTTTTCAAGTCCGCGAGCTGAACTTGAAACTCATGAGCTAATTCATCTGCTGCTGCTTTGCCATCTAGTGCTTGCTGAAGGTCCTCACGCAAACCTGACATGATGTGGTCAAAGTTGTTTTGTAGCTTGTTAATATCCTGCTTTTCCTGAGTTGCGACTTGAAGCTGGGCATTTAATTCATCGATCTGTGAAGTTGCTCGTACTAGCTCCGCTTCCAGTCCTTCCTCTTCTTGCAGCCGTTTTCCAAGCTCCATTTGAACCTCTTGTAGCTGGTTCTTAATTTCACTGTTGCGTGCATCAAGCACTTGGATACGATCTTGTAACGTTCTCTCATTGCTTTGCAACTGTAAAATATTCTCATCCGTTTTTCTCTGTTTTTCCTCCATGAGAATTTCAAGATCGCTAATTTTACGGTCCTTCTCTTCAATAACTGGGTAAGAGTCTTGTTTAACTTGTTCTAGTTCAGATCTTGTTTTCAGTAGCTCAGTTTGGATGAAATCTTTCTGCTCAGCAACCATTTCAATATTTTTTTGCAGCTCTGTATTATCCTTCCTTAGTTCCGCGTTTGATTCATCCACTTCCCTTTCTTTCTCAGCCAACACTTCTTTTATGCCCTGAATTACTCGTTCATACTCCTCTTTTGTGTTCTCTAACTGATACTCTAATTCAGAGTATTCTTGGTTTCTCTCATTAATAAGTGATTGGTTCGTTTTTTGGAGGGCGTCCAAGGCAGTCTTTGCATCATCGGCATCTTGAGCCACGGACTGTAACTGGGAATTTATTGCTGTTAGTTCTTCTGCGGCTTTCTTTAGTTCCGCGTTTTCTGAACTCAAAGACTGAATTTGCTCGGTTAAATCACGGACACTGGAATCCTTGTCTAAGAGTTGTTTTTCGTGCTCTCCAACCACTCTGATAGCATCCTCATTTTCCTGTGACACTTGCTGTATTTTGGATTTAAGAGCTGCCACAATCATTTCTTTTTCTTTGACGAAATTATCAAGTTCTTCACGAAGCTCTTGCACCTTCCTGTCGCTATCCAGTTTTGCTGCTCGAGATCTTTCGAGTTCTGCTCTCGTTTCACTAGATGTTTCTTCTTCTCTTGAATCGGATTTTGTTCTTTTTTTCCTTAACGCTGCCTTGAGCTCGCTACTCAGGGTTTCATTGAGTTCAGAGGCCTTCTTCAGCTCACTTTGCAACCAGAGAACATCGTTTGGCATGCCAGTCAACTCTACCCCCTTATCGCCTCCTCCGTCTTTATCATCTTTCCCAGCCTGTTCAACGTCGGCTTTGTCAGCATCATCTCCTTTTCCTTCATGTTTAAGCATTTCTAAACTCTTCTGAAGCTCCTCCTTTTCCTTCTTCACAGTTTCCAGAGTTTCCTTCAACAATTCAACTTCTTCCTGGGTAGCCTTAAGCTGAACATCTACTTCTGTTTTGTCCACTTCTGTGGTACCAACTGCCACTTCTTCCAGCTGGACACTACTCTGTTCCACTGACTTCTCGTTTCTCTTCAGCTGGACACGGAATTCGTGAGCAATTTGATCAGCAGCTGCTTTTTCATCAAGCGCCTGCTGTAGATCTTCACGAAGACCTGACACAATATGATCAAAGTCGACTTTGAGCTTGTTGAGTTCTCCTAACGACTGCTGGGCCTCGTGAAGCTGCTTTGTAAGTTGACCGATTTCCATCTTAGCACTGGCAAGGTCGCGTTGAAAGTTTTCAACTTCTGCCTCTTTGTTACCAAGCACTTGTTCATACCCATCTTTACACTTCTCTAGTTCCTGCACATAATCGAGCTTTTCTTGTTCGAGAGTTTTCTCAAGTTGTTCAATGCTATCATCTTTGTCTTTGCAAAGGAGTTGATAGCGATTTTTGAGGTCTTGTATCTCATCATCTCTCTGTGATAAAAGCTTCTCATACTTTTCGAGAAGACTTTCATTACTCGCCTTTTCATCTAAAAGCTGCTGGGCCTTGATTTTCAGATCTCCAATGACGCCATCTTTGTGACGAACGATTCCATCCAATTCTTCCCGCATCTCATAGGCTGACTTTTCCAAGTTCAGCTTCTCTTGACGAACTTTTTCAATATCTGCCATTAGCTCCTTGGAATCATGTTCACTAACGGACTCAGATTTCACCTTTTCCTTTTTGATCTGTACTCTCAGTTTTGCTTTGAGTTTCTCATTTACAGCTTTGACTTTGGAGAGTTCTGCATGGATCTCGGACATCTCAGTTCTGACCTTTTCAAGCTCTTCATTAGCGTCAGGATCCTGAGGAGATGGTACAGATGAAGGATCGAGATGTCGAGGAATGGATTCTTCAACCTTAGGAATTGCTTCCTCTTCCACTAACGGAGGAACGTGGTCAACTAGAGCTGGCGTTGAAGATGACAAATTACCAACAGGGACATCAGGAGGTCTCCCCAAAAACGTAGCTGCAGCTTCACCTCTAGAATCAGCTTCAGTTAATGCAACATTTAGCCTTTCAGTTTCGACCTGCAATTCCAGATTCTTTTCTTTCAACTGCACAAGCTCATCTTCAACAGATACAAGGTGATGTTCCAGTTTGACTTTCTCTTGTGTTAGAGCCTCTAGTTCTCCTTGCAGTGTCGCAATATTCAAATCCTTGTCTTTAAGATTTTCGACCGCTTCACTAAGCTGTTGAACTTCATCAAGGAGGAGCTGTTTCTCTTGCTGTTGGTTTGCCTCTTCTTCTTTCATCATTGCTATTTCGTCATCCCGAACTTTGACCTCTTGTTTTAACTGTTCGATAAGCTTGTCGGCTTCCTCTTTTTGGGAATTCATTGCATTCATACTGGACGTAAAGTCAGCTTCTAAAATGAAAACGAAAACAAAACAGGTTAAGAGTTTTAAAAGCAATTAGCAGATAAAGTAAAAGAAAAATCATCAAGTACATGTATGACAAAAACCGCTACTACTGGTTAGTTCGGTTATATGTTATATTCTTTATGTATAAAGACAGACACTGGCAAAGTCTCGAAATTCAGAGAGGTTTATATCTGCAATCAAGGAGACAAAAATGGTGGCAGGAAAGAGTATGAAATAACTACGTAATTTTACCACAAGGTGTTCCTGTTAAGAGTGGACAAACTTTTAATGATCTGGTAAGTTTGATTGATTTTCTAACACTAATGATTTATACTTTACAATGAATTTTGTGTTAACAGTTAAATTCTTCTATTAACTTCGTAAACTTGATTACCTCTAAAATTATAATTTACATACATGTACTAAAGAATATAGTTACGTAAAGAATTCTTGATACGATACTCTTGGCATTTGTTTGACTAAAAACAACACAAGCAAAGAAGCACACGATGCATAGAAATGAACGACAAATAAAAGCGCGCAGAAACAAAAGCAAAGCAACTTACTTACCTCTTGCTAAAATAGGTTTGTTCTCTAGCAAACCTTTTAACTTCAACATGCTATTTATCGAGTGACTTGGACAATCTACAGCAACTGATCAACAAACTGATGGCCAACAAAGTGATACAGACAAAACAGCGATGGCGTATTAAATAATCATACAGCGAACTCCGATTGATCTACGAGAACGAAATCTAGCCAGTTGGATCTTACATCTGCATCGCGACCGACGGCTTATTATTAGCGATACACCGAATAAAGGTGCATATTAATTGCAGTTTGGACGTCTGTGATTCTAGTCGTGCAAAACTAAACTGTGACTCAAATAGAATGTAGCAACACTACTGAATCGTACACAACAGCAAGAATACCAGAAACGATAACAATTTACAAAAACGCAATATGAAAATTGGCGATTGGCGTTGACCACGGAGCAAAGTACAAACTGCCACATTGAGACATTATTATGGCCATTGGAATGCATGGCTGGCAATAGTATAGATGACAATAAACGTAAGAAAACGACAGCCATTTAAGACGTGGCGCATTCAATGAAGTGCGTGTAGCACACATTCCTAACACCAATTGCATGACTAAATTTGAGAACTGCAAGAATAATCAATAGCGAGGAAAGAACGCTTTAGCCTTGTAAAGTGAGACATTGATACATTGCTGTGCTTGTTTAGAGGGTTTCTTCAGAACTCCCCGTAAAGACGTAAAAGCACACGAGGTAGCAAAGTCATTAACCTTAGTGCGATTCCAACCCGTACAGATGTGTGTTGATATTTCGTTTTCTAACGACGGGCCAGGCATTTCATGGTAAATAAAGATTGATACGAAAATGTAAGTGATGACGACTATTGCACAGAATCTCTTGGAGCCTTAACTGTGAAGGCCGATCTCAAAGAGCTTGGTTTGGTCTGGGCAGAAGCTGAATTTATCGCCAGGGATTGCGAGAAGTGGAAAAGTGATGTCCTGATGGCCTGATGTTCCAGCAGGGATGATGAGGATGAGTTAGAGGGAGTAAGTGTCTCAGTGCCTTAACATGACAAAACTAACGTTATCGCCCAGGCACAATCATAGTTTTATTTTTGGTAACCATGTTTCTGGCTGAACAAAATCAAAGCGAATGAAGAAGAAAATAGGCAGAGATAATCAAAACGTTAACCAAAGGTTTTAGGCAATCTGCTTCCTGATTTATTGATTGATAATTTGATATTTATAATTTCACATCGCAATCTAGTGACCCATGAAGGAGTCTGCTTCCAAATTGCTTGTACCATTAAGCAAATGATATGATCAAACCCAAGTTCGTGCAAGCATAGCGAGTAATCTGAAACCATATTCAGATCCATCTTGGGATAAACTAAACTCTCTTGGAATTTTGTTTCAGCAAGCATCAAAATACTGGTTGGATAAATAAAGCAAAAGTCAGATGGACTAAAAACAAAAACAAAAACAAAAACAAAAATAATACAAAATGGATGATACAAAGGTATCTGACTTCCACCAACCTCGTTCATCAAGTTCTTTCTGTAGTTGCCCTTGCTTCCTTTCTACTTCATTTTTCATGTTCTCTAACTGTCTTGCCAAATTGTTCATCTCGTCTTCTGTGGTATGCAGTTCATGTTCTAACGCTTCTTGCTTTTCCTCTGAGGTTCTGCTGAATTCCTGCGCAGCTTGAAGTTTGTTGTTGACGTTAGTAAGTTCTTCAGCGTGTGCATCCTGATGTAAACAGAGTTGCTTTAAATTAGTAAGAAATCTTACAGGAGATTGAATGGTTTTCTGGTGACCCCCTTTTGCCGAGCTTGGCGATTCGTTGAAACTCTTACAGAGATGATATTGTTTTCGCCGTCTATCTGGTGTATAAATATGACCTTTATAATTTCTAAGCTAAAATCTGGTTTATTTCCCTTGTTGCGACCATACGTGTTGGGTATGTTACTACTCTGACTTTAGAGCAGATGTTGTCCAGAAAAGTATTCTAGAATTCTGTGCCAACATCGGACTATAATTATTTTTCTGCTACAACCCAGTATTTACATGAACGACGGCTTCTTCTCTTATAGAACTTAGTAATGTAAGCAACCCAAGAGTTTGGGTTAAGGTTGCAAGGAAATGTTTAAAAAGGTTTAAAACTATTACCCTCAGTTGCTGGATCTCTGCATCTTTCTCTGTGATAGAGAGCTGTAATTTGGTCATTTCTTCTTTCTTTGCCGCTCGTTCTTCCTTCAGTCTTTTCTTTAGGTTGGCGATTAGTTTGTTCCTATCCCCAATTGACTTGTCAAATTCATCTTGGCCTACACTGGCCTGCAAACGCGAATCCATTTCAACTTTCTCCTGGTCACGCTTTTCTATCTCCAGTTTCAGATTCTGCAATTCTAGTAACGTTTCCTGCCATTTTAGGTCTTTCTGTTCCCCTTCATTCTCTGCATCAATAAGCCTGCTTTTCAGCTCCTCCACGTCTCCATCTTTAGCTCTGGCGCTTTCTCTCACCTGATCCAAAGCCGCCGATAGCTGTTCCGTCGTCTGAGTCTGAAGTTCCAGTTGGGAACCAAGCTCTTGCATTGCTTCTTCCTTCTCCTTCTGGGCATTCGCTAATTTAAGTCTGAACTCAGCCGTGATTTTTTTGTTCAACTCAATCTTCTCTCGTATCTTATCTTTCAACTTAGCAATCACCTCATCCTTGTGACTCTTGGTATCTTCCAACTTCTTGGCAAGTTGTTCCTCGATTTGAGCCTTTTCAAGGTCTTTGACGGTAGAAATTTCTTCCACTTTCTTACTGACGGTTTCTTCCACGTTTTTCCTCACCTCGGCAAGTTCTTTTTCCTTCTGACGTAGCCTGTCTTCCAGCTCATTTGAAGTATCTCCTTGATATTCCACTTTAGGTTTGTTAGCTTCGTCTAGTTCTTGTTTGACTTTGTCCAGTTCCCTTTCTTGTTCCTCGAACTCCTCTTTTAAGTTCTGTAATTCAGATGTGACCCATTCATGTTGTACCATCAATTCATTTAACTTTTCTTTTGTATCTGCAAGCTCGGCCTCAGCTGCAAGTTTTGCATTTCTTGCCTCTTTCACCTCCGATAAAATCTCAGTCATCTCAGCCTCAAAATTTCCTTTCTCCTGCTCAAGCTGTTGAATTTGATGAACAAGTTGTCTTTCTCGCGATGATAGTTTAGCAATTTCGTCAGCGGATGAACTCAATAAAACTTCTCTGTCTGGTACAGTTTCTGGCACTCGTCCTTCAACAGGGGTTACATTCTCTTTCTGTATTCCCTCAGTACTCGAAAGCTCGTTTGTTAAGGTTTCTAGCTTCTGTTTGGCGTCATAAAGCTCGTTCTTTGTATCCTCCAGCTCTGCAGCACATCGCTCTTGCTCAGCGGTTATCATGGTCAACTTCTGACTAACATCAGAAAGGTCTGATTCCAAAGAAGCCTTTTCAGTCAGGACCTGGCTTAGTTTGGTGGAGGTCTCTTCTAAGTCTGCCTCGATAGTTTCTTTCCCCTGCTTCAGCGCAATGGAAGAATCTTTAACCTCCTCCAACTTTCGAGCCAACTCTTCAGTTTGCGACTTGGCCTCTGATAGCTTTTCTATATCTTCATCACGTTCCTTGTTTAACACCATCAGGTTTTGTTCCTGGTCTTTGCAAAGCTGGTTCAGTTGGATGATGGTATCTTGCAACTCTTTGAGCATTTCTTGCTCCTTCCCAATTACAAGCTCCTTTTCCTCTTTTGCCTGGAGTTGTTCTTCAAGAGTAACTTTAGTTTCAGAAACTTCTTGCTCAAGACTACTGATGCGTTCATCCTTCACGTTCAGTTCTCTCTTTGAATTACTTAATTCGTCTCTTAGTGCATCTAGTTCCCAGTCAGCGGCACTTAATTTGTCTTTTAGGTCAAACAATTCTGATTCTAAAGCTGTCTTCTCGTGGGACACTTGTCTCAGTTCAGAAGCGACATCACTAAGATCTGCTCGTAAACTAGCAGTAGTTTCCTCAACACGACCCATGGACTTTTCCAATTCATTCTCGTGTGCAGTTTGGTCTGCAAGTCTAGTGTTCGCTACTGACAAGGCTTCTTCGCTTGCTGATAATCTATTGCAAAGTTCTACAGCTTCCTGTTCCTTGAGATTCAGCAACTCCTGATGGTGTTTTAGTTTTTCTTGTAGGTCTATGACCTCTGTTTGTGCTGAGTGGAGTTGATTGTTCAGCGATTCTTCCTTGTGAGATGTAACAAGCTCTTCCTTAACAACTTTCTGCAGTTCAGCAAGTTCATGTTGCAAAGAGCTGAGTTGGCTCTCCTTCATGTCCAACTCAACTTTGGTTCTTTCAATCTCTGATGACAAATTGCCATTTTTCTCTGTAATCTCAGACAATTCGTTCTTTAAAGAATCTCTTTCAGATAAAATATCTCCAAGTTTTACTTGTAGGCCTTCTCTTTCTTGTTCAAAAGCACGTTTTGAGTTGTTAAAAGCGTCTTCATTCTCAAGGAGCTTACTCTGATATTCCTCCACCATTGTCTTGTTCAAGGACAGATTTTCAGACACTTGGAACAACTCTCTCTCTTTGGCCGAAAGCTCTTCGTCTAATTCTTCGTTTTTCTTTAATTCTAACCGTTCTAGTTCTTCCTTAGCTGACTTGTTAATTTCTTCGACAACGCCTTTTAAGTGTTCTATAACCTCTTTAAGATCACTAACTTCTTTCTCTTTGAAGTCAAGCTGTCTTTTCAATTCTCCAAGCTCAGTTTTAAACATTTCATTTTCAGACTGAACTTGTGAGATTTCTTTCCTTTCATCCTGAATAGAAGTCTCCATCGACGCCTTCTCTGTTTCAGTTTCATTGATTCGAGAGTTCAGTTCTTCGCGTTCAACTAACATCTGCTGTTTCTCTTGTTCAAGGGAATCTAATTGTCGTCGAAGCTCAATGACTTCTGAATTCAAACTTTCCTTTTCATTTCTAGCCATTCGCAAAGCTTCCTCGACTTTCCCAAGCGTGTTTTCCAATTCTCGTATCTCCTCGTTTTTAGCTTGAAGTTGATTCTTGTGCTCGATCAATTGCGCTAAACACGTTTCCATAGCTTCTTTTTCTTCCAAGAAAAGTTCCTTCTCTTTCTTCAGCTCCTCTAATTCCTCTTTACGGTTGTCATTCTCGGCAGACACTGCCTCAAAAGATTTCTTTAAAGCCTGCGCTTTCTTCTTCAAAGCAGCAAACTTACTATCTCTAGCTGCAAGCTGGCTTCGTAGTTCGTCAAGTTGGGCATTTGTCTCATTCAGGCTTGTGTCGAGGTTTTCAACACTAACGCTCTTGTCGTCTAAAGACGTTTGCAGTATAAGAAGTTCTTCCTCTTTGTTGGAAAGATGCAAACGAAGGTCGCCTATTTCTGCACGCAATTCTCCATATTTGGAATCAAAGTCGATGTTTTGTTCATTCAAATTTGCCTTTAAGGAGTTCACTTCGTCGTCTTTCTCGTGGAGTCTCTGTGTTAACTCGTTTACTAAAGAATTTGTCTCAGACCGACGTCCTTCAAGCTGTTCAACGCTAACTTTCTGCTCGGCAAAACTAGCCTGCAGTTGGCTTAGTTCTTCCTCTTTACTCTTAAGTACTTCCAAAAGCCGATTTACTTGGGAAGAGTTTTCAGCATCGCTTGTTCTTGCTTGTTCTAAATGTTCACCTTGCTCGTCTACCATTGCTTGGAACTTGACAATTTCAGCTTCTTTAACCCCAAGCAAATCTTGCAATTCTTTCACTTGCGCTTCCATTTCGTTGTAGCTAACATTCACCTGTTCAAGACTTGAAGGTTTCTTTTCCAAGCTCAACTGTAACATGCCAAGCTCGTCATCCTTGGCTAAGAGTACTTTCTGTAGTTCTGTAACTTGGAAACTTGCTTCTTCAAACATGGCGCTGAGCTGTTCATAACTCGACTTCTGCTCTTCAAGTTTAGTTTTAAGTGTAATCAATTCGTCTTCTTTCTCTTTCATACTTTCGTTAAGTTCTTTGACTTTCAATGTGGCCTCATCGTAACTGGCGTTAACTTCATTTAGGCTAGATACATACTCTTCTATTTCAGCTTGCAGGGAAGTATTCTCTTTCTTCTTGCTTGCGATGGTTTCTTCCAGCCTGGACATTTCAGAACTATATCGAGATTCAAGATGGCTATACCGTGTCGCTTCCTCTTCACAACGGACTCGAAGGGCATCGATTTCACTTTCTTTGGTGGTTAGAGTATTAGTCAATTCTTGTAAATGAACGCTCTGTTCAGTCAATCGAGATGTCAATTCTTCAAAATTTGAACCTTGGTCTTCCATGCTGGTTCGGAGCACATTTAATTCTGTCTCTTTTGCTGTAAGTACATCATGTAGATCTTTTATCTGGGAACTTGCATCTGAGAAGCTTGACTTCAAGTCGTCATTCTCCAGACCGAGCGCTTCGAGATCGTTCTTGAGTGACGTAATTTCTTCATCTTTTTTCGCTACATCTTCTTCAAGATCCCTTACCTGGCAATTCGCCATATTCAAACTCGAGCTTAGGTCGTGATAAACTTTCTCCTGCTCTTCCAGGTTGTTTTGGAGAGCTGTTAAATCCTTGTCCTTTCCACTAAACAACTCTTGTAGTTGATTCACCTTGGCATCAGAGTCTGAAGAACGCAAACTAAGTTCCTTCAGTCTCGCTTCCTTTTCTTCCAAGTCTGCCTGAAGTGTAGCGATCTCTTGATTTTTTTCGATCAAGTAATCTTGCAGCTTCTTCATCTGCTTATCTGACTCGGCCGAGTTTTGGTTCAGTTGTTCATACTGCAAACCTTGCTCTTGTAAAGTGGTTTTCAGCGTTTTCAACTCCACATCCTTTGCAGTGCAATTTCCTTCAAGTTGTCTTGCTGTCGCAGTTGACTCTTCATATCTTGTGCTCAGTTCTTCACAAGCCATTTCCCGTTCTTCTAGCTGTGATTTAAGAACACTGATGTCGTTTTCTTTTACAACGAGTGTTTGTCGTAAGTCTTGAAGCTGGGAGGTTGTTTCTGACAAGGCCTCCTTCATCTGCTGATAAGTAAGGGTGTGCTCTTCCATGGTTTGCTTTAAAGCACTTAGCTCAGAATCCTTTGTCTGTAAAATTTCTTCCAGGCCTTTAACTTGGGAGCTTGACTCGATGAAACTGGTGCTCAAGTGTTCAAAACTACTGTCTTTCTCATCAAAAGCTGCTCTGAGCTGCACAATTTCGACTTCTTTTTCTTCAACAGCTTCTTGAAGTCTCTGAATCTTTGCAACATACTCGCCATGCGTGGCACGCAATGACTCAAACTCGGAGATCTGTTGGTCTCTGGTATCTTGCAACATTTCCACCTCTGTCTGCTTGTTTGCTAGGAGTACCTGCAATTCATTAACCGTCGAACACACATCCGTGTAACTTCCTTTGAGCTGCTCCAGACTTGACTCTTGCTCACTTAGTTCTTTCTTCAGCCTCTCAACCTCAGTCTCTTTACTGGTCAGTTGTTCTTGAAGCTGCTGCACTTGAGTGCTTGTTTCGCTGAAGCTCGCATTCAACAGCTCAAAACCAGAGCTATTTTCCATCAGAGCCTGCTGCAGATTGCTAATTTCCTTATCCTTGTCTTCACGGATCTTCTCTTGATATTGGCGGCTTTGCTGGAGCTGGAGCTCAAGGGATTCTACAGTAGATCTGCTCTGTTCAATTTCCGCTTTCAGATTTTCCACATTTTCAGACTGTTTTGTGCATTGTTCTTTACTCGCTTCAAGTTGGCTCTGAAGTCCTAAAGGAGGGAAATTTTAGCTCATTAGGATCTGCCCGTTGGCAACCGAACCACCAAATTTGAAATCACAACGTCAAAAGATCGATCGATAAATCAATTGAACAATCAAAAACAGATTTCCAAAACTGAGGGGAAGCTAAATTAGATTCACTCCTGAAGTTCGTGTTCGTAATTAACGTAAACACTGAAATACAGAGCAACACAGGATAATTCCTTCACCCTTAGACAGGAATGGAAAATATTCTTTTGAATTTGTCACAAAGAGTTAAGAAGACCGTCAACTAGTACTCCTTGCTTACCCATCAGTTTCTCCCTCTCCTCTGTTATCAGTTTCCTCAGAGAATCAACTTCGGCGCTCAACTCGTTCTGCAAAGAAACGTATGCACTGTTAATATTACACTTCTGCGTAAAACTGTAGAAGAGTACTTTAACAAATGGGAAGAGAGGGATAACACAGCCTACAGTATATCTCAAGCTGGCTTAATACTTTAAGCACAGACGTAATTTTTTTGGACCATGAAGTCAACCAGATAAGATCTTTAGTCGCTTTTCGTGGGTTTTCACGCCCAACTAATGAGTTGGAAAGAAGAGAAAGTTCACTGAACCGCTCTTCAAAAACGAGTGTTTCCTATTTATTGTTGGATGCTCAACCACACTGAATTTATTCAGAGAAAATACCTAGAATATAAATATATAAGGATGAAATACATTCTCAAGCTCTACAAATAATTTAATAACACTTGTCCACACTACGCCGGCGGAATTTGAAAACGCAGGTTATTTTCTCCCGTTAGACCTTCCCTCCACGCTATTCCGTCACGAAAACGGCTTTTCGAAAACGCTCTTCAAACCGGAGGAATTTAAAAACGTCGGCTTTACGTTTTAGTAGAGACGAGAAACATTTTTAAAGTGGAGATTTTCAAAAGAGATGGCCTCACGATAATCAGATGTATTCCCTGCTCGAGTTTTCCTCCAACACAAATCCAAAATGACCGGTGACTGTTGCGTTTTCAAATTTCTCTGGTGTACTGTAGACGGACTTTTTATGCGTTTTCAGAGTGAAACCTCTGTTTTTAAATTCCTCCAACGAAGTGTGAACTGGGCCTAAAGGTGTCTTGCCTTTGATAGTAACTCTATTTCCATGTCAACTGCAAGCTCGAAAGACGTCTCTAAGTCCAACTTCAAGTTGGAGATCATGATTCAGAAAAAGTAAAATTATATCGTGAAATTATATCCTTGAAATACTGCTACTGCCTTAAACATATCAACATATTAAGTTCAAATATTAATACTTGAACTTCTAAGAAAACGGCATTTCTTTTTAGTAGGAGGGGCTTCTTGTCACGATTGCACAGACTGAACAAAGACCTTATCACTGTACATATACTTTGCTCTTACATGTAAGTCATAATTCCACCCTAAATAGCTCGTTTCAAAAGCCAGTCAAAATACTTGTTTATTGACTGAAATACTCTAGGCATTGCACTTCTATGGAAAAATAGAAAGGTGAAACAGTATCTCTGCATGTACTATTAGTGCCATTTTTGTCTACCTTTCTGTAATATCATTATTTGAATCTTAAGGATATCGTCATGCATGTAACTATGATTTTAAAATTAATTTTCAGATTACCACTTGACACTTAAACTTTGTAGCACATATGATTACTGTACATACAAAATATCCTGCAATTTGATTACCGCTATTCTTAAAAGTTTATCTCTACAGTATAATAATCTAAGGGTGAAGGTTAAAATAATGCTAACAGTTTATTGGATACGTGAAGGTTAAATTGATTGCATCAGAGATTTTTCCCTCATTCTTTCTTCCACGAAACTAATTAAGCAAGTCTCTAGGAACAGGGAAATGCTGTATAGTAATTATAACCATTAGAGCACCGCGTTTTGAAGAAATAAAAAAAGATCAGGTTATTCACCTCATCATCGAGGTCCATAACATACACTTCTTTTTGTTGTAGCATTGTTTTAAACAGTTGAAGATTCTGTTGTTGTTGTGCCACTTTAGTCTCCAGATAAGTAATGCGTTCATCTTTGTCAAACAGCTGAAACGTGGGATGTTTTGGATCAGAAATTTCTAGAACTCTTTGGTTTCTAAGACAATAACACGACTTTTTTGGCAGCTAAAAACTGTTTAAGGTTAAGTGTTTTGGGGTCCAAAACATATTGTTGGCCAGGTGTCTTGACAACAATCACATGGCATTACATATTATTTGCGTATCAAGTAATAAAATAAAAACAAACCTATCTACGGTGTACAAGTACATTAATTCGTACTGTAAATAATTCTATACATGTATGCAAAATTTGCTTTTTCTACTAACTTTGTATTACAGTCTACACTTGATTACAAGATCTGGGTAGCAAGGGCTTGGTCCAGCAGTAAAAAAACTCTTTAAGCCTAGAAAGGGTCTATTGTAAGTATGTAACAAGGGGTTCTAACTGCAGATACACTTGATGCCTTTAAAAGAACCAATGATATTGCATTTGATGTTGTGAACAGCTCATGATGTACAACGGCGTAGTCCTACAGCAGCTACATTTGGTCTTACACAAGAACTGTTTAACATCACAATATCTACCTTCTCGTCCAGTGGACCTTGTTTCATCTGTTCCCTCAGATTTGCCACCGCTGACCGCTCCAGATCGAGCGTGGCTCTGAAAACAAAAAAATACATATTTCTTAACAAGGTAAAGCTGTGGTGTGCTACCTCACCTTTTTGAGTGTTTTCATACATGTAACTTGACAGAAACAGAAAACTTGAAAAAACTTTTACAAACACAGAGAGAACACATTTGTTGTGAGTACAAAATTGACAGTTCTCTTAGTTTGCTCATATGATCTAAACAACAACAACAACAACAACAACAATAACATCTTTATTTCTAAATATAATATAAATAACATAGCATTTTTAGTTTATTTACATGTAATACGTACAATACTACGTTTTGGATTAGGTAATTGTTACAATCTTGTTTGAAGCTAAATCAACCATTAGATTTTCGAGTTTGCCTCCAGCCTTGTACAGCGCTGCTGGATGCTCAGAAGCACACACCATATAAAATTATATTATTATTGTTATATTATTATTATAATTGTTTTGTGTAAATTGCATGAGGTTCGTGCATGTTTCTATGAGTTATGAAGATAAATCATTGATCACTTTCAATGTGTGCTGTGGCTTTACCTAAGAGTTTCATTTTCTTCTTGAAGAGTTTCCACATGCATCATCAGAGACTCTTCCGCCATGTGTTTGGCATGCTCTGCATCTTCATCTGAACTAATTTCCTCCGTCTTTTTTTGCAGGCGTTCTTTCTCTGCTTCCAACATTTCTTCCAGCTCCTCCACTTTGTTTTGCAAAGAGTCACGTTCCTACAGAAAGAAAAATGCGTTAATGACATAGAGATTATTACATGGCCCCACGGAGATACAAAATTTCTCTTCAAGTGTGAGCGCAGCGAGCGAGTGAAATATTTTTGAACATGAGAAGAAAATTTCGTATCTCCAAGCGACCAGGTAATTTTCTTTCTATCATATAAAATTCTGATAGTACATAACGATGTTTTTGGCGATGTTCCGAAGATTTCCGACCAATTTCCGAAGATTTCCGAAGATTGTCCCAAAGTTGTCTGAAGGTTAGACGAACCATTCCGAACATTTTCCAAAGATAACCGAAGATTGCCGAAGACTTCCAAAGAAGATCTGAAGATTTGGTGTATATATAAAATGCATTATATTGAAAATGACACCATTCATTTGTCTCTCAGCAACAACATACCTTGGTTATGAGATCCAGTCTCCTTTCCATGCAGTACCTCTCTTCCTCAAGTATTTTCATAACATTGACATAACCTGATTCTTCTGAGTTGGAGCCGATGATTGTGGATACAGTACCACTGCCTTCCAGTTCTTCTTCAGGCTGATCATCTTCCTCTGCTGAGATACATTAAATTTAATTTGGATTTAATGGGGTCTGGAGACTACATAAATAATAATAATAATAATAATAATAATAATAATAATAATAATAATAATAATGAGATGATGATGATGATGATGAAAATGATAAGTAATAGTAATTGGCCTTTGTGGAGTATAATTCAGGGAGTAATTGCACAAGTAATTTCAAAATCAGATGAGCATGAAGCACAACGCCGATTTGAATTACAAGCATGATTACTCCCTGAATTGTACGGCACAAGGTGCAATTACTAATTAATCGTATCTACAACAATTTTTGGAATTAAAAATGTCTTTTGGGAACTTTTTTTGAGCGAAAATGTCTGTAACGCTTTTCATAAGTTTTGAAAATCCTAGGAAAGAGTGCGAAGGAAGCCATTAAAGTACACCTAATTGACATGCAAATCATGTGGGTATCCAATTACAGGTATCCAATTACGAAAAGTTCAAATTGGATACCTGTAATTGGACACCCATGTGATTGCGCATAGATTACGCGACAAATAGGCATGTGGAGAACCAATCATGATCGAGAATTTTGTTATAGATGCGATTATAATAATACTTTTTATAGTGCAACTTTTCATAAACTGATCAAGTGTGCTTTACATCATCAAAAATTAAAACTAGTCCTAAAAGATGTATATTTACAATGGTTGCTAAAAATTACAAAGCATGTTAAAATAGACACCAATTGAGTAAAAACTACATTACAAAGTTTGTGATTCAAGCTGTACAATTACAAACAGCACATGTATCCAGTTGTACTGATAACACCTGTGTGATGAGCAGAGCAAAACTTAGCCTGTGAGGGTACTTGAAGTGTGAACACAGACAGATTTTTAGCTTTTGTTTCAGTGGCGTGAAACAAAAGTTGGAAATCCATATCTGTGTTTGCGGGTTCAGAAAAAATGAGAGGGTTAATATTGTTATGTACAGCTCTACATTGTAGATGTACCTTGCTCTAGCGAAGCCTTCTTTTCAACAGTAGCCAGTTTTCCTTTTTTATCAGTTGATCTAACAAACTCTTCCAATGCTTGTTCTAGTTCCAAGCGTTTTGATTCAGCTCCTTCTCGTTCTTCTTCAATCTGCGTTATTTTCATTTGTATTGCTAACTTTTCCTCTCTTTCATGCAACAGATGCATTTCAACCTAAATCATAAATAAAACAGTTTCAAAGAAGAAAGTTCTTGTTGTCGCTGTACGGTAACATAAAGACAATATACTGAAAAAAAAACAACAACAACAACAAAAAAACAATGTGCTGTGGGTTTTCCCCTTGACAGATGACATGTACATACAATCTTCCACTAGCATAGTGTTTATACAGTAATAATGTTTATGAGTAGTAACAAGTCTGTACGTATTAGTGATTTATACATAATTACTGGATAAAAATATTAAGAAGCAGATGTAACATGTAGACCTGGAAATAACAGTCAGCCATCAGACATTGTCTGATCAAATTGGGCAACTGTGTGACTAATTTTACACTTACATGAAAGTCTAATCCTGGGCCCCAATCTGACTTACTAGTCTTGAAGAGTTTTGTCTTGAAGCACATGTCCTTGCACTAACATGTAACGGATGTGTGTTTACAGTGTAATCCCTATTTCTCAAACCCTCGATTTTTTGAACCCCCAGATAACTTGGACCAAAAATCATTCCAAAATTCTCTAACTTTGAATTTTCACACCAATTTTCATTTTTCTTGAAGGTTGAAAAAAGTGTATTCCACTGTAAATGTATCAACAACAATGCTCTGTCTACATGTCAGGGCAGGGAAAAAAATGAAATCCATTTGCCCAGTGGACCGTCCAGTAAATCTCCATTTTCACTTGCCCCCACTTAGATATTACTTGCTGACATGGTGGCCAGTACGGCAATCAGAGGACAAATATGAACAAAATATGCTTGGATTCTTAACAAATCCATGCTTTCAACTAAATGGTTATAACTAATCTTGCAGTCTTACATTTTGAAATAACTCCTGACTGGAAATTATCATTTATCAAGCTGACATTTTCATTTGATGCGCGAGACTACTGAGGCTAATTTCACTCGCGCACCTGGCCACTGAACTTCTATTTTCACTTGCCCAAGAGCAAAATGTATTTGCCCTAGGCAAATGGACTTGGGTATTTTCTTGCCCTGATGTACATGTACATTTTGTGTATTCCATTGACAGAACAATAATGACCATATCAGAGAACAAAACAGATAACACCAAACGTTCAAATGGATTACAATCACAGGTACACTGCAATTACGAAGTGTTTAACCAAAACAAGGAAGAAGAAGGAAAATGTGTTTTCTTATAACAGCCACTTATTTTACATATACACTAAATGTACCTCTTGCATATCCTTGGCAAGCTTTTCCTTTTCATTCTGAAGGCTGGTCAACTTAGCCTTTGCTTGAAGCTTCAACTTTCCCATTTTGGCACTTAAATCTCGTATCTCTTTTTCCTTTGCCTCAGTCTCTGTTTTTGCCAAAGCAAGTTCCTCAGCAATTTTGTTGTTCTTGTCAAGAGAACTTTGCAATTGAGCATGCAGAGCATTTTGGCTATCTTTAAAAGCTTCCTTTTCATCCCTAAATTGCTGTTCCTTCTCTGCATCAAGAAGCAGGAGCCGTTCATTTACATTTTCCTTGGATTCAAGCCCAGCTAGACTTTCTCTCAAGGATGCAATAGTTTCCTCCAAGTTGGCGTTCATTTTTGTCTGTGATTCAAGCTTCATTTCCTTCTCGCTTAATTCTCTTCCATGTTTCTCTTTAATCTCTTGAAGCTCCTGATCCTTGGCATGAACAGACTCTTGTAAAGTCTCAACTTCTGCCGTCTTATCTTCAACTAACTTTTCCAATGTTTTAATATGAATCTGTTTGTCTGCAGCATCCTTTTCAAGTGCACTTATCCTTTGAGAATTGTTGTTGATCATCTCTTCACGCTCCTTTATCTTCTCTTCAAGTAGAGCCACTACTTTGTCACTGTGAGAGGCTGGCGAGGTCCCCTCACTGCTCAAGTTTTTTTCTTGCATGGCTCTTTTAAAGACTTGAATGGCTTCATCCTTGGACTGCAAATAAAGAAATATGTACATGTACCGGTATTAGGAAGCAGCAACTAAAAAGTTGTTTAACTCTCTAAGCACAAGTACAAGGGAGACAATATAATTTCTGTTGGACTCTGCATGTACACTGTAAATCATACCTAGCTATTTTTGTATATTGGGTAAGGTCCATGTTAAGTCTACATACAAGCCAAGATGCCCATCAGGCCGGAGCTTACAACCTGGTTTCTGTAGCACGTAGTGACTAGGAATATTTCTACTCCCCCCTGGATGGGATGCTAGTCCATTACAAGGTTACCCCCAGCATTAAATTTGCCAGTACCCATTTGTACAACTGGGTGGAGAGAGGCACTGTGAGAGTTAAGTGTCTTGCCAAAGAATTATAATCCGGAGTTGAGTGCATGAACTATGCAGCCACAGCTATTTTTGTATACAAGTGTATTTTTTTCATTCATTGTATACATGTAGAAAAGTCAATTAGCTGGAGTCTCCGCATAGGGCTTACAGCTTGCCCACTATACTATTCTCTGGGCACCTTGAACCTTTTGATACCGGAATTTTCCATATTTTGTGCTATGCAACAACTTCTACATAGAGCTCTATACATCGTCAATTATAGTTACTGTATCTGCTTAAGAAAGGGCACAGTCATTATTAAATTTTTACACACCATGATGCTTCCCTGCAGCAATTTTTTTTGGAAGCCCTATTGGCTGTACCCTTTTGAACATACACCGTATTATCAGTGTTTTGAGTAAGCACCATATTACCAGGATTAATTTTTGTACGGTAAATACTGACAGTAAATTTCAAAATAACCTCTATGATTTGCGTTTTCTCCTCTAGCTGCTCTCTAAGGTCATGCTCAGTTGTTTTGTAGGCTTGTTTGGCTTCAGCAAACTTGGCAGTGAGAACCTTTTCCTTTTCTTGAACATGATGCTGCAGCTTCTGGACAGTTAGTTTGTGCTGTTCTTCAATTTCCTGAATGTGTTGCAACAATGAAGTTTTCTCTTGCTCTAGCTACAAGTATTGAAAACATAGGATCCATGTATTGTTAAAGTGCCCCTACAGTATGATCAAATTCTTGATATCTATTTCTTACATTTTTGTAAACAATAAATTTTTCCTAGATATCTTGCCAAATTTCAGTCTATTACAAACATTAGAGCTCACGTTTTTTGGACCTTTAGTTCCGAGAATTTATGGTTGCCATTAATTTTCCCTGTTCCAAGTCTTGGTCGACACAGGTTGGCATAGAGCCAAAGCTTTTGTTATTCTTTATGCGAGCTGTAGTACTAATTATTACTATAATTTCAACCCGTGTGGTATTTTTGAGAAAATGATGTCATTTACTCCAATTCTCAACCAAAACTTGGAACAAGGAAAATCAATGGTGTCCATAAATTCTCAGAAATATATGTAAAGGTCCCAAAAACATGAGTTCTGATGTTCATAGTAGACTGAAATTTGGCAAGATATTTAGGAAAGACCTATTATGTACAAAAAATGTAAGAAAAGGGATATCCAGAATTTGATCACATACTGTAGGGGCACTTTAAAGAGACACATTCTAAAAGTAGAGTCAATGTTGCTTTTAAGTACAATGGATTCAGGGTCAAGGGCAAATTTAAGAACAAATAGTATCTTACTTTATCCGCAGCAGCAATCATTTCACTTTTCTCTTCTAATTCTTTCTTGAGTGCATGGACTTCCCTTTTAGCTGTTTGAGTTTCATCCACAGATTTCTCAAGTCTACTGTTCATTGCTTCCAGTTGTTCTCTTAAGGTGGCAACAAGTTCATCGGCTCCACTGTCAAGATTCTTCATGGCTTTGAGTTGATCAATAACTTGGTCCCGGCTATCTATCAGCCTTTTCTGAGCATCAAGACGATCCATCAGACCTTCGATGGTTTTGTTTCGATCCTCCAGCAATTGTTTACATTCCTCAAGTTTCAGTTGGAAACCTTCTGCAGTTCTTATCTTGACGGCCAACTCACTCATGACCTTCTCTTCATTATCCCTTCCTTGCTGTTCAAGCTGTCTGACTGCACTCTCACTCTCCTCAAGACGCTTCTGCAAAGTTTGAATGGTGTTGTCTTTTTCAGTAAGCAAGGCTTGAATCTGTTGAATGTTGCTCTTTTGGGTGGGATTATCCTGCCAAAAGACATCCCATTAGTAACTCCAAGATAAGATAAGACCCTATGAAATCTCTTTTAATTTGCATACTGTAGCTTCATGATCTAAAGAGTGTAAGGAGCTCCTTACTCTTATAGGTGACATATTCCGTTTACTTATTTATTGTTTTTCTTTTTCTTTTTCCCTTATTTAAGTTTTACTGCCAAACAAGTTCTTCATGTAAATTCTATTTAATTTCACTCAGCTTGATTAGCTTTTAAATTACTCTGGGTGAATTTACCTAATTTTTTTGTAACTAAGAGTTTTTCTATTTTGGCAATAAAGCGTGTGTTATTGTTGCTGTCCACGATCTGAAAAGTGAGTACAGTAAGTGGTAAAGTGGAGATTAAGAATTTTTTTTAAAATTCCAGGAATTAGGGACATTTGTTCTGAGGATTAGATTCCAGTTTGGAGTCTGGTATGAATTTTCCTTAATTCTTCTGTGTGTATACATGTATGTGCATTTTACAACTACTGATAGGGGTGGTGGAGTACGTGTATTCTCAGTGACAGTCAGTTGGGCTTGAAAGAAGTACCATCCAGTCATCCGAGACAAGTACACGTATATGTTCACTGAATGCTTGTTTGACGCCAATTTTATGGATACCTGCTTAATACAAGCACTTCATCAGCTGAAAAAGGTGGTTTGAAACCAATTAATGCAAGTACTAGTACAGCAGAATCTTTTTGACTTTTAGGACCTCCAAGGGAAACAAAAATTGGTTTGAAAAACCAGGTACTTTGAGAATCCTGGGTAAAATTGCATTGTTTGCCCGAGGGGAGGGGAGGGGAGGGGATGAAAATGGCTTTTAGTTTGAGTTACCAAGAAGTTCAAAGAATCGAGAGCTTGAGAAATCGAGTTTTTACTGAATAAACAAAAGAAGCTGATTACAAATCTTTATTTAATGACCACCAAAATGGTAGTGATGACATCGCAAGAAAACCAAGAGCATTGTCTCTTGAAAAAATAACTTTATATGGACACCTTAATTTAATGGATGCCATATGGTGTCCCTATGGTGCCCTTGGAAACTACGTTTATAAAACTGTGATTGAGTGTTTTCTCTCTTTCAGTGAACACTTCATAATAAAAGTAAAACTGCGTAACATTGTTTGTAAGACAATATGTAATAAACAAGAAGCTTACAGGATCTTGCATCTCTGATAACAGTTCACTGCTCTCTAATGATGGTCCTGCTCTGACATTTTCTCTGAGCTGTACAAGTTCCTCCTAACAAGTAGATGTGAGAGCATCAAATTAAGGACCTTGCTGCAATGTTGCCTACTACGGCTGACATGTTTAGAACGATGAATCAAAAGTCACACATGCACCAGATTATGCAAAGAAGCTTCGAAAATATTAATGACAGGTGTAACTTGTTTCCATTGCATGCTATTGGCGATATTAACTATATGCACATGTAACAGGCATATATACAGGTAGCCTAGATAATACTGTCAGTTATTTCCTTCCCGAAAATCAACTGTGCAAATATTCGTAACGATGTTAGTTTGACAAACAAACTACAAGTTACAAGAACTGAACATCATGTTTGGATAATACAGGCAAATGCTTTAATGATTTTCTCAAAAGAGACAAAAAGATCACCTAATTAATCACCGATCGCAGAATAAAACTATTGCCTATATGATTTTCTTCGCAGCGCAATAATTAAGTATATGTGAAATATTTCCTTGTTCAGTCAATATTGTGTGCTGGACACGAAGAAAAGAAATCAGCATGTAAACACAAATGAAAAACAGCAGTGTACCTCCTTCTGTCGCAACAACTTCTGGAATTCACGATTGATTTCTTCGTTCCTCCTCTCCGACTGACTCAACGCTGCTCTAAGCTCTGTTATAAGCTCATCCTGGACAAAAGAGAGAATCACGTACAATAAGAAACTACACCATAAGACACCTCAATCGAATGAATGAATTTCAACCTTGCTTTGCGGTGGACTTTCTGCCGATGCTTCCAAACCTTCGCCTGGATCTTCACCTAAAGACTCTTCTAGCTTTTCCTGCACGGCCTGTGCCATGGAGGAGAGTCTCCCCCACATATTGGAGGGACTAACCTGTTCCTAACAAGAAAAGTTAGCAGAATTAGTGGACTAGATCGGCCGCATCAGCTGAATGTTGACTGCTTCGGATTCTGGACTACACGTCAGCCGCAGGCGCGGCTGCTTAGTTGCGTCCCAGACTCTCAGAGCATAATAGCAAAGTCAGGTCCATATGCATCATATCAAACCAGAGCGTTTCCCCTATTCCTTGGAGAACAAATCAAACAGACTTGTTAAATAGGGGGACTGACTGCTGCACTGGAAAACTGCTACACTGGATAACAGACTGCATCGCTTAGCCCAGTATTCTGCGAGCAACAGACCCCGTTAGTGTTTATTACATGCAAACCATGGGATACATATTTAACAATTAGATTATTCGCTCTCGATTTCTATGAGGTGATAGTTGATGAGGCAATTTACTTCAAATAACGGTTTCCAATTATTTCTTGACGTATTATTAAACTTTGCGCCTGAAAAAGATCGCTCGGATTGAATTGCCATTTAAAATCGAAGTTGTGCATTTTTGAAATGACTAGCGAGTTCAATTTTCAAATAATCAATTCATTATTGCATTATTGAAACGATTAGCGGGTTCAATATTCAAATAATCAGTTCATTAATTAATCTTGAGGGGTACGCTTCGCTTGATTTGACTATAACAATTATCTCGGTTTCTGTAGCATGAAGTGACTAGGAGTATTTCTGTTCCCCTGGATGGGATGCTAGTCCATTGCAGGGTTAAATTCGCCGATACCCATTTATACACCTGGCTAGAGAAAGGCACTGTGACTCAGGGTGAGAGTAAAATTGATTTTATACTTGCTGAGATTTTCGGATAGGAGCGATCGCATGAAAAACCCAGACGGAAATTTCATCGTCCAATCACAATTGCGAAACGAATTTCTCACATGTGGGAAAAACTAGTTTTTCGTCCAATCACAAATCAGTCAGTTCGCAACTCGTTCATGTTATTTTCAGCGCCTCTTCAATCTTCATTTCCAAAAGTTTACACTAGTTTTCTCACGAATTAGCTTTAATTTACAGACAATGGCGGAAAGTTCCAACAGCTTCATCGCTTTAGATAACCCAACAACAGCAGAACAAAAACACTCTGGAAAAAACCCGATGAGACGTTAGCTCGCTTAGCGAATTCCTCAGACAGAAGGAAGACATAAAAAAGGCTCGGCAAAAGAAATCGAATCAGATGAACTCAACACAAGCGTCATAAGAATAGCCTGCGTTGCAGCCGGACGTGCCATATAATCCCCGACTATACTGGCGGTTTAGACTGTCTGCGACGCAGGCTACAAAAGAAAGGATAGCGAGAATTATGGGAGTGTCTAATTAACGCAGCTCGGGGGTAAACAGCGCGGGTCACGGGTAAGCGACGCGGGTCATGCAAAAAAATAATCACAACAAAAAACCTGATCTTTAGTAGATCTGTTCCTTTGGCTCAACGCGCGAAAAGGCTTGGTCTTCGGTCTTGGTTAATTCCAGAATCTTTCGTCGAAAGACATTCTGCCGTGCGGACGCCTTAGTTTGAGGTAAGTTTATTCATTTTAAAAGCCTTTATACATACTTAACAGCCAGCTGGAATGTTCGAAAAATTCATCAAAAATTTGTCAAGACTTCATTAAATAAGAGAAACGACATTGATTCTTTCAATAAATTTTCAAAGTCTCTTATCAGTAGTTGTTTCAATGTAGCCCTTCAACGAACCAAACTCGACGATTTTAGTGTGCAACAGGCTGAGGCAAATAACCTCGGTCTTCTTCATTGATTCCTTCATTCATACTTTCAAATCTTTAATTCAAAGATACCTCAGTGACAAGTCTAGTCCTTAGCAGTTTCCGAGGATTATTTACTTGGCTTTATAATATAGATAGGACCCTGCGCGCGCTTTGATTGGTCAAAAACACATGTTTTATCAGCCGGTATAAAACATAGAAAAAGCGTGTTTTATTCGCAGATTTTCGCCACATTACCTCTATATCATAAAGCAAATGAAGAAGCCTAAGACGTGTATTACATCGTGATAAAACACTCCGGACATTTGAGAATGCTCGGGAAATGTAGAAAACACTCGCCTGCGGCTCCTGTTTTCTACATTTCTCTCGTGTTCTCAAATTCCCGTCGAGTTTTATCACAGTGTAATATACGGCTTAGGCTTCTTTATTTGTTAAGTATATAAATCTTTGTAGGGTTATATATTGTATAGGCATTTGTTTGGGTTAGAAAACCCAAACAAATAGTGGCCGAAACCTGTCTCAAAACATATATTTCAATTTGTATTTTTCTATAAACGTTTGTGCGGCCGTTGACAACTTACGCTGAAAAAATCAACTTTTTGATTCGACGGCTTTCCAACAGAATTTTAGTGTATGCAATCTCTCTTGATTTCCACAGTTACTAACTGGTGCATCCGTCATTACTGATTTGCGTACCAATGTTTTTGCCAGACCAGTCATTTGGTATTAATTCATTTCAACTGAGATCAATGAAGGCAACTTGACCAAATACACTTTATTTTAGTAGATTTTGATGTCTCTCAGTAATGGTAATTGCCTGAGAATTGTAAGTGTTTCTCGCTAAAGTTGTGAAAATCGCCGACAGCCCGAATTCACAGGCAGGGTTGCCAAAGGGTTGTCTGGAAAACCCGAGTAGCGAATAGTCGCGAATAGCGAATAGTGCGAATAGTACGAATAGTCTCGAATAGTGCGAATAGTGGCGAACAGTCTCGAATAGTGGCGAACAGTTGCGAGTAGTGGCGAATAGTGGCCAATAGTGGACAAATAGTGGCAAATAGTGGCCAAATTGGGGAAATTTGGTACCCAATTTTCCCGTTAAAAAACATAGATGCTTATCAGTACAAAAGGTGTTTCTAAACGTAATTTCTTCTGTTTTCACCGCTGCAAAAGCGTAAATACGTCTTTATTAGGTTATCCTTGTGTTTTCTGTTTTCTTACTGTCGGCCCTAGCCTAAGTCCTGAGAAGAAAAGGTAATAAATTCACTGAAATTCTCATGCTTGTTTGGATAATTAATTAACGCCAGACGTAGCTTAGATGTTGTTGTTTTTATAACCCGTTATCAGAGCAGCTCGTTTGTGTCTTTTCAGTTGATAAACTAATCACAGAGCACTAACCTCATACTCGTTTTTTATTGTTTTTTGTTTTTTTTTTTTCACGTGATCAGTTTCAACGAACCCAGTGCTGAACTAAATCGGTGACTATTGACGACTATTCGCCACTATCCGTGACTGTTCGGAAGGGAAAGTCAGAGAAAAGCATTGTTCTGGACCTCTAGTTTTGTCTCTAACTCAAATCCTTGCATTGTGGCTAACAAATCATGTTTGGAATTCAAGACAGAATTGATGTTAAATACATTTATCAGAATTATTTTTGATATGTTTATATTTTTTGCTTTTACAAAATTTTACATTCCCAGTGTTGTCACCGAATAGTCCGAGCACGCCTTCCGTGCCTATCTTGGTAAACATCTCACACCTTCAGTTTTCAGGGCTTGGGTCTGTAAAATGCCAACACAACTGAGAATAAGACACGTTATGCATTTAAAACGCGGCGATGAATTTCAAGCTCCCGAAGACACATGTTCAGTCTTTCCTTGGGGTTTTTAGTGATATCACAAAGGACTTCTTGAAAACTATTCAACGAATTTCATTTGAAATACCTGCACTTTTTTTTAGAAGAAAATAACTGGCGACTGAGTGCGTGCTTTATTCGATATTTTTTTATTGATATCATTGTATGCTCTATTGTTTGACGCACAGAAATCTCAATGAAATATTCTGATGCAGCAAACACTTTTCTAGTGGGTGGGATGAATTTTAATCGTGTATGTAAGGAAGTCTCAAAGGACATCCCGTTCATTTTAGCGTCAGAAACCGTCGTGTGATGTAGAGGTGAAGCAGCATCTTCGTGGATGTACGAACTCCCCTTCGCAGATAAGTCTACGCTTTCGTTTTCTCTTTTCATGTCCTTTTTCGCTTTTCGCTTCGTTTCGCTACGGATCCCCTTTTCCGCAGTTTAGTGGTTTAGTATAACCATTTCGTTAAGCATTTTGTTGAATATTGGGAGGGTGTAAAACGTTCTGAATAAAGAGTCACCGAGTTCGTTTAGACAAGTACATTGGAATAGCAGGTTTGAAAGTTTCTTACTGAATACCACATTTCGGAAATAAATTAATTTACTAGCTCCCTCGTTCGTCGTTTTTGTAACTGTTTTATGTTGTCCACGGCGGGTCTTAACTACAGGTCACATTCTGCAGGTCAGAGCACAGAGTCACTGTGCTACAGATAAATAAACAGCTCCAAGATTCAGTCTCCTAGCCCACCAGTTTATAACGTCCCGAATTTTAATCACGTAGCACTTTGCGAAAATGTTGTTTTAGATCGAAGGGGAACTTTTGGCATAGTTATTCATCAGTAGAGTAAGGATTTCTACTCTTAACCTGTGGAATGTGACCTGTGTTTTAGACCCGGCTTGTTGTCCATTGCTCCGATGCTCTGAGTTGCTAAGTATATGAAGATCTGACTGACTTAATATCAACAGTTTTAACATTACGTCAATAATATTTCCTGAACATTTAAATTCTTTTCTCATGCAGGAACAGTTTGTTTCAATACCATCGCTGAACTAACTGCTCGTGAAGTTTTTAATTGGAGTTAATTTAGGCGGTTTTACTTTGGGTGCGACTTTGTTGAGATGTTATGCAGCCATCCTTGCCCTTTACTCCAGGATTGATTTCTGATACATCAAAACATTTCGTAAGAATTTCAGACATTAAGGCAGGTTTGAGTTATAATTGCATTGTGGCTATTGTTCATTTATCCTCATGTTTGCATAATTTGCGTGAAATCAGAAATTACTTGACGAATAGATCCAATTTTGAACAAACTTGCTTTGAATTCTGGCGAAAACATTAAAACTATCTCACTCCAAATAAAATAATTCTAAGAGAACATTCAGAAGTTTGTTAATGCAGGCGATATTGACCGATGTTGTATGGCCGGTTTCTAACTAGCTAACTGATTGACCTACTTAATACATTTTTTGACAGTTTCCTCTTTCCCGCCTCGCACTAAATGAACACAGGGGTATCCAAAGGAAATGTAACCATTATGAGCAGCCGTGTTCAGCTTTGGAGCTCCGTTCTCTCCTTTTCAGCCTCTTCATGCTTGTTGCGATCGACTATAATTTCAGGTAAATTCTAGGTTTTACTTTATCTTTAATTTACAAGTATGATCTGACCTTATCGCAAAGTTTGACTTAAAAATTCTGACTAAGATAGCTATCACGATAAATGTATTGTTATGGTTCAGTTTGACCCTTGCTACAATTCTATAATTTTTTTGTTCTAGTGTATGGTAATTTAAATTAAAATGTAACAGAAATCTTTTTGGATTGCAGGTTGTGGTTCTTGGGCAGGAAATGACTGATTCCTGATAAGTACATTGTAGTTTTGTTATTTGTTCGTCGTTTTCCTGGTAAACGATTTAATTCAGAGCAATATTGATCAGGAAATACAATATACCACCAGAGTCCCAGAACTAACACGTTTATACGCAGTAAACTTTCTAAGCAAAAAGAAAGCCAATAACCACTATAAAGTGCATTTCTCTAGTCTCTTGATTTCAGGCTAGCGAATACAATGTAATAGCCTGAAAATAGCAAAATTGTACAATTGCAAGACTGTGCTATTGAATAAAAGGAGAACTACTTCTTTTATTGACATCTCCTCCCTTTTTTCCAAGGTTGAACACAGAATGCATTGAACTCGGAAAAAGCGACATTTTGGATTGTAGTGTTTTACCCTTCGTAGCAAGCGGACGACATCTGAACAGGTAAGCTCGTTATAATTTTCTTATCTAGCTTCTTCTGTCTTACCGGTATATCATTTACAGTCCCAGTCCAAAAAAGAAAATAATTAATTTTCTTTTATCATGTTGAGTACTTCCTGAGGGAAATAATCAAATGAACTGTCTTCATGTAGCAAAAAAATAATAATTTTATACTGCTTTGTGCGTTCAAACGTTGCCTGAATAGCATTTATGTTTTAAATGTCTGTGTAAACCGCTGGCTCTGCATTGTTTTTGACCAAGTTCCTAAACCTAACGCAATTTAAGTCAGTATATCAAAGCTTCCTCTTTTCTTTTTCATGCAGGTTTTAAAACAAGATATGCTGAGAGAAAACAAGTCCATTTGGTACGACAGTGCGTGGCTCTAATGTTCTTTGGTACAAGTTAAGTATTGCAAACATCTTGGTTCAGATAGACCAGATATTATCTTCGCAGTTTTCTATTTATTAACTGAGAAATGTTATCTAAATGTACCACCAAAAGCTCAGCAGTAACGTTCATAAAATATTTTTTGCCGGTTTTAGAAATTTATCTGCAACTTGCCTCTCTTGGTTTCTGGCAAATTTATGAAACAAAGGACTGAAAATTTTCCAGTGCAAGAAAAGCAGCTTCGTTACCTCTTGGACTCAGTGGTTTCAATCAGTAGTTCACTGCTTGCTAATGGCTGGAAACGCTTTTTCTCTACAATAAGTCGAGCTCCTCAAATTTTCCGTTTTTTTCGGTTTCAGTCCAAAGTTAATAAAATCTACTTCCATGTCAATACATTTCAAAGTATCTTGCAGAGAAAATCTTTAACTATTTTAATGTCCTCGGCAGAACCAGGAAGTTTGTTTGAGATTTGCCAGCCAACAAAAATGTAGTGTTTTCTTGAATAATTATATCATACAGTATTGATACCTGCTTTAAGAAGTCACTGCAGAATTGTGTGCTATTAAGTTTATAAACACGACTCGAATTTGTTGATGAAAAAATAGCTCGTTTTATGTTTAATCTCCTTTTTTACCAGGTGAACTCGGATACTGAAGAGAAAGTGTGGCCATTTTGGATTGCAGTGTGTAATTCTTGGACGCTGGTGCACTATGACATATTGGAAAATCTTAATTCGGATAAGTTAACCCTTTCTTTATTTTACTTGAATTTGTCGTTGACCACCTTAATAACTGTGTCATTCCAAGTAATCCTGTAGAGAAATCTAATCGGGAGTACTGAAAGATGAAATTTTGATCCTGTGGTGAGCGTGTGGCAAAGAATTGAACATCTCAGTCCATGACGGGATTCGAACCCATAAAACTCTCAGATACCGGTTGGGCAATGAGGAATTGTTCTGATGTCCGAACAAATTCTTAAAAGTAACACGATTGCGAGGGATTTGTTCATTAATTTCAATAAAGTAATGCTTTAGAAAAGCACTGTAAATGTGTATTTAGGGGCAAAATAATATTCGAAATTAACACAACTGGAGATTCGATCATCGTTGAGAAGTATCTTAATTTGTTGCTCTTTGCTCTTTTTACAGGTTGAATGCAAACACCGTTTCAATAGAAAGTGTAGCTATGCTGGATCAAAGTGTGTGAGCTCTTGAAACCTGGTTCAAGTTGACAGCCATTGGAAACACCCTTTTGCAGATAAGTCGTTTTCTTCTCTGTTTACCATTGAACGGTTTCAGTCCAAAGAGTGATCAGAATCTGACCATATCAATGCCTTGCTGACCCTTGTTAAGCATCTTGGAGGGTGTATTGTAGTCAGTAAGAAGAATTTAATTTGTGAGAAAGTGATATTTCTGTCAGTGACGCAGGAACTCGGAAATGCCGCCAGTTTGATTTTTGCGGGAGCTCCGGCAACTGTCCACCAAACTGTTTCATCGTAAATCCTCGAATTAGCGCAACGGGGCGCTTATTTCAAATTTAGGAGAAGACGGGGGGACGCTTCTTCGAGGAGAGGCGTTTATTTTAAATTTTGGCCGATAGGAGGGGCGCTTATTCGAAGGGGACGCTTGTTTTACGGGAGGCGCTAATTCGAGGATTTGCAGTATCTAAATTTACTTGTTGAAGATTGAAGACTTGTCCAACGACGTAATGAAATCACTAATTGTTACAACTTTCGTAAGAACATAGTCAAACGGTAAGTGTTTAGTGATACAATCAATAGCTTTTTTGTTGATGTGTAATTTCCTTTTTTCTTCCAGGTTAAATGTCCTTTCAAAGGAATATGTCGTCATTTTTGGATTACAATGTGCTAGCTCTTGGACCCTGGAAAGATCTCTCTTCAGATAAGTCGTTTTCTTGTTTCTCTAGACTAAGTCGTTTACCATTAACGGGTTCAATCCAAGAGTGATCAAAATATAATGTCGTTGTACCTCTCTGCGTTGTCAAGTTTGTTACAAAGAAATGTTACCAATTTCATAGAACTAACAACTAAAGAAATCTATGACAATCAATGGGGAAAATTAATATTTTGAGCTTGAGACTGAATTGAAAGGTTGAACATCGCAATTTGTTATTTTAAGGGACAACTTGAAACGGCCGAATATTCTCCGCAATGCAAATTTGAAGTCCTATTTCCCGACATTTTGAAATCAAATTTAACAGAACAAAAACGTGGTGGTACTAGTAATTGTTACAAAATTATTTTTATATAAACATTGTGCAAAACAAAGATTCTAAATTAGCATTCCAGCTTACTCTCGGCTTGGCTTTGCGAAAGAAGATTTCAGAAGGTTGTGATCCACTTATGCTGCAGACAGAGAACTATTGACGACAATTTACGAGAACAATTCCAGTTTAATAGTACAATGATAATTTGCAGTGAGAACAATGCTTTCCTTATACGAGGCCACAAATGAACTTTAAAGGCGATTCATTTAGAGGAGTTGCTCAAAATAAATTGTGTTTTAAAATAGTATTGTCAGACCTTCAAGAACGAACAGCAACTTAAGTTTATAACGCCTGATAGAGCTCATGACTTTATCGGCATGACAATTATAACTGCGCTTTGGTAAACACGATCATTTTTTGGTCATTTATGTAAGAGGCTTCACCAAAATCTATATAAACATGCACTACTTTTTCGTCTGTATAACTGATATAAGTACAATGTTAAACATGGAGGTGAATGAAAAAAATATCATCGGCTAGGGCAAATCAGTGTCTTGCTACACCATTTGATATGGAAACTTAACATTTAGAACAGAGAAAACAGAATTAATTTTTCAGGTGGCTGAAAATATTACGAGCGTTGTTTGGTTTCAATACTTGCATGCGTCCGAGCACGACTGCGCTCAAGCCTTGAGAGAAATGTCATGTTTTCGATGTAGCGATGTCTCACTGACATGGATTTCAAAGTGTAGTTTGAGTATTTTCCGTTTTTCTCAAGAAAACAACAGTTTGTTCCATGTGAATAAAGTTTTTGTGTCAGTATTCAAACAAACAACAAGCAAATAACATTCCAGCTAGAATAAATATGTGACGCTAGTCTCGCAGGGTAGCTGAAATGATAAATTGAAGTAATGGTCGATACATTTTAAGACAAAACAGCAAACAAAAATGGACCCTGAGAAAATAGATAAATAAAGCAAGTACGCAGGTCAAAAGGGGTCAAAGCTACTGTTTATACATATGAAATGTAATAATGAAATGGAAAATAGATAAAATCGAAAACTTTAGAAAACTTTGAATTTACATAGTCTGTTAATTGATGCGCACGCAGTTTGCCGCTTCCTCGGAATGTCGATTTCCTTAAAAATAAACAATTTTCAATCTAAGCAGAAGTCATAGTATTGGGATCTGCGTGCACCTATGATATGGGACAATTTTGCTATTTTTAGAACAAATTGCGCGAGCTAACGAAGCGAACCCACAGACTGGGTTAACAGTATTGTCCCCCCTAAAACAACTAATGACAAAGGAGAAGTCACCAAAATCAGAGTCTGCCTCGACCTACGTGACTTAAACAAGGCAATAAACTACCTCACAAGATACTCAGGGCGATTGGCTAACCTCACAGCACCCCTGCGTGAACTCACCAAGATGAACATAGCCTATGTATGGGGACCTGAACATGATCACTCATTCAACCAGGTCGAACAAGAAATTACATCGATGGGAGTTCTCAGATACTTTGATCCTAACATCGAGCCTGTCATTCAAACTGACGCTTCCCAGAAGGGACTAGGTGCTGTCCTTTTGCAACAAGGACAACCTGTATGCTGTGCCTCCAAAGCACCAACAGATACAGAAAGAAACTACAGCAACACCGAGAGAGAAACATTAGGAGTAGTACGATGCCTAGAGAGGTTTAACTATCACATTTTTGGAAAGCACTGCACAGTAAGCACTGATCATAGACCTCTCGAGTCGATTTTTAAAAAGAGATTGTCCAGTTGCCCACCCAGATTACAGAGGCTCCTGACGAGAGCATTAAAATATGATGTCACAGTCAACTGCGTGAAAGGTCCCGATGTGCCGATAGCCGACGCTCTCTCCAGAGTCAGCCCACAACCTGCCCCTAGCAACGGTCAACTTCCAGAAATATGCGTCCACCACATCACACAGAATCTCCCTGCATCTCCAACAAAGCTACAGCAGATCCGTGACGATACAGGGAAGGATCCTACAATGTCGTTGTTGAAAGAAGTGATCTTTGGGGGATGGCCACAGAAAAGAGAAGAATGTCCCCAATCTCTCCATGATTATTGGAATTTCAGAGAAGAGCTGACCATCGAGGATGGCTTAGTACTAAAAGGATACCACATCGTGATACCTCCCACTCGACCTGAAGTCTTGAACATCATACACCAAGGCCATCTAGGGCAGGAGAAATGCCTTCTGCAAGCACGTCATCTGTCTTCTGGCCTGGAATTACAAAGGAAATCATCAACCAAGTTAACCAGTGCGGTCCCTGCCAGAAATACCAGAGAAAAGCAGAAAAAGAGCCAATACTACAGCTAGAACCCCCACACCGAGCATGGGAAAGACTAAGTTCTGACTTGCTCGAATTCAAAGGCCAGCAATACCTTCTAATAACGGATCAATACAGCAGATTCCACGTCATCAGGAGGCTAACAAGCACCACGTAATCTGCAGTTATCAACCACTTTAAGAGCATCTTTGCTGAACACGGCGTCCCTACGTAGCTGATGACGACAACGGGCCGCAATACAGCTCAGCAGAATTCAAGCACTTTATGAACTTCTATGGAGTGGAGCACGTTACTAGCTCCTCAATGTACCCCCAATCAAACGGGTTTGCTAAGCGAATGGTCCAGACTGGAGACTGGAGAACATCCTCCAAAAGTGCGATGAAAACAAAGAAGACCCTTACCTTGCTCTTCTGTCCTACCGAGTCACTCCTTTGAATCACCAGCTGAAGTCCCAGGCAGAACTGCTCACTAACAGAAAATTTAAAACCAGATTACCCTTGTGCCAAAGGGTCCTTCTCAACAGTACTGACCATGAGGCCGTGAAAACCAAGTTTATAACCCGTCAAGAGAAACGAGCTCATTATTACAACCAGAATTCTGGACCATCCAAAAAGCCACTGACCAACCTATCCGCATGTACGATCACCACTCACAGACCCGGGAGCCCGGTGTTATTATCAAGCCAGCCAAACAGTAAGATCCAGCAGTACAGGTGCCACCTATCGAAGAACACGGTCCCAACTGAGACCAGATACAACTGCAGTAAGTGACCCACAACACCAATGGATGGAAACCCCAGTGTACCAAGGTCAGCAGGCAACTAGCCCCGCCCCAATTAGCCTCACGCAGACATCACAGAAGGACAGTATAGTAGCTAGACCGGGATCTGACGATGCAGCCCCACCGAACAACGCTCCGGGGAGGACCTCAGGCACGGCTGGGGAATATGTGACCAGATCTGGGAGAACTGTGACATACACACAAAGGCTAGACTTATAAGAATAAGGACACAGAGGAATAGGATTATTAGAATAAGTTGTATTGAGGAACTTCCCTTTTGACCAGTGTTGTAATGTTCTAGGGATAGAATACGTTCCATTTCGTTGTTGTTGTTGTTAAATTTAAAAGGAGGGGGAAGTCATCTTAAGACATGCCACGTACTCCCATCAGACCTCGGAAGCTTTAAGTAGAACCTCTAGTACCCGCCACATTGTCCGCTCGTTTTGTCGTGTAGTACCCGTTGCGTTGTTAAATAAAGAACATAGAGGGCAATATTGTGACAGATGTTTTCTTGCTGCGTGATCAAATGGCAAGAGTTGTGAGATTCTGTTGCGGATTTTTCACAGCGATGACAGGCAATAAGAACCAGGGCGCTTAAATGTAGTTTCGTGCTCTGTTCGAACTAATGGAAAAGGTGAATTTTTCAGGCTCGAAAAGAAGATCAGACTTCAATTTCGCGCTGTGAATGAAAAATATTTTCTCGCGCTAGTTGTTCACGTAAGCTTTTACTTGTTCTGACTTATGAATAAAGCTTACGTAAGAAAACTTTCCACTCTGGTATCGAGGTAATTTGTGAATTTCTCAAACAATGCTTAATCATAACCAAAACCTGTTTTTGGTAGTTTCTTATTGTTTCTGCTCGTTTGGCAAGTTTGCAAAAATTTTTGGAAGGAAAGTCTGACGCGTACAAGTAGCTTCAGGGCGTGCACTTTCAAGCAAATCAGTGTATAATTTTGACATCGATTCGACATAGGGAAGATTAGTACAAAGTTATTGGGAAAGGTTATTATCAGAAGCTACAAACTAGTCTCACTTACAGGAACCGTGATTTTACAAGAAGTATTTACAAGCAGTATTACTGAGTAAAGGTTTCAAGACATAATTATGACTTAGGCTTAATTTTTGCTTTGGAACTTTTGAACAAACCTTGTGATTTTTAACCATGTTCGTCTATCCTTTTCATCTTTTATATGGAGTTCTTGAAAATGAAACAAATTTTAGAACATCCAAAGGGTGAAGGTTAACTGGGAGTGCCTCTTTCCATTTTCATCAAATTATATATACGGTATAGTAATAAAATATATATGCAGTATGTGGTGATTAATCATATAGGAATATTAATTTTCTTGCAATAACTTGTCAGGTAAAAATGATATCGTGCTTTTGAAAAGGACCTCCATCTTGGATTTCAAAATTTTGCAAATATGTCAAAAAGTTTGAAAATACTAAAAAAAAAAGGCGATGCAAATTCATTTCTTTAATTAAGACTTTGTAAAAACGAAAAAAATCTCTAAAACATAGACTTGAGCTTAGAAAAGTACACCAAAATTCATAAAACACCTTTGAGTGTGCTTGTCTGCCATAGGAACGTTAAGAAAAGCTATGAACTAATTGACACAATAAAACGTTCCCTCATTGTTTTAACAAGGAGTTACCAAGTTTAGTTATTTATATTGACCTGCGTCAGTTCCCATTATTTTCACTTTGTCAAGATACCGGAAAGAGTATTGACTCAAATCCCGTTTCGAGGCGCATTGGCAATAATTAAAGTGAGATAAGAAAGTACTTAAACACAATACATTTGAACATAGTTAATAGAGAGGAGTGGTTATGAAACCTGGCAAATTTCTTTGTTGTATGTTTTTTGTTGGCTATTTGGGGGGGTTGAATCTGCTCAAAATCTGGAAAAATACAGAAAGTGGTTATGTGTGCTCATACAACTAACTAATAGAAACATTGCGATTAGGTAATTCATGCATAGTCTAGGGGCATCAAACAAAAAGATGTACAGGGTCAAAGACCTTCCAACATACCTCTTAGCCTGTTTGTTTGCTTCTTTGATGTTTGCCGGGATTCTTAATCATTCCCTCTATTAACTATGATTTGAACGAATACAACTGTCTTATGGATATGCTTGAAATTGTAACGAAGACCTATAAAAATTTAGAACCGAGAATCAAACACGTGACCGTGAGGAAATTTATAGTCGTGGACATATTAACAGGTCGTTATTAATTTGCAGCAGGAAATTATTTCACGTCATTGCTGAAAAAGGCTGGGGTAGTCTTGTAAAGATTGCATCACTTGGGATGTCTTTGATATTAAAATATGAATAATCATTCAACTGGAACAATAATGCAAATACGTGATTGCAATGTCCACTGCTTCCTCCCTTAAACGAAGAGCGTTTAAAAACTTCTGTCCTGCCATCGCTCTCCCTAAAGATTACGGCTACAATGAGGCTTTTCAATTTTTCTTAGAGATCTTTAGCAACGTGCCTTGACATGGAAATCCTCCAACTGCTGCCACGTGTAAACATCGTAAACATACCCTTCCCGAAAGAACTTATAGCTTTTCTCTCCAGCATTCTTTTTTCCGCCTTGCTCAAGCCGCCAAGGCCATGTTCGTTGTGCCAAATTTTGGAAAATTTCTCGAGGATTTTGACCATTTCAATTCTTTATTAAATGAACAACTACAGCAACGCACATAATTAACACAACAAATACAAGCGGCTGTAATAATAAAGAAAATGTTAAGGGAGCCTCGTTTTCACGCAATGTAAACACCCAATTCAATGTCAAGTGTGTGTTAGCCGAATTTGTCTATAATACATGTTGATTCTGCGTGACTCATTGTGATAAACTGTTAATATTTGATTCGATCAACAGGTAGCCTGAGGAATAGTAAAGAAAGTGAACAATCATACACCACAGCGAACAACTGGCTAAAAGACAAATGCAGAAACACTTTCAAATAAACTCTCTTTGAGCTTGGAAATAAACTTTAAGAAAAGCACCTGTACTCCGTTTATCGTAAATCTGTCGATCCTCATAGTAAGTTACGATGGAATAGTTGATTAACAAATGAAGCGGACGTGAATATATATAATATCAAGTCTGTATGAGAGAAGAATGAAAAGATAGAGATTTTCGCAAATAACGAAAGTAAACTTAGCTGATGTAAGGAAGGTGCAAAGAGAAAATTAAAGACTAGACTCCAATAAGCTCGTACACCTTCCTGTGATAAAATACTATTTAGAAAATAACTGTAGAAAAAAATATGCCGCAGAACCAGAAAGGTGAATGCGGTTAAACCTGTGTCGTTGTCCTTTACTTTGCATTTAAATTCAGTTTAATCCAATGAACATTGCTCATTCCCAAAGCAGAGGGCAATGCCAGAAAAAAATCATCAGATAATAAAAAAAACGTGAGATACCCCTACACGAGCCATTGTGCACAGTAGTTTATCTTGGGCCAAAAATCCCCCACCATCTTACAGGGGAAGATTGTTTGAAGAGCCTTAATTCCTGTCCCCCAAAACCCCAACTCCCCTGAATGAAAAACTCGCGAAGGAGGATTAAATCTCGTCCATAATCCTTTACTTTCCTAAGGAGCATATTTGGAGAGGAAGTTTAACTCTGATCTCTAATCTTCCACTCGTCCTTTAAAGTTCAAAAAGGGGTTGCAATATGAGTTAGACTTCCTTCCAAAGTACTTTTCTCTAAGAGGGTTGAAGGTTAAGAAGTAGCGGCAAGACTAAACTGCACTGTGTCGAGACTATGGGCATAAATAGGCGGTCTAGTCTTACAGCCATTTCCTAAACTTTGACCGTCTTAAAGAAAATTACTTTGGGAGAAAGTTTAACACACAATGTAACCACTTTTGACTTTTAAGGAAAGATTAAGAGATTATGTCTAAGACTTACACTTCCCTCAAAATCTCCTTCCTAGGAAAGTAGAGGATTATGGAAGAAATTTATTCCTCACCCGCGATTGTTTCATTCAGTAGAGTGGAGGTTTGAGGAACAGAAGTTAATGCTCCTCAAACAATATTACCCGGTAAGATAGTGGGCAATTTTGGCCAAAAGATAAACGACTGTGCAGAAAACATCGTGTGGGGGTATCTCTCACTGACGATTTTCTTGAGGCATGGCGCTCCCCTTTGAGAATAGAAAATGTACTTTGGGTTCAACTAAATTTAAATACAAAGTAATTCTCCTTCCAAGCAAGATAGAGCATAATCACTGTCAATAATAAAAACATTTGTACCTTGTTGATTACGATTTCTCGAGTCATTAATTACATTGAATATATGAATAAATTAACCATGGAAAGAGTCATCTTGCTCCCTGCTACCTCCTCTGGGGAGGAGCAAGGAGGGAAAAAGAGTCATCTTGCTCCCTGCTACCTCCTCTGGGGAGGAGCAAGGAGGGAAAAAGAGTCATCTTGCTCCCTGCTACCTCCTCTGGGGAGGAGCAAGGAGGGAAAAAGAGTCATCTTGCTCCCTGCTACCTCCTCTGGGGAGGAGCAAGGAGGGAAAAAGAGTCATCTTGCTCCCTGCTACCTCCTCTGGGGAGGAGCAAGGAGGGAAAAAGAGTCATCTTGCTCCCTGCTACCTCCTCTGGGGAGGAGCAAGGAGGGAAAAAGAGTCATCTTGCTCCCTGCTACCTCCTCTGGGGAGGAGCAAGGAGGGAAAAAGAGTCATCTTGCTCCCTGCTACCTCCTCTGGGGAGGAGCAAGGAGGGAAAAAGAGTCATCTTGCTCCCTGCTACCTCCTCTGGGGAGGAGCAAGGAGGGAAAAAGAGTCATCTTGCTCCCTGCTACCTCCTCTGGGGAGGAGCAAGGAGGGAAAAAGAGTCATCTTGCTCCCTGCTACCTCCTCTGGGGAGGAGCAAGGAGGGAAAAAGAGTCATCTTGCTCCCTGCTACCTCCTCTGGGGAGGAGCAAGGAGGGAAAAAGAGTCATCTTGCTCCCTGCTACCTCCTCTGGGGAGGAGCAAGGAGGGAAAAAGAGTCATCTTGCTCCCTGCTACCTCCTCTGGGGAGGAGCAAGGAGGGAAAAAGAGTCATCTTGCTCCCTGCTACCTCCTCTGGGGAGGAGCAAGGAGGGAAAAAGAGTCATCTTGCTCCCTGCTACCTCCTCTGGGGAGGAGCAAGGAGGGAAAAAGAGTCATCTTGCTCCCTGCTACCTCCTCTGGGGAGGAGCAAGGAGGGAAAAAGAGTCATCTTGCTCCCTGCTACCTCCTCTGGGGAGGAGCAAGGAGGGAAAAAGAGTCATCTTGCTCCCTGCTACCTCCTCTGGGGAGGAGCAAGGAGGGAAAAAGAGTCATCTTGCTCCCTGCTACCTCCTCTGGGGAGGAGCAAGGAGGGAAAAAGAGTCATCTTGCTCCCTGCTACCTCCTCTGGGGAGGAGCAAGGAGGGAAAAAGAGTCATCTTGCTCCCTGCTACCTCCTCTGGGGAGGAGCAAGGAGGGAAAAAGAGTCATCTTGCTCCCTGCTACCTCCTCTGGGGAGGAGCAAGGAGGGAAAAAGAGTCATCTTGCTCCCTGCTACCTCCTCTGGGGAGGAGCAAGGAGGGAAAAAGAGTCATCTTGCTCCCTGCTACCTCCTCTGGGGAGGAGCAAGGAGGGAAAAAGAGTCATCTTGCTCCCTGCTACCTCCTCTGGGGAGGAGCAAGGAGGGAAAAAGAGTCATCTTGCTCCCTGCTACCTCCTCTGGGGAGGAGCAAGGAGGGAAAAAGAGTCATCTTGCTCCCTGCTACCTCCTCTGGGGAGGAGCAAGGAGGGAAAAAGAGTCATCTTGCTCCTTGCTACCTCCTGCTATTATGTTGTGTGCGTTTGGCCACCCTGTTTCGACATGTTTAGTGTTTTGGTCAAGTATGAGCCACCAGCAAGTAATATGTCGGAACACGTCTTAAGAGGGTGGCCAAGTGCGCGCAACATGTTACGCACAACAACGTTGTGATATGTTGGGTTGACATGTTGCAATTATTTGGGGGGTGGGTAGATTTTTATTTAGCATACTTTTTTAAATATTTAAGTAATGGAGAAGGACACAAGATTTGGCCGCAAACTTAGTTTGCGGGTTGTTTATATATCCTTTTTTCGTTACTTTATGATCTTATGTTTTAGAAGGTTTCAAGAGCTCTTTGTTGTGAGTCCTTTAATTAGCCCTTACACCTTCTTAACATTAGGAAAGGCTTTGCGAAATTTTACTTAAGTATTGTAGTTTTATTCACGTTGTTTCAGAGAAGAAAATGCTGATGGAAGCTACCTTGCAAGTCTTGTTTATTGATTAAATAGCTTTCAAAAATTCAGTAATGTTTTTCCGAAAAGTCACTTAACCCTTTTCGAAGACTTGCTCACCTCCTTTTTTTAACACTTTATTTTAAGGTGGTTGAATTTAATATTGATAAGTGCTGCAGCCCATTTTCTTAGCGGATCCGTCTAATCTCTGTGAACCTGTTGACAAGAATTATTATTATTGATCAGTTAGAAGGCAACTGTAAGTGCTATCGAGATAATTGAAAACCGTACTGTTTTAACAAGAATGAGCGCAAAAATTTCAAATCTCTATGTCAAGTTTTTCTTTCTTTAATTTCTTTTCATATACACAAGCTATTCGTATCTTTTAGGTTTGATAGGTTGCCATCAATATTTGGGTGCTAGTTTATCACAAAATCCGTTAAGCAGGATTCTATTTTCATTCAATAAAAAGTCAAGTTAACAACGTGTTATGCTAAAATGAACAACTGTAAATCTACTTCAGCTACTTTGAAAACAGCAAGAAACACACATGGTATCCATGGATACACTGACTAAGCTTACACTAGAAAATTCGGCAATGTTGGCAGATTTGATATCAAGACAATATTCTATACAGCTGCTTAATTTCTTTATTCTCATCACTTGACTTTTTTTAGAATGTTTTAAGACAGCTAGGAGAAATTGTATGTTGATTTCTAGTTGTTGAGAATTGAAAAGTTCATTCAGTTCTACCTTGCCGCTATTTTCTACGTGACGAACACATTGCTCTTCCACTGTCAATTTTAAATCTTTATTATCCGTAAGACAAAGCATTTAACTTGACTCATTTACTATTTTATAAAATGCCCATGAAATGATCTTTCGAGCTAAATCAAGCCATTCTTTAAGTGAACCTCAAATTACTGTTTATTTGTGTAACTGAAGTGTGAAGAAACATATTTTAAACTCAAAATTGGTAGAAAAAGCTCTATTTCGTTTTGGAGACTGATGGCAAAATCAGATTTGTAAACTATCTCGCTTGTCAGTTTCCGACTGTCAGACATATAAACAGAGTGCGCTTATTTTCTCACTGAACTTGTCGTGTACAGTAAGTCATTTTACGCAGAGAACGGGTTTGTTGGGGAATTTGATGCCTCGCCGACACCTTTCTCAAGACCGTAGCTAGAAACGCTCCAAACATGCATGGAGTTACCACTTTTTATCGGTACTAACTGGAAAATTTAATATCCGTTCACGACAAACAGAAATATTTTATTTTTCTAGGCTATATTCCTTCCAGGAATCTTAAAGGTACTGAATAATTTTAAAATGCCTTAAGCTATTCTGCAGCATTTCTAACAGAGGGTTGCCAAATTAATTCTGGTTACAATAAAATAATGGAAAATCTATAACTAATCCTCATTATGGAATAATATAACTTTACTTCTTGTTTACTTTTGCAACAAAGTGGGCAGCACTATATATTGAACGTTGGAAATGGATAATTATAACTCGACTCACGTGTCTGCCTATTGAACATCTTACTTTTTAATTGTCATTGTACATAAAGAAATTAGAAAGCAATCAGAAATCGAGAGTGAAATTTGCCTTCCATCGCAAAAGTGGTTTTGCACGAGAACTAGCTTTCAAACAGTAGGACAAGGTAAACTCAGAAATGGCCTATTCACTGCTCCATCAAGACAATGTTGCAAAGTTGATGACTTCCCTTTTACTCATCATCTTGTTGAAATTAATATTATTGTAATTAACTAAAATTAATTGAAATTCTCATCATCTGTAGAAAGGAGAAATGAGCTGTCGATCACTATTTCTTGGAAGTAATACAGTTCATTTCTATAATCGACACAACACGTTTCAGTGGTGAACGACTTTTTGACTTGAATTTGTTATCGCTTTCTAGGAACAATACGTGAAAACTGGAGCGGAGCGAATGCTGGAAAATCATATCTTCGTTTGCACCGAAATCGCAAAGATATCTTTCTCTTGAATCTATAAACAATCCACCTCTGAATTACAGTTCAACAGTTTCTCACTTTTTCTTCTACAAATCACCAGTTGAGAACTTCACAACCTTAATTTTTTTTTGTACAGGACGCTTAAAACAAAAGTACTGTTTTTCCTTATCATTTTCCATGTGACTGTGCCATGCAAGGAATTAAATTCGCACTCCTGGTATTACTTTGGAATTTTTTTCTATTTTGTCGTTGAATATCTTAGTCGTCATTTAGTTTTTTAAAAAAACATGCTAAGTCGAGCTGCCACAAGTTGCAGCCGCTTCATTTAATGCTCTAAAAAAACGACTGTATCGAGATGAAATCTACACAATATGCCACAAGAACAGGTCTTACAAACTCTCTGTGGGTAATTTATAAAGCCAGAATTCTTAAATAAAACGTAATGGTTATTTTGGGAGCATTGATTTCCCTTCTTGAACATGTACTACAATTTTGGTGTCAAGATTGAACTTAAACAAAGTTTTCAAACAAGTAAATCGAATTCTTTTCTCTGACCTTTTCCAATAAGAACGCCGCAAAGAGCTTGTAAATTGTACATTTCTTCTACCTAGCCTCCTCTTTAACAATGCATAGAGTCAGCTTTCGTCATGACACACGACTGAAAACAACCTGCTGCTGTTGTTTTGTGGCGCTATTTCAGCGCACAAAGCGAGCGATTTGACAAAATAAATCTTACGTTTGGTATTTTTTCCACTTAAAAGTATGAAACATTCAATACTTAGTTGCTACATTCTTTCTCGTATATTTTTATATGCGAAAGATGAAAATTTGGCAATAAATATTGTAAATTTTGACATCAAGACTATATCTCATAGTTGATGTATTATTTATTCTCATCACCTGACTCTTTGGTAATGTCTTAATTCAGTCAAGAGATTTAATTGCTGATCCACTGTCAATTTTATAACTTTATTATCCGTTGGCTCATTTGCAATTTTTAAAGCGGTTCCCTTGAAATGAGCTTTCGAGCTGAGTCAAGTCACTTTTTTGTGCAAGTGATGTACGAAGAGTCAGTTTTTAACTCGAAATTGCCAAGAAAGCCGTCTATTTATTTCCCTTTGGGCTGGTATATACGTAGCCAAACAGTTTTGTAAACTCTCTCGCCTGTCACAATTTCCCTCTGTCAAACATAACCACAATACATTTATTTTTTAGTCATGTGATGCAGTGAACAACCGGGTTTGGTTTAGAATTGATGCCTCGCTGACATCTGTCTTCAGACCCTGTTAACGTCCAAACATTGAATTCACCACTCATGGGCGGAACACTTACTTTTCGTATCAGTTCTAGCTGGAAATTATCCACTCACGAAAATCAGAAACACTTATTGTCTGATGTCACCAAAGAAAAAAAATACCACAGGAAAATTGCGTTAACAACTCTCGGAATTACGCTAAAAGAGGCGGAGAAACAAATCATTTGCAAGCAGTTATTCCACAAAGGTAATATGATTATAAATTTGAATTACGGAAATGTCTTACGAAACACCGCCCTACGCTCCCAGTTACCCGTGTGTTCTAATTTTCCTGACATTAGGGAGCTCAAGCAAACCACGACGGCAACGGCAACGAAAACTTTTGGACGGAAGGGCAGTCTCAGTCACGTAGAAATTGATTAATCTAAATATTGTGTTGATAATGATTGCTTTTTCTTTTCCAATCTTCTTACATTGCGTAGCACAGTAAAGGCAAGCGCTAATGTGACTTTGACTATTGTTTTCCTATAAAACAAAAATTGGAAAAGCCAAGTAAATGGATCAAGCTAAAGAAAGAATTTAGCCTTGATGACAAGCAAGTTTCAGAGGCATTTCTTCTGCCAGTGAGGGCTGCTAATGAACCGTACCTACGCTCCTTTCGGTTAAAAGTGTTGAATTCTGTTCTGTTTACTAATGACCGCCTGTGTAAAATAGGATACGTTTCTAATCCCAACTACATCTGTAATCAGCTAACGGAAACAATATCCCATATTTTGTTCGGTTGTTCTTTTTCATATTCTTTTTGGCATGAGGTTAATGAAAAAGTTTTGAGTACAATCAACAGTTGCAGAAGCCTCTCGCTTACATATTGCGATGTTATTGTTGGGTCTTTTGAGGAGGAGATGGATCTATTTAATTATATAGTAATTTTAGGAAAATCTCTCTTGTGGACTTGTCGATGTAGAGAAACATTACCTTCCTTGAGCCACTTCATAAGAATTTAGTAATTAAATATGAAACTGTAAAACACATATATTTGAAATCGAATAAAACGAATTTGTTTAAAGAATAATAGAAGATCTTTGAGGAAACAATTTTAACTAATAATTAAAGTAGACAACGCTATTATTAAGGAAAATCGTTAAGTTAAATAAGTATGAAGATAAGAATTGACAAAATCTTTTTTCTTAATTAATTCAATATGGTGTCATTGTTAACTTCTGTAAACCAAACTTTATTCGTTCTTCTGTAACTCAATTGTTGAAAAAAGAACTGTAATTGATAATTGTGGAAATAAAAAATCCCAAATGAAGAAAAGAAAACATAAAACGGCAACGAAAACGTCACCAAGCAAAAGATTTTTTGAGTACAACAATGGCTGTGCACGTGCGTTTTAAATCTTTGTGCATTTTGTAGCCGTAACGTGAAATGAACACATATACATACATACATACAATTAAATACATACTGTGCATTTTGAAGAACGTAGGTCGGGATGGCAAATTTTTTGTATTTCTTTTTGGAATGGATCGCTGGCATTGCATATTTAGTTTGACAAAGTTTTAAGTACTGATTGGCGCACGGAGCAGATATCCAGATTGTTACGAGATTAGAAATATCATTTTTCTTTCCAGGAGTCGTCCCTGGCGTAGTTATCGTCGTTGTTTAAGCTAACTATAGCTGGTTTTCACACGACACGTCACTAAAATTCGAACTACAAAACTATTGATCGTCCTGGGATTTTACTTGAATGATGTATAAGAGCAGCTGAAACTAATATTCATACAAATTTTCGCTCCGAATGGGTTCTTGGTTTTGTGATACACTACGCTTAAATTTCTAAGCTTTTGCGTGACGCGGCATTTACATGACGGCCTAGAGAGCTGTAATGGTGGTTAAAAAAGTGACTTATTTCGGGGAACTTGGCTATCTGAACAGTTCATGTCTTAGAAAAAGTATTATTTTAATGTTTTAGAGTTCCTCGAGGGATAAATTGACGCTTTTGTAGCAAAACCCAGTGTCAGATGTTTCTGTTGGTTTCCGGCCGCCATGTTGGTGCCCACACGGATGGGCACCAGCATGGCGTCTCCATACAAATCTCTATAAATTTGGGTAAAAAATGTCTTCGCATATCTCGCATAAGAAACATTGCTGTGACCAGAATTTTGGCGAGTCTTTGCATATTTCCCTTCTTTCATTTCCCAGATTCTGGACCAGATTCTATTGACCAGTTTTAATTTTTATTTTGATCTATTTTGAATTGCGTGACACTGAAAACCAGCAACAACTCAAAATTCATTCTTTCATGTATGAAAAACAGAGGTTTTCGCATGCAGTTTCTAATGATATTGAAAACAAAGTAATGAGTTTAAAACCAGTCAAGAAGTATGATCTTTTAAGTCGATTTCAATAAACGACAGAAATTCCATTTATTAATTATATATACTGCGTTTTTTTTTCAAGGATTTCCAGTTCCACGTCTAACTGACCTTTTATCATGTCTTTAATATCGATGTGTTAACACAGTTTTAATTTTCGTTTTATGATCAGTTATAATTATTCATGAGTCTTCTTTAAAATTTATATTTTCTGAATATTTTAGCACAAAGTTCCGTTCAATAGATAATATGGCATGTAAATTCCCATTGGAATGTCATTCAAAACGTTTTTTCACATGAAACACCCTAATAAGTACAATTTTGCTTTGTTAAGTTTTTAAATGAACTTCAGTTTTCGGTTAACATTGTATCACGAACATTTGATGAGAGAAAATTTGATGACAGAAAACTCATCGCAAATTGCCAAAAGACGTTTTCTCCGCGAAATTTAACCCGTAGACCTAAATTAAGTCACAGCAATTTTTTTAAAATTTTCTCTCTTTCTGATCTATCTACGAGTCCATGTAAGATTTAATCCCCCAAAGAAGACATTGTACAGATTTTGAATGGTCAATGTGCAAATATACTCTGAAATCACCTATCGACAGTCCCTATATATTTTGGCCGTTTTTCATTCTTTTGGAGGGGTGGGTCGTTTAAAATATTCAAAAAAGGATCCTTACGTGCTTTCATAAGCATGCAGTGATGGAAAAAAAAAAAAAAAACTACTCAGGGCTCCAAAAATGTAAACATTATGCAAGTAAACAAACAAGTTGAGAATTAATTGCAAAGGCACTTCATTAAGCTTCTATACTCTGGTATTGGTAGAAGTTATATTGCCAAATCCTGTGTTAAAAAATTCCAGTAACGGTACGAAAATTGTTTCATGGTCTACTTTTACAATTGCTCACCAAGTTCATTCAATAATCTTCCTCCAAGTAATTAAGAAGGAATCTACAAGACGTTTGAGTAACCAGTGGAAAAAAAACTCTATACGAGATTATTCACATCTTATTGCGAACGGCTGTGCGACTGTTTTAAATATCTTCTCAAAGGAAATGATTTCTAACAACACCAAGTGACGACTGAAACAGATTTCGAAGTTCATATGAAATACTTGAAATTACTGGTGAAAAGAAACTGATGATGAAAGTTTACCTTTGTGAAGTATATATGAAATAATTCATATTGAACTGCGGTAGTAGATGAAAGTGAAGTATGATCATCGCAGTAAATTTTCCAATTTAAGCAACTGGAAAGAAGAAGCCTGAAAGAAATCAGGGCTTCAACGGGATTATCGCGGAGGTCACGGGTTCGAATCCCGTTGAAGCCCTGATTTTTTTCAGGCTTCTTCTTTCCAGTTGCTTAAATTGGAAAATTTACTGCGATGATCATACTTCACTTTCATCTACTACCGCAGTTCAATATGAATTATTTCATATATACTTCACATCATTTCACTCACGGGAATATATGAACTCAATTAATTGACCTCGCTCCCAATGTGTGGCTTCATAGCTCAGTTGGTAGAGCATCGCACCGGTATCGCGGAGGTCACGGGTTCGAATCCCGTTGAAGCCCTGATTTTTTTTTCAGGCTTCTTCTTTCCAGTTGCTTAAATTGGAAAATTTACTGCGATGATCATACTTCACTTTCATCTACAACCGCAGTTCAATATGAATTATTTCATATACACTTCACATCATTTCACTCACGGGAATATATGAACTCAATTAATTGACCTCGCTCCCAATGTGTGGCTTCATAACTCAGTTGGTAGAGCATCGCACCGGTATCGCGGAGGTCACGGGTTCGAATCCCGTTGAAGCCCTGAGTTTTTTTCAGGCTTCTTCTTTCCAGTTGCTTAAATTGGAAAATTTTACTGCGATGATCATACTTCACTTTCAAAGTTTACCTTTGTTTGCACAAGTTCTCTAAACTTTGAAACTTATTTTCCCACGTTTCCATGGGAAATGGTTTTCGATGTTATTTCAAGCAACTATTTATATTTTAACCTTTTAGAAAATGCAGAAAGGACTGCAAGATACGTAGAATTATTCTGGATGGAGGTTTTTGTCGAACAAAAACTGAAATTGCTCGATTTCCTCTGGGATTTTGGCTTAATTATTATTTTAGAACTAATTAATGATTAGGTCTGAATATCGACTTTAATTATTCTATGCTCAATTCAGTGGAACGTTTTCACGTGACGTCATCAAGCTTTTAAATCCAAACGTTAAGAGCCACCAGAGTTTCTATCCTCCTCAGGCATAAGAGGTGCGAAAATTGTACATCTTGAAAGCATTTCAGCGCAATGGTGTCCTTCGTTTGGAAACAAGCGCATTTTGAATTTTAGAGTTATGGCAGTGCGGGACATCGCGTTTGTCGAAAAATGTATACTTATCTCATGATTTTTAGCCCTTCGTGAAATAAAAGTAGCAGTTAAGTGTTAATATGTTGTTTTGTGCAGAATAGGCAATCAGTGGCCTAGATAACCAAGAAGATCCAGATTGTTACACTATTTTCCGGCTGCCATATCGGCGAATCATTGTTGGGGTCATTTTTTACATTTTTCCTCATTGACATACTACTTTGCACGGAGAAGGTATCACGCTAGACACAAATTGACTACAACAATTTAAAGAGTTTGTGAAACTTAGTAATTGGTGAAATTTTTGGCTCTTTGGCTGAAATATTCGAGGAGAAATTGGCCTTCAAAAACTGCAAAATGTCTGGGTGGCAAAAGCCTTAATGAGCTTTTACATTCTTTGTTAAATTTTGAGTTTTTAAACCCGCGTCGCTCAAAAATTATTCAATACATCGAGCTCAAATTCCTTGACACAGTTGATCGTGCTATGCCCTTTGAATATTCAGAATTTCCATCAGAAACTGTATCACTTATGGGGCAAATATTGTAAACAAAGATTCGCCGATTGGTGTACCACGGAGGTACATCAATATGGCGGCACCATACTGGGCTCTAAATTTGTGCAAAACATTTAGGAAAAAATAACTGAAGTTTGGGATAGCGCATAGACCTAAAACCTGGAGAGAAGTCTTATTTATCTTCAATAAGATAGAATTTTCTTGTTTTTTTTTCTATTGCACGACAGTGAAAACGATCTATTGTAGTCTGGCTATCTGACTAACTGTGCCTTTCCAAGATTTTTTTTTTTCAAGATCTAAAATCCTTCTTTACTCGACAAAAACAACAACAAAAAAAAGAGAAGAAGTCCTTTTTAGAACAATCTTACTTTTAATTTGGCTCATTGGGATACCGTGAAGAGTCATACGGTTGTACAAGCAGCACTCTTACATGAAGTTTGCAATGTGTGAGAAGTGACGAACTGGAAAATTAAGAACTTTCAATCCAAATACTTCACTTTATATTCTCGAGAATACTACTCAAATGTAAAGAATGTATACATGCAAAACAACAGTTCGATGTATCATTCATCTCGGCTTAATGGGAAAACTAGTGAGCATTCACGAGATGATTTTATTGATAAGCCGCGGCCATGTATTACTTACTTTCTACCCCTTCCTCTTCATTTAAATTTTTCTCGAAAAGAAACCACCATTGTTCTCAATTTAGCGAAATACTTTTTTCTCTTATCTACATTTCCGCAGCTTTTGGTTATGGTATTCATCAACACCTTGAAAAAAACAAGAATTACGTATCTCATATTGTTTTAAATGTTAACTCTGAGAATTTAGTTTTTCAAAGTGGTAACTCTTAAGTACATTCCATGCTCAAAATGTGTATTCTCGTTACTGATTTTCTCATATTGTTGTTAATACTAATTCTAAGAATTTGGTTCTTCATCAAGACGATACCTTCTAGTTAATCAGTTTCTGAGATTTTCATAATTCTTACACTGAAACTGTTAGAAGCTAACGAGAGTAGAAATAATGTACTTATCTGAGATTTGATGTTTCTAATAGTCAACTTGTGCCAGAGTCCAACAGTACATTGCGATCCTAGATTGCTGCCCTTTCTGTCAACAGTGATATATCAGCCGCCTGGAGCGAAAGAGACAGAAAAAAGAATATTTAATCAACACTACCTTGTCAACTAACAAATTTACAGCAGTGTTAGATACAGTTGATAACTATGTAAATTTTCAGAAAACGGTAGTGTTTTGATATATTTTCGAATTTTAGCATTTTCTTCAAAAATGAAATAGAATTCCCATGGAATCCAAGATGGGTTGTACTGTTCGCGCTTCTAAGAATCAAGGATAATGCTTTCTAACTTGGTTATGATATAAGCTAGCTATTAAAATTGGATTTAATGATTATTAAAGAATCTTTTTTATGGCTATTGACGTCGTGGTATTCTCCTCTTCACCTAAACGTTTTCAGACGCTTAATTCCAAGAACGTAAAATGAAAAGTGCAAGATGTTCCTTCACATAATAACTCCACCCCCACGCGAAAATGATCTGAGCCAACAAAAGTTCGACCCAAAGTCCTTCCAAACAAACGGTAGTCTCATTATAATAATTATTATCGAACATAATACAGTGCACGTGTATTGTACTGACATAAATTGTGGCATTTTGTGGACAACAAGACAACCGAACGCTTATATGCAGCAATGGTACGAAACTTGAAAATCTATCAATTTTACAATCAAAATCACGATTTCTAACACTCTTGGAGTGTAAAGATAGGAAAACCATTATCTACTTATCTGAGCTGAGATGTTTTTCCAATAGTCATCGATCGTACGCCAGAAGTGAAGCTCTGCACACTGCCATCCAAAATTAAGTTAACGTTGATGAAATTCAATTAATTAAGGTTGATGAATAAATCCAGAAACTCGTGAACTGTCCTTTAACACATCTTTGGTCATCCTGGAGAAAGCAGAGCAAACGGCAGCAACTTTAGTTATTTAATCACCTAGGTTTACTTATGATTATTTCATGGACTGATAACTTGCTCACCCCAAAAACCTGTTCGCATGTTGTGGTCAGAAAGTTGAACCATAATAAATGGCAATCACAAATTGAAGCAATCGATTTGGAACAACTCTTCATCTTTCATGTACGTCTATTCAACTTGGTAGCGTAAGAATGAGTTGATAATGAAGGACAGCCGCCATTTAAGATAAAAGACTTGCTGTAAGGTTGATAACGAGATTTACTTACTTTCTTTAATTAATCCTCTTCGTTCTCTGTGGGACACAAGGCAGCCACAATCCATCTACATTTATCTCTATTTTGTACGATATGTTGTTCCTCATTGAGCTCATGGCAGGCGCCAGGTGGTTTTTGGCCAACCAGGTTTGCTGTTGCCAGTTGATGTCCATCTCTAGGCAACCTTGGGAAGTGTGTGGTCAATCCATGGGATTCATCTGCGTTTGATTTCCATGACAACATTCTGGCAATAAGTTTTTCTGTCAACGATCAGAGATAAAGAGCAATATTCACTGCCTGCAGACATTGACGTCAATTGTTTTGAATTTAATTTTTGTACAACCAAACAACTCTTTGTTTCAAAAGCCAATTGCTTTCATGTTGGCGAACAAATAACAATATAGCTAGCCTAACGAGCTTGCAGATCTTTTCATGCGCTTAGAATTTTGCTATTTTTTGCTCATTTTCCTCATTGAACTACGCCTATAGGCTCGTCAGTTAGCTTCAGCTCAGATAAATTTTTTTTTTAGAATTAATAAACGAATTTGCCAGTGTAGTCAATAAGTTAGAAGTTCTTAGATTCTTGCTATGGATTTCAAAAAAGTTTTTTTAAACAGAAAAACAAGATCGCAGGACGATAAACTGAAGCATTCTACGAATGGATTATGTAAAAAAAAAAAAAAAAAAAAAAAAAAGAACAGTAAAACTTTAGTGCCATCAAATCGTAAGATCTTAGACTCGGTACTCGATTTCCTGTATTTGTAAGATAAATGAAAAATGTCTTAACTTAATAGTGCGAAACAAATAATACGTGTCAGTTTTGTCTGTGGGTTAATTTAAGCAAAAATACGTCCAAACACGAGACTCGACCATTAAAATTACGAAACATTCAGCACCAACGCATACAAAATTACCAGCGACATGCACTCATTTTGAAATCGATCACATTCTTTATTAAATTGCAAACCGGTTCTAATGTTACGTCTTGAATGCCCTAAACTGGACTTAGCTGCAAAACTTCAAAGGATTATATTAAATGAAATCTAGCGACAACTGTGATTCACTTATCTGAACTTCAACGGAGTTGTCGTCAACATGAAACTTGCCAGGAGTCCATAGCTGGTCGTGCTACACTTCATTTGAATTGGTGAATGACGCCTGTCACTCCAATTCAATTCCTTTGGATACAACTTTGCTGCCCCTGGTCAATTCTTGTGAAAAAACTGGAAAATCATAGTTAAGTTTTTCGTGTGTTAACTCAAGCAAAACTGACTTGATTGAGTATAAGTATCAGTTAACGGACGTCTATCGGCCTTACACTTAACAAAACTCCCTCAAAATATGGAATAACACTTTTAAACGACTACCAACAAAGTGGTGCACTGCAGTGGGAAAGAACTGAAGATTAGTTATAGGTTTTTATATAACTACATAACTGTTATCTTCGTATCAGAGCAAAGGCAAAGGCGGTTGAAATTTTCTGTTTTTATAACCGTTAAAAAGAGTGTACATGGTAGCGCTCCGAGGTAACGAAACAAATTGCGAATGACAAAGTCAAACGGCAAACCAAGCAGATTATCAAGCTGTAAACAAACATTTTATTAAAAATAATCATTCAGTTACTCACAAGAGAAATGTTTGCTATTCGGTTTTTCAACTTCGCCTAAACACAGTCTTCGGTGTCAAGGAAAACCACATGCACCTCGAAGCTTTCACAGCATTGAGGAAAGTTTTATTATACCATTAAATGAACAAATTGAAAGACGAGGGAAACAGCTAGGACACGTAACTAGCTAGAGAAAATGTGGACTTACCTGAAGGAAGCACATCGACTAAGATGTCTTCGCCCTTGCCTTCAATTCAACGGCGATAAATAAAGAAAATATGGACTTGCCCGAAGGGAGCACAGCGACTAAAATGTCTTCGCCCTTGCCTTCATTGCAACGGCGACCGACGCTAAAATGGGTGTGTCATTCTACACTTCTTTATATATACCCACATTAAAATTCCTTACAGCCACGAGAAATATGCTTTGAACAAAAGAAATGCATCCCACGTTAAGATTGTGTGCTTTGAATTGTGAAAACTGAGCAACTTGGGAGAAAAACACGCACCTGAAAGGAATTTTGATCCGAACATGCTATGTTTGTAATTAATAGGCCAATTTTGATATATTAAAATTCTAACTTGGCTCCGCGAGGCTTAACGGAATAATGGAAAAAGAAGTTAATTATTCATCCCTTAGACCCGAGGCGGTCTCTTTTGTTTTATTCCCCTAAGCCTCGGAGCCAAGTGAGACATTTAATAAATCGAAATTGGCCTCTAACTGTGGAAAATCTAGCAGACAAGAACACCGCGGTGAAGCGCCATAAAACGTACTTTTGGTCCAGCTAAGTAATTACAGTTGCGTCATAATTCAACTTTAAAGGAGAAGGTCACTCCAAAAACCGTGTATTTTTTTCCATCACCAATAAAAAGTTCACATTGAGTTGAGTTACTCACCGTTGTTTTAGCATCTGAAGTGGATGCGATCCCAATGAAAAAGACGTGTAAAGTTCGACACTGGGAGCCGCCATTTTGAAAGGATCTTGACGGCCAGGCCGCATACCCGTGACGTCATTCCGTCCGAGAGTGTGTTTGTTCTTTTAAGCTTTAGTATGGTTGCTCTTGAAGCCAGAACGTGCTAGTGATTCCGCGGGAGATAATAATCAAGTTGAATTGAATGATCGGTTGGAAAATGCTCTGTGGTGTCCTTGTGAGAGATGTGCAACCATACCGACGCAAAGAGACAGATAGTGTTCCGAGACAGATTTTCATGAAATTGTAATGTGTGTCGCATTAAAGATTTGTGTCGATTCATCCAAATCAATCAGAATAAGCGATGTCAGTAAGAAAAAAAAAAAAAATAGTGCACTCTAACTTGAATGAAACAATGCATTAGGGTTTTTGCCTTTCCTTACTTCCTCGAATTTACTTCTTACCCTGACAGAAATAAAAGGATAGCCGGCTATGAAAACAGAAAAAGAGAAAAACAAAAACAAAAACAAATATTGAACAGAGTTCTCGGTGAGACAGACATTTTTTCATCCATTCAGGACTCAATTCAGAGCCAGCCTAGATTGAGGGATAACAAAACCTTCCCTTTGAAGCCTTTTAATTGGCTTTATATTAATCACTGATGTTCTTACCACATTTCTATGTCATCTGTGATCCACTGCTGAACAGATGGACGGCAACATGGAAGATCTGGAAAAGCTGGTAGTGGTCTAGGCTCGCTTACCAGCTGCTGTTTCGGGAAATGAGCCCTTGCTCACACCCACTCGGGGAGGAACGCAGCCAGACCCGAGAGAGCGGCGGAAATCGAGCCTTCTAGTGGACGCACGAGCGAAAAGGCGAGCGCGTTCAGCAGTTTTCCTAAACCTGAAATATTGCCTTAGAAACATGAATACTTCAACGCACATGAGTATTTCTATTCACCTCTAGATGGAGTGCTAGTCCATTGCAGGGCTACCCCCAGCATTAAATTCGCTGCTACTCATTCAGTACAAATGGGTGGAGAGAGGCACTGTGAGAATAAAGTGTCTTGCCCAAGAACATGGCTACGAGGGGAACGGGTCAATTCTGCAGACTCAACTATAATAACAGCTATTGCGCCAATAAAGGCCCCGTGCACACCACGACGGAAAAATTTGGAAACGGATGTTTCACTCTGAAAACGCATCAAATGTTTTTCGTCCTCACTGCGCCGGAGGAATTTGAACACCAGACCATTACCGGTCATTTTGGATTTGTGTTTGAAGAAACCCCTAGCATGGTAATCACATGATTATCGTCACGTCATCGTTTTCGAAAAGCTCAGTCCTTTTTCAAAATGTTCCGTTCACTTTTAAAACGCAAACCCAGCGTTTTTAAATTCCCCCGGTGTGGAGAGCGTTTTCGGAAAGCTCCGTTTTCGTTACCGATTAGCAAGGACGATGAGCCTAACCGTAAAAATAAAGCTGCGTTTTCAAGTCCTCAAGCTCCTCCGTGGTAGTGTGAATGAGACCAAATTCAAGCATCACGCAGCCAATGACGTCATATGCCCCCTTAAAAGGCAAGCCATGTACTCGTGCTCATACTCGTCCGCAGAACCTTTTGTCTCGTTCGTGTTTTTCGTTCCTGCCTTCGACGAAAACATGGGCTGTACTTGAGGAGCGATACGATAATGTCAATGAAGTAGAGTCGAATCAGACACGTTAACACAATAATTAACGATACATCATCGAATTAACCCATACAAAAGGACGTTTCATTTTATTTCTTTTATCTCTTACAGAGTGATCAAATACAACTGAAAGTGACTCAATTTCAAATGAACATTAACGAATGTTACGAATGCTCAGTGTATAAAAGGAGTCCCGATACTGACGAGGTAAAAAAAAAAAAAAAAAAAAAAAAAAACGAAGAAGAAGAAAACACTCGCACTGACTAATGCCTGAGTTAATTCACATTAATAGCACACTCTCCTCGCACACCAGCCAACTCATCTGACAGGAAGCTGACCACAATATTACGCTTCCGGCCCCGGACAGCAGTGAATGTGGCAGTCCCCTTTGCTTCCTTCTTAGGAGCTACAGGACCTCTGAAAAGTAATGAAGATACAAGCAACATTCAGTGGATTAGTTTATTAAAGTTCATTTACACATGCGTAGCAGATTTTTAATTTTATAAAAAAAAAAAAAAATGGAAGTCCTTTCATCTACTGATGATCAAGCAGGTGGAGTCTCCATCCATTCCCCTACATTCGCCAGACACCCATACAATCAGTCCGTACATCACAAACGAGTGCAGCGTGAACGAGTTTTTATCGCCAAGTTATTCTCTTCTTTTGTTTTCTTTTTAAAACAACAATAGAAGCGAATAACGCATACACAGCGCACCAATTCTTGAAACTCCGATTTGGCTTATAAATATCAATAAAGTGAATAGAAGCACTCCAGCCCCTGGCAGACCTCTATCCACCGTCAAATTTTGGCGGCGCATATATATATATATACATATATATATATATATATATAGTACATAGACCTGTCTGGATAAAGACTTCAAAAGACTGTGACTGAGAATGTAGTATCTTGACTGATGGAAGATATTCTTCCAGATGTGTACTAATTATTGTGCCTGTTGCAAAAGAAAACGTAGACAAATCTGAGTCTTCACTGTAAAGACTGAATTAGTGAGTGATAGATAGATAGATCCATGTAGAGTAGGCCGCGGGTAAATTTCCATAACATGATGTCAAAAATCCTTTCATTTCACGGCCTAAAGTCAAGTCTTGACATTTTGTCTGAATGGAACTTCATGATATGGTAGAAAACTTCTAATGGTTTGGATACAAGATCGATTTGCTTCTTACAAGTAACTGTCTACACACTTACCGGCAGTCAATGACCATGGACTTTGGTGACATTCCAGTAGCTTCCAAATGGAATTGTCCATTCTTCAGGGGTACGGGTAAAGGATTCTTGAAGGACATTGCTACCTCCACCTTTCCGTTTAGCGTCACAGTTCTAGGAGATGCCTAAGGGATAAAAAGGTAAAATAATCAGTGTCGGGCTGTTCCCAAGTTTTTTAAAGCCATCAAAAGCGACTTGATTCAAATTTGAAAATAATACCCTTCTGTATCGTGCTTTTTTTTTTGCTCAACTTGATACACAAAGAATAAACTAAAAATAACCTTAACAAACGCGCGAAATACTTCTTAAAGATTGGCGGGAAAAATTTCTTCTGCTGTGCTTTCACAGAAGGTTAAAACATAATTAATAGCGAGTTCTAAAAAAAAACGTACGAAAGCTCGCTCCCGGCAGATTTTGCGTTAGTCATGATAGGCGGCTGTATTTACAAGCAGTTCGCAGGCGAGCAGAAAACAACTTTCCACCGGCCAAGCAATGCCACGAAGCCCCTTCCTCACCGTAACTACAAGTTTAGGTTTTCGCAGCTCAACGACATCTTGAGTGGCGTAAGATTGGCCCGTCTCCTGCACAGCACATTTTACATACAGTTTGATATTGCCATCCCCCGCCAGTTTGCCCATGTAGTCCTTGCCTGCAATCTTTAAGACCACTCTATCCTCTGAAACGGAAAAAGTAGGCGTTATGACATAATTTTTATTAAAATATACACTGGACTCGGTTATTTCGATAGTACAGTCCGTTGGAAGAGCTATGCAGCAATCGCGAAATTTTTATACCCACTAGCATTCCAAATCCGCTCACCAGTCATTAAATGAGCCATTATTAACTATTACTCTCGGGGAGAGGGGTAACACCCATGTGAAAGGTTGGAAATGACCGTTGGAAAATTTGAATCAGTCTCCTAAAGGAAATCAATCTTGGCGTGGTTCGAGCTTTATATGAACTCAAAATGATTCCTCGCTTAAACGAGCATGACAGAGGGTCTTTTTTTTGTGCAGCCCTAAAAGATACCTTAACGGCTAAGAATAGTGTCGTTTCCTGATAAACACCCTAAGTGAGACTAAAAGCAGTGATTTACACCCCTTTGCGAGAAGACGAGCATCTCGACCTTTTCATATGTTTTCCCCCCACCCCTACCCCTTTCACCCGGGTCATAACTGCACCTGCTCTTGGATCAATGTTGAGTGTTTTCATCTCCCTTTTCAATGGCTTAGCTGGAATTCCAGTATAGAACGCCATAACGGAAGTGATGTTGACTTTGACGGTCCGCTGATCGTCGGATCTGTTATGCACTACAACGCTGATGTCGAAACTGTCGCCCATGGCAACATCATCCAGAACTTCAAGGCTGAATTCCACGTCTTCTCGTTCAGCTTTGTAAATCTCATACTCTCTGCGGGTGCTGAACTTGTGAGCGAACTTAACAGCTTTCCTTTCTTCTGCAGAACCTACCATGAAGAATGAACATAACGAAAAAGAACCGAGCTTTGCAGTTATTAGTCTCTTAACAAACTGTTGGACTGAGTCGGCAGGAAATTGAAGTTTATAGCGGTAAAATAATCTTCCAAGCGAGTTTGTGGAGCTGACGTTTCGAACAATAGCCCGAGCAATAGCCCATTGCCACCACCATGAAGAATGAACATAACGAAAAAGAACCGAGCTTTGCAGTTATTCGTCTCTTAACAAACTGTTGGACTGAGTCGGCAGGAAATTGAAGTTTATAGCGGTAAAATAACCTTCCAAGCGAGTCTGTGGAGCTGACGTTTCGAGCAATAGCCCGAACAATAGCCCATTCGCTTCGCCTCATGGGCTATTGACCCGTAGCCCTTGCGGGCTACGGGTCTGATTGTTAATTAACATTGGCTTTTAACATGAGAATTGGTAACAGTGGATTTAACTTTTTCATAGAAACCTTAAGAGTCAAAATGGACAGCGGAAAACAAATATTGATCTTTTACGTCGTTTATATTTAGCTGTAACTTGAACTAACAGCATGCCGGCATGTAGGTTAAACACATTAATTAATTCGAGCTGTTTACACGACGTCATAAAGGTAAAAAGGTAAAGTCTGCATACGAGCCAAGTGGCCCATAAGGCCGGAGCTTATCCCGGTTTCTGTAGCATGAACAGACAAGGAGTTTTTCTCAGCTTTCCCCTGGATGGGATGCTAGTCCATCGCAGGGTTACCCCCAGCATTAAGTTCGCCGGTACCCATTTCTACACCTGGGTGGAGAGAGGCACTGTGAGAGGAAAGTGTCTTGCTCAAGAACACAATGCAATGCTCCCGGCCAGGGCTCGAACCCAGACCGCTCGATCTGGAGACGAGCGCACTAACCATGAGGTCACCGCGCTTCCAACAAAATAAAGCACTTGTAGTCACAGTTGTTTCCCGAGCTACACACACCTTCTAGATATTTGTAGGCATTCGTGAGATCCAACCTTGCGTGCACACCAGGCTCTTTTGTGCTGATATGTTTGCCAATGCTGTTTGTGTCGACATAAGCAGCCTTCATGGAACCATCATCATCCTCTACATCCCAATACACGCGGTCACCGTTCACTTCAGCAAATACGAAGCCCGTGTCGTAGGGGAGATACACCTCTCCGTTCTTGATGGCGTTCACAGAGGCGGGACCGCAGCGGAAAACGCCTGTTATAAATTATTTTGAGGTTAATATCCAAAAGGAAAGGTTGTTAGGCTACGTTCGGTGAATAAATATTCTAAATTGGCACGGAGGCTTTCCGGACAAAAGCGCAAATCTGTTAAGCTTCTTTTGTCTCTCAATTCCCAAAAGACACTTGTATACAAAGGAAACACCATTGAACGTGGCCTATTGAAGCGCTCCGGATGATGCCGACTTTCGGACGTTATGACTTTTAAAAGATGATTAAACGAATGCCGGTCATGGATTTAACATCAGCTGAGAAATGAATTTGAGGAATAATTGAACTATGAAATGATTAACTTCATGATTAAACTTTGAAATGGAATTTCATTTATTTTTGGTGATTGGTTTTATTCACTACATAAATAGATGACTGAATTGTGAGTATGGCTTTACGTAATATGTCAAATTATTCTCGCATTTAATTTGATTAGTTCTTACTTATGATCTTTAGGTAACTGATTAAGAAATTTGTTTAGTATAAAGAGCTAATGGATACTGGGCAGTAATGAACATGGCGGCATATAAATAACGTATTATTATTATTATAGATGATTCGATTGAATAAATCGATATATGGAAGGTACATTAAAAAGGGTGGAAGACGTTATGCGAACGAGGATGAAGTAATCACCACGTCGATGAATGGAAGCGTACCATACTTCGCGCATGTCCCGCACTTGTTGCCACTGGTTGATGATTTCAGTCATAAACACTAATGCCTAATACCTTCGCTTGTCTCTTGTGGTGTGGCATCATGAGCCTGCCATCCATCATGACCATCTGGTAAATCAGGACGCTTGAACCATGACTCGTTCCACACGTGAAAGTTCCTGAAAGGAAAGACGAAAGTCCTTGACTATTACAGTGGTTACCTGGAAATTGTGACCATCTTCATTATCGCTAGTTTCCTCTTCGTTAATATAAGAAGCTTTCAAGTTTGTTCAAAGCGCCTCCACGAGAAAACCGCAAATAATTGAGAAGCTGCCTAAGGACACTAGACAAAGGTCAATTTTTATTAGTTAATAATTGTCTCTATCATAGTTACGAACGTAGTTACAATGTTTACTTCTTTTTATTGGTTTTCTAATCGGAACTTTAAGCGTCACCACGCGCATATAAAAGCTGAGTTAGCGTCCCTTTAAAGTAGTTTTTCTTTCCAACTCGCCTGGTCTTGTCAACCTTGAACTCTTGATGTTTTTTGATTCCCTAACCCTTGGCTCAAGCGGGACCGATATGTGAGTACCTTTGTCATTTTGATTAGGTTACGTTTTTTATAGCTATGGGCGAAGGAATACAAAGAAAGATTTGTACAAATTAGAAAGTGGTTTGGTTTTCGTGGTTTACTTGTCTACCCTTGAAGACGACCTGTAAAGTAGTCCCACCCACTAGTTTGTCGCGACACGCCTAGAGCTCGTTTTGTTTCGTCTCGTTTTGGAATTTGCCAGTCGCTGCAGACGTTACACTGCCTACCTGTCAGTTCAATATTCATGCTCGTGATGTTCTGCCTGCCTGCCTGCCTGCCTGCCTGCCTGCCTGCCTGCCTGCCTGCCTGCCTGCCTGCCTGCCTCGCCCGCCCGAACCGCCCGCCCGCCTGCCTGACTTTCTGACAACTGACTGACTGAATGACTGGCTGACTGACTGACTGACTGATTGACTGGCTGACTGAGTGGCTGAGTGACTCGCTGATTTGTAATAATAATATTAAAAATTTATATAGCGCGGCTACCCCTAAAATGAAGTGCGCTTTACATCATAAAAAAAGACTTATCCTAAAGCCATAATTTACTGATTACATTAGCGACTGACTGACTGACAGACAGACAGACAGACAGACAGAGTGACTGACCGACTCAACGATTGACCGACTGATTATTGATAGATTTGAGATCTGCTAAATTTGCAGCAGACGGCTTGGAAAATATCCGAAAAGTTAATTGCTGAGATTGCAGGACTCATGCATTGTTTCTCAATGATCGTTGCCTGTTCACACGCAAAGGCAATCATGAGCCAAAGCTTTAGTTCTTGCTTTTTAAATCCGACTCTAACTGAGATGAATTTAGTGTTTTCGACTCCATATCATTTCATGAGGTTCAGTGGCCCAGCTCAATTATACCACTCACCATATGGAGTCATCTAGATCATCAATTGGATTGCCTTCCTCGTCGTAGTGAAAATCAATGGTCATACTACCGTCCGAGTCGTGAGCTGATTGGAAGTTTGTAACGCTTCGGGTTGGTAAGCCCAGTGCTCGCAACACTAAAATACAAAAGTAAAACGTTAAGAATGTTTATAAATCATAAATGCAATTGAGACATATGTATTGAAATGCACTTCGATTGGATTCTGTGCGGATACAATTATCCTGTAGCTACTGCTTACATGTTGTGACCAGTCCAGAGAAGACCCAGCATTGGCCGTATTTCACATAAAACTTCTTTTTCCAGAATTTTTCCAGAATAGCAGTACTTCCGGTCCAGGCAGTCGGTGGAGTACAATTCTTAGGGTAGGTCTCAGTCCATCGGCCGAAAAGGATCCCACCGTCTCTGTCATTGTAATTAGCCTTGGCAAAAAAAGGTATGTGAGATTTAAACTTCTACGTGTGCTCATATCGCTATTGGCCGGGTGCAGGGATGGCCCAGTGGTGAGAGCGCTTGCCTCCTACCAACTGGCTTGAGTTTGATTCCGGCGCGTAGCCTTGCTCCGAGGGTTTTTCTCCGGGTGGTTCGATATCCCCAAATCCCATTCACTAGGACAGAGGACTCGCATGAAATCCTGCTAAGGCCGAAGTGGCTTCCCTTTTAACTAAATATTGTAACTATTTTGATATCCGAGGGCCAGGGTAAGACCAATTTGCGCGGCTCAAGTCTGTCCAGTTTATCCTACAGTATATTGTGAACGGAATTCTAAATTTTCTTCTATGGCTTGACACTCCCTCAAGATTCAAGAGAAAAGGTCGCGCCCGAGGTTGCCAAAGGAGTGAATCGAATTCTAAAGTGACGCAGTATTTCACAGTGCTTACCATTGCTGATATGGTTCGTACAATCTGGACTGGACTGGACCTCGCTGTAGGGGAAAGTTCCGCTTTATCAAGCAAAAACAGAGCGCTTTCCAGGGCGACGTCTTCAAACTAAGAGATGAATAGAAACACACTGACAAAAAAATACAACAATGAGGTGAAATTGTGTCAAACTGTATTCTGTACTCTGTATTCTGTCATGGTACTTAACTGAATACATTGTGAAATGAGCCGCCAAAGCTAAAAGATTGCTGACACATTTACCAAAAGATTGCCGGGGGAGGGGGGGGGGGGGGCAGCCATCTTTCTGTATCTTAAAACTAGATTATGAGCTAGTTTTTTACAACGAATCTTTCACCTGGCCAAACTGCCACGGGATTCCTTCGTTTCTTCTGGCAGAACCCACCCAGATGTAACCAAAGTCTGCTAATACGTACTCTTCACGATCAATCTCTTTCTCCATAAACACTGAGTCCTCTGTCATGAATAATAAAAGAAACCAAAGTGCTGAGAAGTCGTGGAAAGACACTACTGCAATCGGACGAGTTATTCATAAAAAAGCAACGTTTTCCCTATTCGGTTAAGGAAGGTAAAGTCTGCATGCGAGTCAAGTGGCCCATCACGCCGGAGCGTATCCTGGTTTCTGTAGCATGAAGCGTCAAGGAGTATTTCTACTCCCCCCTGGATGGGATGCTAGTCCATCGCAGGGTTACCTCCAGCATTAAATTTGCCGGCACCCAATTATGCACCTGGGTGGAGAGAGGCACTCTGAGATTAAATTGTCTTGCCCAAGCTGGAAGACAACATATTGACCCCGGCCAGGACTCCAGCCCGAACCGCGTGATCCGGAGTCCAGCGCACTAACCATGAGGCCACCGCGCTTTGGACTCTTACAATTACGCATTGTAATCACCTGGGGACTCATCTGGTTAATAAGAGTGCTCTGTAGAACGTACATAAAGCCTCTTTACGTACTGGCCATTGAGGCTGAGTGCTGCAAAGATCAAGGATCTGTCTTACCGATTCGTACTTGGTGGTAAGGAATAAATCAATTCGGAATGAATTCTTTGTATGTAAGAGTTGTCAAGTCACATGCATCAGTAGCAGATTTTAGAGAGGAGCTTTGAGGGCTGCTTCCGCTTCGATTTTGCTCCCACCCCTTTTTCTTCACAGGAAAACACATATATCTTCACTTCCCCCAGCCAGCGTAACCTATATTTGTCGACAACGGTATTTCGATTACCTTTGCACCAAGCATTGAACAGGACGTAGATTGTGTCGTCGTCTTTATATCGAAAAACTAATTTCTTTCCTGCTGCAGTCGTCATCTTGGTCTCCACGAATACTTCATACTGCCCAATCAGAGCTTTGGCAGAAGGCATGACCACCAAATGCATGGTGTTACCGCTGATCTGCTTAATCTTCATTCCCCACTTAGCGGGGCTGAGAGTGTCACTCAAGAGGACTCGGACAATGGAACCCTTGCTTTCTTGAGGACGACTGCCTGAAATATTGTCAGGAATAGATCAAGTTGGTAAGAAAATGAGAAGACATTTAAATGTATGAAAACCATGCAATTAACTTCACTATTGGCTCAAACTTCTCGTGCCATGCGTTCTAACCAATCAGCAATTATCACAATCAGCTTTGTGGCGTCGACTCTGGCGAAGTTTCGTAAAATATATTTCGATTTCATCCCTGTGACCCTTGTAAAAATTTGAAAAATTAATCCATTTATTGAAATAGAATATCCTAACTTAGTGAGTTGCACAGGAAATCTGCTGTGAATGGTTGTCATCTGAGGGACCCAGCGTGTGGTTGGGGCGCCCGACTTGAAATCCGGAAGTTGCTGGGTCGAGGCCCGTTCTGACCACGTACGAAATGGTGTTGTTTCACGGTAGACCGGAGTGCAACTCCTCGGCTGCGCTTTTAAGTAGCTGACTGGTTTGCCTCCTGCCAGTCAAGGTTTTTCACCTTGTTATGTTCTATTTGAAATATGTGCTTCTGAAATTTAATTGCTCGGCCCCACTAACCTTTAGTTGGTTAAAAAACACTGACCGAGGGTAAATAAATTCGTTTATTATATTTTAAATAAAAGCAGAGTGACTGACGTTTCACCATTTCGTCAACAAAAATTTTCTAAAGAACTTTACTTGATCTCTTGTTAAGTTTAACTGCCAACCTGTCACAAACTGCAGTATAATGACGTCACTATCGGGCTGGTACTCTCGGTTGAAGGTCACAGTGACGTCAAATGTCTGGCCTCTCCTGATGATCAGCTGTTGAACCTCGTAGTCATCTGCTTTGTGAGCCTCCCTATTCTCCGTTATATGAAAGTCCACTTGCTCTGGCTTCAATTGTGATGCTAAAAAGCAACATAACAGTTACCGCGGCAGATAACCAATCTAGACTAACGGAACTTCAACAAAAACTTATCTACGGACATTTTCTACCATTTCAGCAATCAGATCTTGAGCACGATTGTCACTTAACTAATTACGATAATCAAGGATGAAAAAAAGAAGGGATTGCCACTTTCTCCTTTCACCCCAAAGCTAAATAATCCGTACGAAATGAATGGGCTGTCAGGTCCAACAAGGAAAATCTTGGGACGTGTGTTCAAAGAAATTTGCGTTGCGGAAAATAAGGCTAAGGACGATAAACCGTACGCCCCGTCTCACAACTCTTCATAATTAATTCTGTAGGATGTAAAAGAACCCACACACTGATCGAAAAGAGTAGGGGACGTAGTTCCCGGTGTGGTGGTCTATCTCCCTTCTGATGGTTGAATGTTCGGAGTTATTAGCTGCATAAACTACTCTGAAATCCGAGGGTAAATAAAGTAATGTATTTAAGGGAACTTAAATACAACCTTTTCGCCGAACCTAGGCCTCAGTTGAACAGAACCTCGACGTCAGCTGAACAGCCCGGTATGTCATAACGGAAAAATTAAAGAACCCCTTTCCCCATGCTTGTTTTTTGTTTCTTTTTTATAAACTCCTTTCTTAACTGAGAATATGTGTATATATATATAAAACCAAAACACGAGATCTGTTTTTTTTTTCTTCAGCCAATCACATGCAAAACGATAACCTGCAGCGTCTGGCGACATTTCCCGCCCTTAGCACCAGTCACTTTTTTTGCTACAAAATACCAATTGTCTCCTCGCTTTAATTTAAGATGTAGTGACTGAACAGAATTGCGAAGAGCCTTGTCAGAAAATCTCGTAAACTAAACAACTACTCACCTTGTGGTTTCTTCTTGTCGATCTTCAAAGCTTTGTTCAGAGCTTTAAACTTGTCGTCACTTAGAACTTTAGTCCTTCCTTCAAGCCCCTCGCCCATCTTTGCTTTTGCAAGGCTTCTCGAGTCACTAAAAGAAAACAAGAACGCTATTCCTCAGAAATTACAAAACGATGAAGTATGGTCGTTCAGGCAGGAACAACTTTGCACTTTTTAGTCTGGGTCATAGTGGCGACATAAGGATGCGTCTTTCAGCGGTCCATGTCGTTATGTCTGATTTTAATGCAAAGAAAGGGAAAGACACAAACAAACGTCACTTACTGTGAACCATGAGCTTGGTCATGCTCAGTCCTTCTTCGCTTTGGTCTGTAAAAAGAAAAAAGGTTTTACTATCGAATACTCAAAACTGAGTAAAAACAGAATGGGCAAAATTTAAAAATCGAGTGAAATACGTCAGCATTTATAACGAGTTACAAAATAAAATAGCAAATTAAAAAGATCATGGTCAGTTTAGAGCTTTTTGTTGAAAAATTACAACTCGTAAAGTTTGCTTTGTTATAGACTGCGAGTAGTCCCTCTTTCGCTTACTCCGTCGTGCGCGACGCGAAAGAAATTAAAACCGTGAGAAAAACATGGCCGCGCGAACTCCTGGGGTGAGAAGCACGCCAGCGTCTCGTCTCCAGGATTTCACGCGGCCATTTTTTCCTCGCGGTATATTTACGGTCTCGCTCGACGGACTAAGCGAAAGAGGGACTACTCGTGGTCTAGCTTTGTGAGCATTGGAATTGCACTTCGATTTCGCGATTTTTTTAAGAAAGTATATTATACCTTTTTCAACCCTTCGGTCAAGGAAATCACATGATTATCGTGACGTCATCATTTTCGAAAAGCTCCGTTTTTAAAGCGTTTTCCGTCCAAACTAAAACGCAAAGCCGGCGTTTTCAATTTCCTGATCCATTTTCGCGACCTGTTAGTGTGAATATCAGATCTAACCTGAGCGTCTTAAACTTTCTCCAGCGTATAGGGCTGAACCCGGGTGGGAAGAAAGGAGAGTTCAGGAACTGGACTAGCTTCGTCCACACTATGCTGGAGAAATTCGAAGATTTTCACGTAAAATGATTTACTTGAACGTTTCTTGTCCTGAATTTTTGTTTGTGCCAAATACCAATAAGAAAGTTATTTAAACCAGTTTAGTTATTAGCTTTAGACGTAATGTTAGCGAATAAGTGAAAAAAGGACTTTCTGTTGCCATTTGAAAATCAAATACTGCTGTTGTACGGAAATTCAATATGCTATTGTAATTATATATTTTAAATTCATTGTTTATTGTTGTAGTTTAGGTGAGGGCCACAGGTTTCTCAGTCCATGACAGTCAAGTCTTTCCCTCGTTCAATAAAAAAAAAATAAGTAAAATAAAGTTATGATAATATGGCGGCTAGACTTTCTAAAAGTCCTCTCCAATAATATTTCATTTCCATTCTCGCTTCGCTCGATGAATGACTAAGCGAAGGTCGACTTGTAGTAAGTCTCTATGGCGGCCTTCAAGTCTATAATTCTTTCATGATTTTATAACTAAACCGGCAGAGGCAATAAACGCCAAACGCCTAACCTAAAACTGCCGCGAAAACCCTGGTACTGAATGTCTTTCGTCTATCAGGAAACGGATTTCACACCGCAAGAGGGGTCGTTCACTGTTCACTTTCATGCTGCCGATGCACGTTTCTCCATTAGCACGAAAATTTCGACCCAGTACAGCAACTGGGGTCAACACACACATACATGTCTCGTTTTGGCATGTAGATGAATTTCTTCTGATCTCCTGATATGACACCCCCTCATAGAATGGGCTAACCTCGTTCCCAGGTCTCTCGTCTTCCGGTCCCCTGGAGCTTTCCTCTCTCGCTCCAGGGGCGGTTTTACAGTGATTGGGTATCCCTAGTGTTTTGGGTACCCAAAACACTGAAAGCGTTAAATACCACAGACTGAGGCAAGTGAAATCATCCATAATTCTGCTGAAAAACCATTTATCTTCTTACGAAGCTTTGTCTCAATAAATTAAAACTTTCTCAATCTTGATATAAACACATAAAGTTGGTGAAAATAGTCCAAATTTATAACAGACTTTCTGATCCGAAGCCGCAGTAATATAACAACATACAAAACACATTCACGCGCCAAAGTTCCTGTAATGAACATGCGCTTGGTGCCTATCGATAACGTTTGAAAGGCACGTCATTTTAAACAAGAAAGGCGCATTCGAAACCTCGGATAGTTCGGCGATTGAATAAAATCAATATGCGAGCGAAAACATTGAGATACGGCCGTCACGCAATACGCAGGTCTCAGTGCGTCAATTTATTGAGACAAAGCTTCGTAAGAAGATAAATGGGTTTTGAGCAGAACTGTGGATGATTTCACTTGCCCCAGTTTTACGCTTTCAGTATTTTGGGTACGGGGTTACCCAAAACACGGGGATACCCAAATCACTGTGACAGCGGGATGATCAGAGACCCTGGGAACGAGGTTGAGAATAGGCGACAAGAAACAGTCTGCCGTTTCGCCGTTGCTCTGTTTAGCAACGAAAATTCTAGATTTCTTTTTGGCTAGTTTCACTGAAATCTGAGATCTGAACACTGAATTGGAGCGCTGGAAACGAGACAATGGAAAGCTTTCGGTCAATTTTATAGCTTCCGCTCGAAGCCTCAGATACACGCAAGATTACATGCAAATAAGAAAAGTTCACCGTGAAAAGGGCTATTAACATAACAGCCCTTTTCGCGGATAACTTTTCTCATTTGCATTACAAAGTAGTCTAGCGTGTATGTGAAGTAATTTCAGGCTATTTTCTAGTTTTAGCCCGAAATTGCCTCGCACACACGTTGGATTACATTGTAATGCAAATGAGGAAAACGGAAAAACTAATCGTGAAAAGGGCTATTATATATAGAATCTGACCACGCGAGCGTCACGAAAACGGAAATTCTTTCTCACTTTGATCAGTTATCACTGAAAAGTTTAAATTACTTTGGTCACTGAGCGAATGTTAATTTGGATTTAGTCGTATATTTTCCTTTTTTTCCATTTCTATATTTACCTGGTTGGTGTTGTAAGTTAATCAGTGTAAGATTAGTCAATACTGCAAATAATTTTATCAAAATTATCGGAAAACTATTTGCGTTGAAATTCTCTCCAACTTAGCTAAGCACTTAGTAACGTATACTAGTAAACTGAACTAAATCAAGATGAACGACAGTTCATCGGAGAAAACCAATTTAGCGTGGAATTGAATATTCAAGCGTGGGCGCGACAGGGGCGTGAGTGTGGACAGCAGCGCCTGACGGACACGCATTCCTCTGACGAACAACACCACATTCAGACTGAAATAAAACCCTTTTAAAGGTCAAAGAAATAGCAAAGAAGGTATGATAAACCGAAAATAAAAAAAAAAGATGATTAACACTTGGAAGATTAAGAGCTCTCAGAACGAATTGTTAACCCTTCCTTATAAAAGGTCGGGGCCGTGACGAAATAAAATTATTTATATCGATATGTTTGTTTTTCTCCTTGCTGTGGGAAATGTGCCCTCAATTCCTCCTATTCACCCTGAGTATACAAGATACTTGTAAACTAAATCATTACAAGACGAATGATCGTTCATTGAAGGAAACCAGTGTTTTTAAACTCCTGTTTGAAGAGTTTATATTATACGTCTGCGTGACAGCTACCATTCGGCGGCAATGGATTTACACGCAAGCAACATCATTGAAATCGTTCTGGAAATCTCGATATGTGGATTTTAAAACAATGAGATTTAAAGTTATGAAGCTTGTGGGGTCATTTTCCTAAAACTGAATATCTATAAGACTACAACAATAAGAATCTAAAATCAAGTATATACGAATTCGTCAAAGCTAAAACTACAAGCAGAAGGAGATATCACATTAGAATTAAAAAAAAAAAAAACAATGTCTAAAGATTTAAGCCTCCACCTATGGTCGCTGTATGGAGTCCTATGCACCTATAAATAGGACTCTTAAGAGTTTATACTCCTTTTCAGGGAGTTGATTATTACAAGCATCCATTGAGAAATTCAAATGAAGGCTTACGAGTCTGTTACAGCCACGCGGTGGCCGTTTGCATCCAGGAACTATTTACGTGCTCGGCGGTCTGATCGAGCTTTAAATCTCGTTTACTAACCCTTTAATGTACCACAGTTCGGATTGCAATCGGCTAGAGATCGAATCAGAAAGAAAACTTGTAAACAACAGGGAAAGAAATGAGATGGCATAGCTCAACAAGTTATCAATAGACGCTGTAGTACATAGACTTACTCAGGGCTGCCCGCTGAAGCACGACTGGAACTTGATCTGGTTCTGCTGCCTGCTGACGAAGCACCGCGGCTTCTTCGGCTCCTTGTTGGCGGCATTTTCAGTTCAGATCAGCGATTAACGATCGAGACACCTTCCCTCTGTCAGTGCTGAGAACCTTCGCGCTTTGGTGTACTGATCTGTTTATAACATAACATCATAATAAAACAAAATTCTCGAAAATGATTGGTTGTTATTAGGTATGTTGAGTGACGTAAAACCTAGGTAATCACACTGGCCAATCACAAATGACAAAGACAAAGAAAACCCAATGACCCAATCAAGACGTGCACCCGAAGCGCGGGAAACAGTGCGAGCGGGTCACGCGTGGTTTGGTTTCACATTTGATTGCATGAGTAAGTGGCGCGAGGCCGATCGCGCGATCACGCAATATGCAAAATATTGGCTAAATATTTAAGAGCTGGCTTTTAAGCTTCTAGAGTTGTAATTTCAAGAAGAAATTGCCATCTACAGAGTGGAACAATTTTTTGGGCCGCTTGATAGACGCTTTTGAAGGTCGTCGTGGAGATTAAATATTTCGCACTGCTGTACAATTCATGTTTGTTCAAGCCGAGTTCAAACACACTTGGTTTGAAGTACAAACGGACCTCAAGAGGTGTAATATTAGGCCTAATATATTTATCTTGGTTTTTGAGATTGGAAGGGGGTCCTAAATCTTAGGTCTACACAGATTTTGAGTCTCCCATCGGTCAAGCGCTTTGGACCGAATAATGTTTTTAAAGGTCCTTGATGAAACAGCATGTTTATTTAAGTGCGGCTATAGTGGTCAAATACATAGTTAGCCTGAATTTCAGCCCTTCGTTCTATTTCACACTCCCGAAAAGACGTCTGAACCCATGCGCTGCTAATACCGCCTGGCGACGCAATGTCGCCGTTTGCTTTATTTCATGCAGAATGTATTAAAACAAGAGCGTCTATTATAGGGAGTCGTTCATTCTGGAAACCCAAACACCGTGACAAAGATTTCTCGAGATGTTTA
>NC_138146.1:36745123-36760123 GCF_964199315.1 Orbicella franksi
CTAGCGCGCGGAGGAAAATTTAGTGGTGAACAATAAAGACAATAGAGTGTTTATGTCTCGGAACTATCGGTTTGATAGTTGCCCCCTGGAAATCTGATGTTCTTAAACTAGCATATTTGCCCTAGAGGCTTCGCTTCTCGGGCAAATATTTGTTTTAAGAACATCAAATTTCCGCGGGGCAACTATCAGACCGATAGTTCCGAGACATAACTATTCGTACTATTCGCTATTCAGTCGCTATTCGGGACTATTCGCTTTTCGCTATTCGGGTTTTCCAGACACCCATTTTGTTTGGCTTCGACAAGAAAGCAAAATCCTCGTGGTACAAAAGAGCCTTCTTTCAACGTATTGCCACCTGGATTAACGTAACAAGTATAAATTTAGCGTCGTGCGTTTTTAATCTTTTAAATTTTAAACCTGAAGGAGATTGAAGATGACTAAATAGTCGAACTGACTTGATGTGGTTTGTGAACCTTTTTGGCCGCTTTTCACTGTATAAAATGAATGCAACAATTGAGCCGAGTAAAAGAAACCATTTCAACTACCACGACAGCGTGTACTGACAAACACAATAAACAACACCAAAAGAACACAATAATAACATTCACAATTCAGTTTTGTATAGTTAAAACATTTACCTGTTTTTTTTTTTTATCGAAGAACTGACTCAACAGCAGAGCCTCATTACCCCATTGCAGCTCTGCCCCATTGTTTATACCAGTGAAAATATCATGTGCAGAACATCAATTCGGCTTGTGTTGAATTTAACAGCACTTTTAAATTTTTAATAGAGCCATTCATTTGCAAATCATACTCTCAAGAGGCCAAAGAAATTAAACAAAAATTGCATACCTCGGTTACCTCTGTGCACATTCAGCTTTTGATAGAATTTACATTTTTCTTTTTGCTTCAAACGAACAAAAGAGAATTGTGATTGAGTTGTAATCGATTAAGAAAACCACTCGCATTGAATTTTTCAACTAAGGCCTGGTTCACACTAGCGACATAACGACAAATTGACAAAACGGCTTGGTCGCTTATGTCGATCGATCGTCATGTGAACATCGACTTAAAGATCGACATAAGGAAAAGACCAGTTTTTTCCTTATGTCGTTATGTTCATACTGTCATGTTGCTATTGATCGCTATTATGTCAGGGTGTTCGCAAACATAACGATCGACAAAACTTCCTTCTTATGTCGTTAATTAAGGTCTGTTATATTTATGTCGCTAGTGTGAACTAGGCTTAATAAACAACCTAAGCAAACACCCTCAGATCTCACGTGCCAAAAATTTGCAGTCAAATAAGGCGTGCTTAAAAGCAGTAAGAAAGTGATAAGTAAATGACAACTCTTCCTTGAGCCCGTGAACGTGTTTCAGGGGGGCAAGACATGCGCTCGCCGAGCGCAGTCGCCGAGTTTGTTTTAGTCATCTCGATTCAATTAATAATGCAAGGGCGAATGGCCGAAACGGAACGAAGCTAAACGAAGCCGCCTGAAAAGACGCAAACATCTGTGGCGCGTTGTTCACCGTGTGAGTTAAACAAAAAACTGAACAGGACAGAGAACAAGCGAGACAAAATTTTCTTCCGAGGGCCGTTCCTCAAAGCCTCCGGACTGCGGGAATCTCGGGTGAGCTTATCGCAAGCACAAAACGCCATTAAAGTGCATGGGCTAGCGAGAAATCTGAGATGTTTACAAATTGATTAATAAATGAAGCCTTCTACGTTTTGTAAAACTGACGAAAGCAATTAACAAATTTAAAACATAAAAACAGTCAGATGAATATTCACAATTTTCTCTTTTTGATATCCGGCTCGCCGCATTTACTGAAGAAATAAGCAACTTTAAATTGAATTCATTACCATTAAATTCAGCTAAAGCGCTTGTAGTGGTCAGTGGAATCACTTACTTTTCTAAGTATTAAAGTACCTGTTGCCGTGTTGAGAAAAAAAAGTGACTTAGTAACGGATGGTACGTGTGGCTAGACTGGGCCTCAGATAGTAGAAGAAAACCATTTAACTAACCGTCAGCACTGTTCTCTTACAATGCTATGGCAGTCAGTTCCACCGTCGTATATATGTGAAAAAATATAACGAGTCGAGGTGATTGATATTTACTCTTTTCTTGCACACCCACTCGAATGACGAATCGCTCAGCTATGAACTGAACAGGTAATTAAAGGTTACCGTTGACCTTCGCGGGTGGTTTGCGTATCTGAATTTAGTTCTCAACTGAACCAAGCGAAAGTGTATACTGTAAATGCAAGCTTATAGCACGGTATTATGCAATGATATTTTTGCTTTAATTTCATGTGCACCCGCATGTAGTCGTAATTACCGCTCGAAAACCTCCCAAAAATTTAGATGCCCTTTTGGACAAAGTTTAACATTTGAATGTCGAATTTCACTGCGAAAAAGCCTCACAATCATGTGAGGCTTTTGCTTATTGTGATTACTTTATACATTCCCTGTCTGATTTTGGCTGCCAGAAATTAACATAATTCTATAAAACAACGGAAGGCACAGTGGAACAGAGCAGGTCGATCAAAATGGGCAAGGGATGAGCCCCGATCGAGGATGGCTGTATGTAGGAAGGCGGTTGTACAGCGTCAATACTCCAAAGACTCGGATCTTATAAATGTCAGTATCTCCTGTCCAAGTTCCCCCGCGCGATTAATCAACAACTGTCATTTTTCATTTACGTTTTACTGTAAATGGCGGGTAGGGTGCAGGCGGTGCGAACCCGTCCCCCCTCCCCCCCGAGATGAAACCTTCTTCATATTCGCTTTTAAAATTTGTTTACTTCACCAGTCAGTTACACCATTCCTTAATGGAGCACCCGCTCCTAAGAAAAATCCTGGATCCGCCCCTGTAGTCAAGCGTAGTTATGCCTGACCAGGATGTCGTAGTTGCCGATCAAATGCGGAATTATCTTTTTACTCAAAAGTCAGTGAAATCAACTTGTGAAATTTGAATTAGAGCACTAATAAATTTATCACGGTCCAAAACTGACTTGAAGACTGGCAAGAAATAATAATCATGAATAATAGTAAGTGAACCCCAGAACAATATGACATACAAAGTTGGATGCTATATTCAGCGCAATGTTACTGAGTGAAATCATAATTTATTAGAATAACTGCCCCTCTCCATTTCTCCCAGACGCGGTTTGGTAGGGAGAGACCAGAGCCTGGTTATTGACTCATCTCACGACAGAATAAAAAATTCATTTCATTTAATTTTGCGTGGGTATTCTATACCGATGTACCGTGGTGTGAATATAATTGCTAATATTTAAAAATACCGTCCTTATTTCTTTTTTTTTTTTTAAGTGTATATTACGGAAGTAAAATTTGAATTAGAAAGCCGAACTAATCGGAATCAGCGCTAGCTTAATTTCATTTTATTAGTAGTTTTTTGTTTATATGCCAAGCTTTGTTTCTCATGTTTCTGGGCTATTCGAGTCAATTTTTGTCATTTTCTTTAATTATTTCTAATTCAATTCACTGCTCGATCAGACTGTAAGAGCCCAGTTATTCTCTGGACATTTTCAGCGTAAAAAATAAATATTGGCTTTTTTATCGGCTTATTTTCCATCATGGTTCTTTGCTTATAATTAGAATGAGGAAATTTAATTTTGTGAACAAAAAATGCTTAGGCAGCTGTTTAATTCGTTGCCTAGCAACATGGTTTGAAAGCGAGGCTCGAGTCAGATTACACAATCGCGAGGCATGACGGGTATTGCGAAGCTTGGAATGAAAATGGCGGCTAGTGATGTTGTAGTGAATCATGAAAATGAAACAAGCGATAAAAAGACTAGTGATAGTTCCGTTAAAGTGATATGTCTAGGAGACAGTGCTGTAGGAAAATCCAAGTAAGTCAGTCTGTGTGATCTGTTATATTTCTTTGATTTGTTCGTGCTGCAGCGTTGGAACTGCGGCGTCAAACGAACCGGCTAATTTTGTGTATTTTTCCGTAATAGATTAGTTGAAAGATTTCTCATGGACGGATAGTATCCTTTACGTTTTTCGTTGGGGTATATACTTCTAAGAATTTGCATCAATGCCATTTTGATGAAAATGTGGCAGAGATGTTTTGGTTTGTTTAAAAGGCTGCAGATCATTGGATATATACATGTATCGTACTGTTATTCGGAAGCTTGTCTGCTATACAAGCCTGTGAGATGTTATCCGTGCAAGAGCTTGTATCCGGCATGGGATTTTACTCAGTCTTAAGTGCTGTAGAAATTCTATGGGAGATCGCGATTCCTTTCCCATTTAGTCTCGGGCTTTCTATCCGAAGCTGTAACATCATGACGCTTCGATTTTAAAGATGTTCATTGCACTTAATTGCAATCAACATGCGTGACCCTTTTCGACACCTCTCGTCATTTACTTACTGTTCGAACAATATCACGAAATGTTGTTTTACATGTACTGTCTTAAGCCATAAGGTGTCTTATGCTTTCCATAGCATTTATTCATCAAGCGCATCGAGCGATTTTTGCCATCTTACGCGGTTTTAATCAACATTTTGTTCAACTGTATACTTAATCAAGTACATACAGGTGTATACATGGATCTTTTGGCTCTGGAAGGAACTTGTGTATTAATTTTTCACCTGGCTCTGCATTTCTGTTACTGTAATGGCCATGAATGTGAAGGATCTGGTAAAGGAAGAAAGAAAAAAAAGGATTGTAACTTCTTAGAAACCTGCATGGTCATATGTTAAAATTAACTTACTCAGAGATTCCATGGAGCTGTATTATTCTAGCTTATCTTGTAATTTAATGCATGGAGATTGCAGAAAGATGCTCAGAACTTTAGTTCATATACTGGCTGCTTCTGTTTTTGACATGATATTTGGAGCATCAAGGAAATCTGCAAGCTTTTCTCAGAAAATATCTTGACTTTTTTTCGCAAATAAATGTTTATTTGACAATCACAGATTGTTACAGATTGTTCTTGCCTCAGAAAAGCAGGGTTCTTACAGAGTCTGGAATTCTTTAAAAAGTATGGAAATCATCAAACTAGTTTTCCAGGCTGAGAAAAAGTATTCAGCCAAGTCTCAAAAAAATTGAAAAGTCTGAAGCTTTTTCCAAGCAGCGAAAATTGCTTAATTGTTAAATGACTTCCTTGTTACATATAGTCAAATTTCATGTAAATTTGTGTCAGCCAAAATATTCCGTCTGATAATGTTGAGAACACTCTCTCCACCCAGTAATTCTTACATTACTGTTACATGTATGTGTCCGCATTTTCATTGCAGTGACTGTCGCTTCATAGGGCATCGTGGTTGCATTTTGGTTCTTCCTTTTGACAAGCTTTGTGTTAACCAAGAATTAACTTTCTCATCTTGTAAAAATTATGGAGAAATGACTTGACCTAGAATCTGGGAAAAAGAAAATACTGGTTTAAAAAAGTATTTAAATTGTTAAATTTTGTTATCAAAAATATACATGTACAAATTGTAAGAATCCTTGTAAAATCATCATCTTCTCTAGGACTATTGTTAACTATAAAAAGTATTTGTTTTGATTTGTAACTACCAATGTTGTTTGCAGTTCAGTACTAAGTCAGTTAAGAATTCAGGATAGTTTCCTTAATAATGTCCACAGTAAACCACAGCAACTCTCTACTTATGCACTGACACTCTTTCAGTACAAGACACGTGTTGATGGAACAGATGTTCGAGTTGGTAAGTAGATCATACATGTATGTGCAATCATCAATAGGGAAAAGAAATTTTGTAAGCAAATATTGTACAAACGAATTCAACATTAACATATGGCAGACCAATAAAATCATGCAAAGGTTAAAAGCATCTCTTTGTGAAACAGTGTTATTGTGTGCATGCCCTAATGACAATCAGCAGGGTTTCTTATCACAATGAAAATGACCATAAGTACATATTGCTTTTGGGAGAAGTAAGTCTGTCTTCTGCATAACTCACGTTTTCCATCTCAAAACATGAGGCCTGTTTTCCATTGTTTGACAGCGTTTGAATCAGCGGCTGACTGAAGTCGTGTGTAGAGTGACTGATTGTACATGAAACAACTCCTGAAATAGAGCAAGTTAGAGTTTTCAATTGAGTTCAGAGCGGTCAAATGAAAACAAAAATAATCACTCTGGCTAATCACCAAGGAAACACAATCCAATGAACCAATCAAAACTCAAAGCAAATATATGAAGCTCAGGTGCAAAGCAAATTTAAACATGTACATCTATGCTTGATTAGTTTGTTTTTACGTCTTATTGGGTGATAGTGTCGCATTTTTCTACGCTACTGAATCATGTAGTAGTAATGCAAAACCAAGGCAAATGTGAATTACTTTGGATGATCAAGCAAAAAACTGTATACTCTAAAATCTGTATTGTACTGGTATATCTAGAGTACAATGTATGTAATGCACAATTGGCAATTGTTTCCCATGTTGATCACTTTGTTAATCCAGAGTAAGAGTACTAGAGTCCAAGCATGCCTAACCTGTCAAAATAATCCTTGTTTATTTTTTCCACAAATTTTAATTTTTGTGCACCTTTTAACCACATTAACTACTGCAGTTTGTTGCCAGGGTGAAAATCATAACACTGGGTATTAAATATATAACTTGAAAAGCAGCACCTGGTACATTTTTGAATAATTAATCATGTTTTATTTGATTATAATTTATATTCAATAGGTGAATGAATAATTTTAGCACACAATATGACTTCTCCATAAAAGATTTGCAAGTCGTCATGAAACAAACCTATGTGGTGGAAGTTGTGTGTGAAAATAACAGTTAACTATTTGACTATGCCTAAGAGTGATTAGAATCTAATTTCTCAATGCAATTTCATTAAATTGCCAAACATGCAGGAGGTGAGAATACACAAAATCACCCAACAAATGTCACAAACAAGTGAATCAGTAATAAAAGAGACTTCAGGCAATAATAAGTACTTTAAGTTAAAGATATGGGGAGAGAGCTTGCTCACCCATATCCATCATTCACCATGTTTAACTTCTTGTTTAGGAGAATTACACTACATATTGCTGAGGAAACATGAAATTGTTTAATTAAACTTATATACATGTATATTTTAAAATTTTGTACATGCAAATGCTAAATTGAAATATTTCATTGCTAACAGAGCAGAAAAATAAAAAGAATAAAAGCAAAAGATTTTAGAATCTTTGTCAATTAAGAGACTGCCAACAACAGATGTTATTAAAGAAAACACAGCATCCTTATCTCCATGCCTTGCTCGGCCAGATACATAAATTAACATAAGTGTCTTGACTTCCAAAGAACGAGATAAGTGTTGCTTATCTTTCCAGCTGCTCTATAAAATTTTCAAAATATTATTTATGTCAGACAGTGGGATGCAAATTAAAGTAGAGCTCTGCAAATTACAGTATACAATGCATGATTGAAAACCCTTCACTGATTGGTCTTTAACAAATTTAGAAAACATACATTGTGGTCATCAGTATAGTTATCATATTAGAAAACATATACATTGAACCCATGGAGAATACATATAATTCTTTTATTCTACAAAGCAGCATACGGTTACTATTGCAATGATCATATACAAATTTTATATACATGTAACATCAAACTGTTGATTTCAGTTTGTAACCATAAACTTGAAGTCCAATTTTTTCTCGTTTTAACTAGTTTCATGAGGTACAAACAATCTATGGTCAACTGCAAGTGACAAAATCAAAATATGTAAATGTAAATAGTTCAGTCAGGTTTGTTTTTTTTAATTTGTTCATATGTAGGTACACTGTAGCTTATAACAGTTACTTGTGTTACAGGTGTTATTCAATGTAATTTTTAACTGTTGCTGGAATAACTAGCTGTTGTATGTAAAAAGATATTAATAATTTTCTCTCCAGTTCGAGCCTTTCAAAAGTTATATATTACTGATCCTACATTTCTATTTCATTTCTTCATGAGGAGGTTATTTTATGGATCACAGTACTGTTGTTTGAAATTTACATACATATATAGATGTATTTTGTACACATTAGAGACATTTTCTCCAGCTTTGACTGCATGCTTAAAATGAAAATAATAACTAAAAATAGTCATGAGAAAATAATAATTGCAATGAATTTATATTATTTTTTCCATCTTTTCTTCCTCCCTCCCCTTCCATGATCATTTTTCCAATATTATTGTTTAATTTGTTTCAGACTTCTGGGATACAGCAGGTCAAGAAAGATTTAGCAGCATGCATCCATCATATTACCATCAGGCACATTCTTGTTTACTAGTAAGTACTCTTTAAGCATTATTACATAGAATTGTATATATCAAATATTATTTACATGTAATGATATTTGTACATGTATGATTTGACCATTGTACTGTAGTTGTAATGGCAATTTGGCAAACTGCAAGTTAAACCTGAAAAATTATTTCACAGCTTCAAAAAAGGTGCATTCTGGTGCATATTTAGCACCCAAAAGAGATTTTGCAGGAGGCCTGGACTGGACACTTTATTGTAACAACAGTTTATCCAACTCATTGCAAGATGAGTTTCTTTAGAAGTTCATCCATAAAATGATACATTATGCTTCTCATTTCATTGGTACTTGTTACATTGCAGTACATGTACTTACCTTACAGAGATCAAATCATTATTACCCTGGCGGGACAAAATTGCATAGTTACAGGGTGTAGTTACATGTGTTTAAAATGAACTTTAGAATACAAAAAGTACCTGCCCGAAATGTTTGAACTAGCTCATGGCTGTGTTGGTCAGTCACTTATTTTAAAACCCTGTTCATGTGGTACTTGTTATTTTGAATTATTTGCATGGTGTGAAGAAAAACATGACTGACATTGCTCAGCCGTAGTGACTTGTTGAATTAATAAATATCGTCGCATTTTCAGGTATTTGACATCACAAGAAAAGGGACGTACAAAAATTTGGCTAAATGGTATAAAGAACTTAGAGATTACAGAGAAAACATCCCTTGTATAGTTATAGCAAACAAAATTGATGGTATCCTTTTGTGAATTTTTGTGAATAACATTGTAATCTGCATTGTTCTGTCAGTCTTGGTGCCTTCCCAAAGGATACATGTACATGCACAATTATTAACTGTTTGCACGATTCTTCTGAAAATGCATTTTGTTTTGATTGCAGTGGACTGTAAGATACTCTCTTCTGCATTATATATTGTACACTTGTAAACAAAAAATACACAATTTACATTGTGAACAAGTATAATCAATGAAAGCTGGACATTGCAAACCAGCTCCACTAGGCCAAACTGTAGGTTCCTTTGCACTGTTAATACAGGTTGCCTTAGGGTACACTGTAAGTGCACTGGACTCCAGAGGCCTGTTTCTCGGAAGTCCCAGAAACTTTTTGGGCCCGTAAAGCCTTTTTAGTTCATCTGTATCTAAAAATGGAGAAGCGTATATGCCTGAAACTTCTTGTATGAAGGGAACTTCCGTTCATATTAAGAATATGTGAATAAAACAGCTCCGTAATCATAAGGTTCGAGATTTTGCTATGGCTTTCTGGGTGCTAAAACTTTTCGGAACCTTCGAGAGATGGACTCAAGGTTTGAGCCCTTGTTAGGGGCCCCATGTGCCTCTCTTATCCCAGGTGTATAAATGGGCACTAACAAATTTATTGCTGTGAGTAACCCTGCAATGGACTAGCATTCCATCCAGGGAGGAGTAGCTTCATTCTACAGAAACCAGAGGTACTGTACACGTACATTGTATATTAAGCACCGTTCTTGTGGGCCACTATACAACTGTAGACTCAGATTTAGGCAGAGTTTGGTTTGCCATAATGTAGCTTCCATAAATATTTATAATGGTCCTACTTGATTTTAAAATTATGACTCCAAAATTTGAACTATGTGAAACAAATTCTGGAAAAATGAAGATACAAACAATTTAAAAAATATCAGGTTTATTGTTGATAATCATTTTTACCTTGACTTCTTTGTTTATAAAAACCAAAGTCGACTACAATATTACACAGAAAAGTTTTAATTTTCCCAAAAAACATGGGCTTCCATTTTATTTCGTGTCAGCATCTGATGGAACAAATGTTGTTAAGGTAAGTAAATACGTGTGTAAGTAAATAAGATTTGGTTGTTTCAAGTTTATTTTACTTCACTGCTTAGAATGCAGGTTTTGGTTCTGAAGGTTTCTGTGGGATGAGCGGGGTGAGAGTGCTTTTCAGCAGGCTTTGAGTCTTGGAGAAGGGGTTGACTTCCTATCTAGAGACCACTATATTGGTTAGAAAAGCAAAATAAAAGTGATATAAAGCATCAAAAATGTTGTTAATTCTTATAGTTACAGTACATGCTTCTTAGTAAGGGTTTATGGTATTTGTTGGTCAATCCAAAGGTTAAGTTTCCACCTGCCGTTTGTAAGCCTCCTACGTACACTGTACATGTTATTTTGGCTTGTCACTCACTCCTCCCGTACCAAGTGGAGTGGGTTCCTTGACAAGCCAGCAGAATGCATGTGTAGAAGGCTAACCTGTCCAGTGCAAATAAAAGAACTCCCATGATATGCTCTAAAGTTTTTTGGTTTTCTCAAATTGATTTTGGATTTTCATGTATTTTTTCCCAAGGCCTTTCGAGAAGCAATAAAACTGGCTGTGAAGTATAAAGAAAACTCCACAGATTTTATGGATGAAGTTTTACGTGAGCTTGAGGTACTGGCAGATGTAATGTGCAGTTTAATGCAGTTTTGTTAGAATAATCAGTAAAAGTACATGTACTGTATCTGCTCTGTCGTGTAGTGGCAGAAAGAAGAGAGAAGGAAAAACTGTCAATTATATGGATGTACATTGTGGATGGGGTATGAGAAAGACAGAGAGTCAGAGAGGCGAAATTCAGCATTCAGTTATCAGAAATTACACTCTTAGACAAGAAGCTTGAAAAAAATTAAACATGTGTTTTTTAGTATTTTGATCGAACACGTACATACACTGTACATGTACATATCAGAGAATATCAGGGAAGATTTAGCCTTATGCCTTAAGTTGTCTCATAGCCTTTTCGCTGGGAGTTAAGAGGAAGTTAGGACCAACTTTAGACCAACGGGGAAGGCTGAGCTGTCAAGTTTAATAATACCTGTACAATTTTTGAATTCTAGAATTTTGATGACATGAACCTCAATCAAGATGGCTATGATTCATCAGATAAGAAAAGCAGCGAGGACGAGGGAAAAACATGATATCAACTGTGTTGTGACTTCGTTGGATGAAACATGCAACGCTATTTATGTCAGTGGACAGAATATTTCAACGCAGAGTAATTTATTCTCCCTATTAGAGTTAAAATTATTAGCTATAAATATTTAAGAGATTTACATTGAAATGAATGTATTGACTGTTATCTACCTAGCAGTCCTTGGTGACATCAGATCATATCAGAAATATCCACCCCTTTGCTGGAGAATAAGCCATAACCATCGACACAGCAAAGTAATAAGCGAATTATCTCATTCCACCAAACCTTTTCACGGCAAAAGGTATTCCTCGCCAACTTCGGCCAGGACAAAATAATGTTTGAGTTTTAAATTGTACAGGATATATAACCAAGTTTCAATTTCATTTGTTGTAAATTACGTGCAATGTTATATACGATATATCAATTATGTCACATGCAGGGAATTACGGACGCGTGCCTTCATGATAGCATCAAACTTTAAAATTCAAACTGTGCTTAATCTATAAAACTGTCTTTTTCACTTAATTTGAATTTTAAAAAATGTTTATCTTAATGCAATTTTCTAGTTATTAAAACTATTCTTCACTTTAAACATATAACAAATTTTAAGTTCTTAAAGGTCGTGATATGATTATTTCGTGTACAATATTACGTAATTAGATTGGCTTTTTCGTACAGTGTAAAATGTACTCTACCAATTGCTGTAAGCATTTTTTCTGGCAACACTACAATCTTAAGTTATGAAAAATTGTCTCTGAAAATTAGAGTTAAAATAAGTTAATGTAAAAGGCAGTTTCATAGAATCCCAATTTGAGTTTTAGAATTTTATGGCGCCATGATCACGTAAACTATGTTTCGACTTCCAAACCTTGCGTACTCTTTAGTGGTGAACCGTTAACTTTCTCCTACAACAGTGTATGTTTGTCGTATAGAATGTAACTAGGATGGTGATGAGAACTTCGAGGTTGATCATTTAGGAGAAAATGATTCTACTTAACAGAAACCTAAGTCAAGAAAAACGTATTACATGTAAATACAGTATGGACGATTTCAGGTACGATTCTGTAAGATGTATTCAAACCTTTGTATGAAAATGAGGTTTGGATTGACTACGAGACGATACAGATCAAAACTGGTTTGAAAACAAAAGATCGCAATTGAAAAGAGGGAAGGTATGTTAACAACAAAGTGAACTCTAGCCTCGCCTCCGTTCAGAGGCTTGAATTGAATGGGCTACAGTGAAGTAGAAGAGTTTCCAGTGAATGTACTCGTTTGAAGTATATTCCTGTAGAATTGTTTTCTATTTGCGTCGTTGCTATTGTTGTTGTAGTGTTTTCAAGCTAGTCAAGAACAAAATCAACATTGCACTTTTATACTCTGGGTTGTCGTTAGCTCGCTGTGATCCACTCCATTTTTGTTGTTTGTTGTGATTCATCGGCGAAATGTGATTAGTTTGGTTTTGGGTTCCAGGCAGTCACTAGATACTCACTTCATCACAGAACAAGCGAACAAGCTTGTAGCCAACACAACTCTAAATTGAATAACTGTCACTAAAAAGAATCAGCTTTGTAGGTAATTTTTGAGTATTACTGTATGTGGAGACTGGAGGAGTGAAAATTTTCCTTCTTATTGAGTCCATGTCGACTTCAAGTGAAGGTAATTCATTTAAAAATTGCTGGAAGTAAATCAACAAATTTATAACTGGGTATTTGTTTTCTAGTGTACAAGAAGCCTTGTTATCGGTAATCTTCAGCTGTAGCATTTATAAGTTGCCTTTTGCTTCTTGTTTTTTTGTTAGTAGCTTTTTTTGCCTTATGTCTGCCAGTACATGATGTCCTCTTTTCTTGTAAAAATAGTCGCTGTTTTATTAAACCCTATTAGCACGTCAAAGTTTAACCCTTTTCACGGCCGGAGTGCGAATGTCCGTTACGGAGGTAACAGATAAGTGATTGATCACCAACAAGGTGATTTAGATTAAAACGTACTAGAGTACGTACTAGAGTAGGTGGTATCAATTGCCTTTGTATGATTAGCAGTTTGTTCAAGGGAATCTTGCAGCACGCTCTTAAAAAATCAGAGCGAGTAATCCTTTTTGGCCAATGAGATGAGGCCGACTTTCTTCGCGTTTAGCATTAGTTGCTAGCAGTTGCATGTTTCTATTTTATAGAGCTCTAATTGCTGCCTAGGAAATCGTGGTGGAGTCTCTTGGTTAACTCTTTGTAGCACTGATCCTTCGTAGCCGTTACTTGGATTCTCAAAATGCTTCACGGAGCTGTATACCATTTTAGAACGGAGCTCCCTCCTAACTGGTTAAAACGGTGTTAAAATTTCTCCCTAGACGGGGTTTACAACCTTAGGTCTGAAACAAAATCTCCTTTCTTTTTCGAATGTCTTTATTGTTGCCTTCTCCACCATCACACAACGTATTGTTAGCGAAAAAATTAGCGACAAACTTGCTGATACAAAATTAGTTTTCAGTGCGCGTCAAATTGAAGGATCTTTTTTCCTGCTAAGGATCCCGTTTCTGTTTCTCTGCGGGACTAACCAAGTAATGGCTGCGGAGACAATGAATCTCATCAACGTTTTAAAAGTTTGGTTTGAAGTAGAATGAAGCAAACGGTAGCGATGGAGCGCTTTGTGAGACTTACACTTCAAGCGATAGAATATGGAAACACTTTCCTCTTTCTTGTTGCACGCTTACAACCAGCTTTGTAGGATAAACCGGTTGAAAACTGCATTATCGTTTTAGGTTTTGTTCCCGGTGATGAACTGCTAGTCTTACTGGCAGCGATTACAAGCATTTTCCAATGCTCTGTTGTACTGTATATGTTAACGAAAATCTGCATTTTCCACCGTAGTTTTAGCGTATAGATGTGTAAAAAGCTAAAAATCTGAATGACAAATCAGAGTGTACAATGTAAATGTCTGTAATAAATTGTAAGTACAAAACGATGTAAAATAAAATCGGTTACTATCCGGAAAGAAGGAACTTGATGAAATTGTTTTGTTTCGCTTGAAGTCTCTAGGCATTCACTATTGATTCGTTGTCAATGAACGCAAAGCCTGAAGTGAGTGTGTTTGTTCAAGGAAAAACCCCTTTTACACCGCCTGAGTTGGTATCCCAGTGTTTCCACTTCAGCAAAAAGTAACACAGAGACTACTTAGGGTGCGTTTCTTTAAGGAAATCCAAGATTAGATTCTTAAATCAGAAAACGGATTTCGCGTTTCTTCTCTAAACAGATTAATCCAAGACCTCTCGGATCATGGTACGTCAAAGGAACCGAAAAATCCACTCTGGGCAAGGATTCTTCGCTTCCTTTGATGCACCATGATCCGAGTGATCTTGGATTGATCTGAAATCGGTTTTCGGATTTAAGAATCCAATCTTGGATTTTCTTAACCCTTTAGCCCCTAAGAGTGCAAATTGGCACACAAGGTCATAACTTTGTGAGTATTTGATAGATTTCTATGAATTTTTGCCATGAAAATTGTCTTGTGAAGATCTGCTCATTGAAGTCATAAAATTTTGACCCCCTCCCATCCAAGACATGGTTGACCACCCCCAGAAGTTTTTAGTTCCTTTTTCGGGATGCAAATGGAATGCAAGACTTGTTTCATATCAAGCTATGCACTAAGAGCTGCTAAATAAGCTATAGTTTAGTGGTATACCTAATATAGTAGAAGATTGATACATTTTTGAAGTCGTTCATTTTCCCATTTTAAAGAAATTTTTCTCAAAATGTCTACCTCCTTCATAGCTGCTGATGCCAATTCTTAAATAAGCTGATTAG
>NC_138146.1:36765123-36977623 GCF_964199315.1 Orbicella franksi
ACCCGCTGTTAAGTAGACACCAGCTGAAGTCCCAAAATTTTCCTCCCACATTTACTGTAAAATAAATCTACATTCAGCGGACACCTCTGTTAAGCGGACGCGGACACCAATATTAAACCATTTTTTTTGCACAAAACCTGCAATAAGCGGACACTTCAAGGGCTTTTTACTTCTAAAAGTTCAGCGATTTCATTTTAAAGATAAGTAGATTATACCAGATTGATGCTTTGATTGTGCTATGAGCAGTCTTTGATATCACACTATGTTACATTGTCTTACAAAAGAGTTAATAATTAACTATTATTGAGCAACATATTAGAACCTGTTTTGAGCGGACACAAGGGTGTCTGCTTAATACAGGTTTCACTGTATTTACTTTTCAGTCGCCGGCCAAGTGACGTACACCCTGCGAGCAGAGCCTCTTTTATCGCTTTTTTGAGCGGACAGGAGACGGAAAAAGAGGCTCTGCACAAATCTGCTTTAGCCTTTGAAGTCGCTGTAGCCCCAAATCTCGGGCTAGTCATTCCGGTTTACAGTCGTCAAACTGGTTTTTCGAGTGCGAGCGTCAACTTTTACGAGAAACCGATGATCGAAACTGAGCCCACTGGATGCAAGAAAAACATACTTTACTTTACTTTAAAGTGCACCTAACCCCAAATTTTTTTTTCCCTAAAACGAATCTACTTGTTATTTGAAATAGTTCTGCGAAAAAATTTTTGGATTCCGTTACATCCTCGATTTTCTGTGCCCCGACGAAATCTCGAAAATAGCTCCAAAACACCGCCATTTTGTTTCACGACCGAGTTTGAGGAGAATGGGTCCAGCGGCTCTTGTGACGTCTACCCAGGAAGGTTGAATATCTCACGTCCTCTCATTTCCTTCAGGATGGTGCAATACACATTCGAAAAGTGCGCAGAAACGCCTTCCAGAGGTGCTATCGGCTGTTGCAGCAATATTCGAGATTTAAAGAAAGATATACTGTACAATTTACTGACGATGATCGGCTAATGGTGCAATAAAGACGTAAACGGTGGTTGATTTTGTCGAAATGAAACAAGCGAACTGAATCTGTGAGAACCATTAAAGAACTTTCACTGGAATTTGTTCCGCAGACTTTCGAACGCTATTTTCAAAAATTTTCTGCTTAAAGCTAACCAGCAATTTGTAGAAATACCACCGACAACCTATATCTTCCAATCCCGCAGTATCTATAACATAACCGGCAAAGTTGTGTGATCCGATCATGATCAAGAAGTCAAGTGGAGTCCTTCTAGACTTAAGGGTAAGAAGATGGAGAGATTTTAAACGTTCCGTGTAAGATTTTCCTTTGATCATGAGTCGCGTGGCTCGTCTCTGAACGCTTTCAATCATATCCTGTAAAAAGGCTTGGTGAGGGGACCAGATCTCGCAAGCGTATTCAAGATAAGTTCTCACAAGATGGATGTAAAGCTTGCGTATCACAGCAGTCTGTGTCCGATTTCCTCATGTACGTTTAATTAGCCGCAGGATCTTGTTTGCAGAGTTCACTTTTGTAATGATGTGATCATGGCAGGCCAGTTTATGATGTAGTATTATGCCTAAATCCTTCTCCTTGTCAGTCATAAGTAAACTTTCCGTGCCAAGATGATAGATATTGTGAATAGGTTTTTTCTTTCTTGTTATGCAGAGTTGTTTACATTTCTGTAGGTTAAAATTCATTTCCCACAGTTTACTCCAGTCATATATAGCTGTCAGATCGTTTTGGAGGGTATAACAGTCGTTGAAGTCGTTTATCACTCTGGCACATTTTGCATCATCTGCATAGAGAGGAAAACCTGTGCCAGCAGAGAGGTTTTCCATAATGTCATTTACATACACGAGAAATAGAATGGGGTCAATGATGGATCCATGAGGAACACCTGAAGTGACAGGTTTCCAGTCAGATGCAGTGCCTTCAATGACGACTCTACGGCGTCTATTTGTGAGGTAGTCCTTGATCCAAGCTAACAAGGGATTTCGTAAGCCAAACATTTCGAGTTTATACACAAGTTTCTCGTGTGGGACCCAATCAAAAGCTTTTGCCATGTCCAGGTATATAACATCTGTTTGACCACCTGAATCAAGAGTTTTTGCCAATGAATGTACATATTGAACAAGTTGCGTGACACAAGATTTTTGTTTTCTGAAAACATGTTGATCGGGGTATGGAAGGTCCACAACATGATTATATATGTGGGTATGGACACATCTTTCAAGTACTTTTGACATGATGGACAGGAGTGAGATACCTCTATAATTGGTAATTACATCCTTTTGACCAGACCTGGTCATGGCGGAGAAAGGGCCGGCGAAAGGAGATCGTGCGAAAATGCTTGACTATGCTCTGCTTACACGCAAGCATCAGTCAGCTTCTATCAAGTCTCTCACATCTGGGACTTTCGTGCCTTTACCCAGGGTCACTGGTCACGGAAAATCTTTCATTTTATAAGCTTGTCAACCTTCGCTCCCGTTCGCAAAAGAGTTGCAAAAGCACTCTGAACTCTGATTTTCTCTGCCCACTAACTGCGCTGATCGAAGACCAAAGCCAAACTTACCAAGTTTTCGGTATGAATTGTTTGAAGCTCGAGGAATTTAAGCAGGGTGACCCCGGCGATTTGTTTTTTTCAAGTAAAGCATTAAGAAGGTTCATCAAATCTGAGCGAAGAAAATATTTTTGGCGTTGTTTTAGATGAAACTCGTTGTGTGGTTATTTGGTGAGTTGTCATTCTTTTTTCAGCTTCTTACGGATCATGAGTAATACTCATCTTTCCTGTTTTTCATTGTTATTTTCCTTGGTGTCGGTGAAGGATAATTATGCTTGCACAAATATTAATCTGAAATAAGTAAAATAAAACGTTAAATAAAACCAAGAATTAAATTGAATCATGATTGTATATACCTGATAATTTAATTATGATATCATTTTGGTTTGAGAGATAAACCAGTTTACTAGAAAGCATATTGTGCTGTTTTTATTGTTACTTGCATACTTTTGAGCATTTTTGAGTTATTATTTTTTTTGTTAAAAAAATACCTCTTAGTCGGCGCGTCGGGTATGTTATGAACGGGTTAATGGATGAGTGAGTGAGTGAGTGAGTGAGTGAGTGAGAGATGTATGTATGTCACACTAATCAGATTGGATCTACTATAAACAGCCAATTAAATTTCTTGTTGTAAAGGTAAATGGTATGTGAGAAGATTTGATCCCGACACAGTTCAGAATGGCCATATTTACTGTTCTATAAAACATAGGCACGCGAGGCGTGCAAGAGTTATTTTTTGGGAATTAGAAGCCCCTGGAGGTAGCAACACTCAGTGGACTCTTAACAGTTATGAGAAGGTTAATCCAACAAGTTTGTTTGGTTACGATGTTCTCGTTGACGTCGTCGCCGTGGTTTGCCTAAGCTCCCTATTATATTATCTCCAGTTAGTTAAGTTTCAATTTTTCTTAATCTAAGAAGGATACTCTGCCAATTTTAGCGTTAATGAGTTCACATTGACTTTGTGACCTTGATGCTATGACATGGGTTCTTGTCTCGACCGCTGGGTTAAGGGAGCGAAGGCTCAGGTACTAGCTTTAAGTTTGTCCTACGCGGGCAAATTATCTCGAACAATAAATAAATATGGAGTTAGTTTAAATTACAAGGAAACTAAAATAATCAAACGTGCGCACCCTCTGAACGCAACTCGTGTATTCATATGCAAGATTTACAGTAATTTAACTATAAAACATTGCGATAAGACAAAAGTTAAAACCATCACGGTTAAAAACTCTAAAAACTGTAAAAAAAACTCTGAAAAGCGACGACGTTTCGACGTTTACTCAACGTCATTTTCAAGTATAATAGTGTTTTATTGAAGTCTCTAAGGATTTGTTTTGTACATTTATATTCAAATAACGTTTTCTTATTCATTTTGACTTGAAAATGACGTTGAGTAAACGTCGAAACGTCGTCGCTTTTTAGAGTTTTTTTTTACAATTTTTAGAGTTTTTAACCGTGATGGTGTTAACTTCTGTCTTATCGCAATGTTTTATAGTTAAATTATTGACAAAGCCTATTCTTTTAAGATTTACAGTATTGTTGATATTTCTGAAATGTTATAGAGTATCGTATTCTAAGTAAAAAAATAGTTGTTGGGAGGTTTGACAATTATGCATTGAGAGGTTTTCGGCCTTCTTAGTACTCTCCGAAACAGAAGGATAACGACTCTTGAATGACAGAATAATCAACAAAGGACCATCAACTTCGGTGTTACGACATCCGAACGGATGGTCAAGTCGGAAACGTCCGTCGATTTCTGCGGATAGAAGGAAAGCGTTAAGGGAGTGTTTGATCACCCATTGATTATGATTGATCGTATTTTGCGTGGATCATGGCATTAAAAATTATTTTTATGTATCTCGTGTCTTAAAATAGTCTTTTGGAAAACCCGTTGGAAGGCAGGGTTCTCAAATTATTAATGGTTTCAATATTCAAATCAGATTTAACCGCTTAATCGTGGTTAAGAAAGTGTCTGTCTCCTTGTTTCGTGATCCATCAAATCCCTTTGGCCGAATGTAGAGCGATTTGATTTCGTGGCTTCGCGGTATCTTCCTACGCGACCACGTGAGTCTAACACTTGTGGCAACGCCACGGATCCAAAGCCCCGTTTCCCGCGCTTTTAAAGTCAACATAACGTAATGCGGTCAAAAGCGAGATGAAAAATGCACCAGTATGGTTAGAAACTAACGCCAAGGGAATTAAGAGGCAATCAGTGGTCTCTGAAGTAATACTTTAACTGTTATGTAAATGATGCAATGAAAACTTAAACGCACTGATTTGATACGTTACAAAACTTGTTATTAATTCCTTGCTATGCGCGAGAAATTCACACATTTAATAATGAACTTCAAACTTAACGACGCAGTTTCCTTTGTCAATGCGCACCTTAGCCAAATTTCATTTTTAAATTTCTCAACCGATGTTTAGTTCAGTTTGAGCTGTATCCACTTCGCGTCAGGTTTGCTGACTTTTAGCAATGCGAGCGAAGCTTTAAAAGGATACAGCGAGTTTTATTTAAACATTGAGCATTTCATTTCACGTGAACCTGAGTTTCTTGAAGCTTTGAGACGGAAAGTTCGCTTCACAAGGTGGCAACATTCCTTCTAACGGTTTGATTCAAGCATCGCTGGGCTCTGTGGCGCTCACCACTTGGGACATTTCAGAACTGTACTGTAGTAATCTTTAGTAGCAACCGACAAACAGAATAATCGATGCTGAACGATGTAATCCGCGTTAATTCCTTCTTCACCGGTGAGACATTTAGATACAGTCACTATGTTGAAGTATGGGGAGACAGATAAGAGAGGCATTGCAGTGGAAAAAGCCTTCTTAAAGGTAAGTAAGAATTTCTCATTCTATATAATCAGCAAATAGATTGAACTTTGTTCTAATGGCATTTCTGAAGATTTTTTGGTCATATGATATTTCAAAGACTAAGCAGTCTCTTAGTTAAGAAAGTAACTCTCAGTGACTTTCGGGCTCCACAACAATTCAGAATACCAGCAAAAACGCGTTGTTTAATTTTCCTAGAAAAGCTTCAACACCAGTACCGTGGAACAATGATTTGAAAATTATATTAAAATGCTTGAGTTAGAAACCGAGTGTATGGAAAGCAGTTACTTTATCCAAGAAGGCGACTCTCGCACATATACACATATATTTACCCTTACACTCTTCGTAAATAAGCTTCAATTTTCATAAAAACTCTTTGTGATAAGACACGAAGAGACCGAAGGCAGCATGTAATTATAAAACGTTTAAACGTAGTTTTCCTTTGTGAATTACTAATCTAAACACCTACTTTTCTCTAGATTAGTCCTTGAAGCGCTGATTACTGTGCAGTACGTACATGACATGCATATCGGTGTCGCAACGCGGCAGTCTACTGATCATCAGCCTGGTTCAGTTGTGGCTTATAAGGATCCATACTGTGGAAAAACTCAAGTGCTTTCTGGCCGGAGAAATGCCTCGGACAGTGGGATGGAAAGCGGCAAAGTCTTTCCTGAGAGCAACCCTACTATGGAAAATTCTGGTAACGATAGGATAAGTTATTAAGGACAGAGGTATCGACTTGTTTCTTAGAAAAATCCAGTAAGATGGAATGCGGAAAAGTATTTCAGTCCTGAGAGCAACCCGGCTGAGGACAATTCTGGTAATGATAGGATAAGTAAATAAGGACACAGGTAACGACTCCGGTTTCTTAGAAAAATCCGAGATCAGTGCTAGAACAAGCTAATAAAACGTCCATTTTGAAATCGGAATGATCGCAGAAGGCAATCACGCATTCCTAAGCTGAGTGGAGAGTTTCGTGCGCTCCTCTTAGTGCTTGTTTTACTTTCACGTCCAGAGGGGTGGTAGCAGTCGAGAGGTCGACTAGTCATTCCGTGCTCGCAAGTTGGAAACCTATCCTGTTGGACACAGCACGCAGGTATCACGAGTACCATGCGACAATCCACCGGAAGCATGAGTCTGGATGGAGTGTCGGAATAGGGTGGTTGATTTCTGACCGGGCCTGTACTGCCTCAGCGCTTCTGACTTCATATGTCCTCATATGGACCCCCCGAGGGCTGTGTCTGTATTTCAAGCTGGGTTTGCAGGCTGTCATTTCTGTTTTTTGTTTTTTGTTTTTTTGTTTTCTGCAGTCAAAATTCTAAAAGAATTAAGAAACACTTGATCCGGGTTTTTCGAGGGCTAGTCGGTTGTTATCAGTAACTTGGAGGAAGGAAGAAATGTGGACACAATATGCGATTGTATGATCACCCTCGAATGGAGCAGATGAACATCTATTTCCTGTTTAACTTTTTGAGCTTTAAGCAATTAATGTTCCTATACAACAACAATCCCATTGGCTATTGAACTGATATTACATTTTTTACCTCTAGAAGCACTGATAAGGTCAGGAGTAGTTTGTATGTTGAATTATTAATGCTTCACCCAATGCATGCCATGGATAAAGACTGGTTTGGAGTCTTTTTTACATCAAAGTGGACAAGTGTGCTTAGGCAGCGTTTGCACGTTGTCTTTCTATTTTCAGCATGAAGAAGAGATATTCAGTTATTGGGTTAATCGAGAATGAGAAGAACTTCTTCATGAAAAGAAAATTTATGGATAGTGCTGAAGTTACGCTAAAATTTGTGGGGTTGTAGTTAAGTTACTAATTATTTTCTTTTGTTGTTTCTAAACAGTTTATTGACTTGTTGTAAATTACATAAGACAGAAAAAATTTGCTTGCTGCGTCCTTGCGATGTTCTCTACGACGAAGCTTGTGCGATTTCCTGGCCTCAACGAACAAAGAACTTGGCTAATATCCAGCCCTCTTGACCTTACGCTTAGTCAATAACCTATATGTAATTCTAGGTTGGACTATGTAAAACAATGGGGAATATCTAATTATGTATGGTTCTGTAGGACTTTGTAAGCAGGTTTTGAATGATATTGTACTTAAAAGTTTTATCTGGAATGTTAATCAAGCTTAAAGTTTGGTTATATATGGTTATATGAGTTTACTAAGGATTTTGTGTTACTATCAGGAAGATGTAGGGCTCTCCGTAGGGCTATATCAGCTCAATTGTATGAAAATGTATTGTTATGTAGAGCTATATAGGCCTGTGTGTGGCTATCTCAAGCAATTTAGGGCTGTAGAGTCTTGGCATGCGTGAAAAAAGCTCTCTATGACTATTTCTAACTTTTGGTTGGGCTTAGGCCACGTTTATTCCAGACTCAATCGAAACCTTGTCATGGGTGTTTGCATCCTTCGAAGTGTGCCTAAACGCATTGCAGAACTGGAAATGAAGACAGGAACTCACTCACGGTATCATTCATTATTTACTCGTTCGATCTTTTGTGACCTTCGGAAAACTTCGGACATCTTGGGTAACCTTCGGTAAATCGAGCACACTGGAAGAAGTTAACCTTTGGAAATCCGCCTACTGGTTAGGCGTAAACTGAAGAGCATCATCTTCGGTAATCTTTGATAACCTCCGGGAAAATCGAACACTGTTGAACATCTTCGGAAATTCGACTAATTCGACAAATCGAGCACTATCAAAGCATGTGCAGAATATCTTCGGAAATACGACATATATGGAATATCGAACATTGTCGAAGAAGGCAATCTTTGGAAATCCGACTAATTCGGCAAAGAGAACATCTTCGGTAACCTATGCGAAAATCCGAGTAATTCGGAAAAATCGAGTACTCCCAAAGAAGACAATCTTCGGAGATTCGACTAATTCGGCAAATAAAACGAACAGTGTCGAAAATCTTCGGAAATCAATATTCCGCAAGTCGAGCTCTGGAAGTATGTGCGGACGAATATCTTCGGAAATCCGACTGGTTCGGAAAATCGATTTACTGCCAAAGAAGACCATCTTCGGAAATCCGACTAATTCGGCAAATACAGCATCTTCGGTGGCCTTCGGTAACCTCTAGAAAAATCGTACTTTTTCGAACTTCTTCGGTAATCCGACTATTTCGGCAAGTCGAGCACTGTCTGTCGCTTTCGAGTGGTATACCACGGAATATCCCACGAGACACTTGTATTCTCTCGATATACACACGCGCCTAAGGCTTGTGTTTATACCGAAAAAATTTAAATGACTCGTGGGATATAGTTATTCCAGAAGGGGTCACTGTTCCGCCGTTTTGTTACTTTCCAGTAGCAAAATTCGTACGTTATCCATGTCATATGGACTGGAGCCCAAAAAACTCAACACAAGCAAGTAAGTGGTAGGGCTAAAGCCCTTCCTCCTCCCTCGCGGTCCCTGATTTCATTTGTGGTTTTGAAAATATCTTTCAGTAGCCTGAAATGTCAGTCATCTCCCAACCTCAGCTTAATCCCCGGGCGATTAGGCTGGATGGTGGAAGATGACTGACATTTCAGGCCACCTCGGAGACGCAGGGGCAGTTAGTCGGGACGACGCGATATGTTCGGGCGAAATTGTACGTCTTGATGTAAACTTTCGCCCGAAAATATCGCGTCGTCCGAAAATGTCGCGTCGACTAACTGCCCCTGGGTGTCCCAGGATGACCTTTTTTTCAGCTACAGAGCGGGCCTACAGAGCAGCGGGAAAGCTTCTTGAGCCGACTGTACGCGAGGATGACCAGCAGTTTCCTTCTCAAATTCAAGATGGCGGACGGTGAGTACTGTCGTGCAACGAATGTGTTACTTAAAAAATTGCTGTTTGCATTGAGGGTGTATACATTATCTTTTCTTTAAAGTAAGACTACATGTAAGCAGAAGTATAAGTCCTTTTTTGTTATTTTTTTCGAATGAAACTCCAGCCTCCTACACGGAAAGGCTTAATATATTATTTGCATGCTTAGCGACGTTGTTAGGATTGTCCTGTCTCTCCAGAGTCCGAGTAATTCTCACTTATACAATGTGCTTTTTGTTCGTAAATTTCAGGTCAGCCGGAGCAAATCCTTGAAGAAGTGATAAAATCTATCAAGCACGTGATTCTTGTTTTGTCTGGTAAAGGAGGAGTTGGTAAAAGTGCTGTTTAAGACACAGATAGCGTGGACCCTTTACGACAAAGGAAAGAAGGTAAGCTGAAATCTTTGCGTTCTGTTGACTTATGGTTTACATTTCTACATTTACCCGTATTAAGGACGGTCGCGCGAAATGTGAAAAAATGGGGCGTCACCGACTTCGTTTTGGAGAGAACATCCCCACAAGAACACCCGAAATCTGAAATAATCGGGCTTCGTTAGCGAATAAGGCCACAATGTCTGGAAGCCCAAAATATTGCAATTAGATCTTTGAAGTGAAATGTTCTCTGCCAAATGTTGTTTAAGGTAATTCCTCTGAAATAAAAGTGACAATAGGATTTTGTTCAAACTTTGTCTACTGAATATTTATCATATGAGAACTTCAATTTTGAAATAAAAATGGGGGGTGCCTATGCTCATTAAGGAGCAGCGAAGCATTGAAAACGTCCCATTTTGGCATTATTCAATGCTTGTTATAAGAACACATTCCCAGTAATAGTAAAATCTTTGTGAGTCCAGACTCACGAGAACACGCATTAAACTACAGTCAATACATTGCGTCAGACACAAATAAGCATTTTAAGTTTGATTCAGACAGAAAGCTAAATCCTAGATTTAAAAAAATGAACCAAATTTCTTGATATGGTTACCAAACTGCAAAATAGAAAAGACCACAGTGTATCTGCTATTTTCTTTATTTATTCAATTTTCAGTGATAGAAATTAGTTCAGTCTTTTCTCATGCAAAGCTTATGATTAGTTGATTACAATGACTGGAAAAAAAGGTGGGGTCCCCATGCTTGTTAGTGAGCTATAGCCATTTTTCAACTGACAGAACTCAATATCAAGGCAAGTCCATCATGTTTTCAAGATGCACGTGCACGAGCATGCGCTAACTGATGCTATAAATTATGCGCAGTAAGGATGCACGATGCAAATGTGAGGAATCACCTTAAGGGGACCTATTAAGTGAATTTAGTCAACTGGCGAGGTTCCTTAATGAACAAGTTCGCATTTAGCGACCATAGTTTCATGGACCTGGTAGCCACAAGATGGCAGGATTCGATGTTCCGTGGACAGAAATCTTAATTTTTTTTTAACTTCCCACATTCATTTTTTGTTCATTTTTGGACAATGTGGAGATATTTGTTAATAAAATCTGTTTCTGGAAAGAAAAGTAGAGGTCGCCAAACATCCAAGATCATTAAAACCAGCCAAAGCTATAGCAATAGCCTTCTGCCCTATCATTGTTCATTTTATAGCCTGCATGACAGGCCGTAGAAGGGGAGAGAAAGGGTCCACGCAGGCTATTCATTTTATTACTTAGTGTGTGCTCTCATGCATAACATGATGTGTGAATTTGTGCACACAGTAAGGACGTGCAGAAACAATTAGGGCGAATGTCCTTAAGTCATTGATTCATGTGCAGTGGGAGGGGTTGCAAGGGGGGAAGCTTTATTGGATGATTTTCTACGTTTGGGATAGGTCTTGTTTTCGTGTTTTACGTTTGGGAGCGAGATTTGTTATCAGAAGATTTATAGTATTGGCCACATGATGTGTGAACTGGTGACACTTAGGGAAAAATCCTGTCTTGGATTAAAAAATGTTCACTTTGCCTTCCCCCCAGCACCTTCTGTCTTTCTCCCCCTTACCCCAGAGTCACCCCAGTGAAAATCTGTGGATCTGCCACTGGTAGCAAAGAAGTGTCTTCAAGAATGTATTGCTACAGGCTGCCGTACTACCTTGATCACAATAAATGGCTAATCTTTGTGTTATCTCTTTATCTTCCAGCTTGGCATACTGGATGTTGACATATGTGGACCAAGTATTCCAAGGATGATGAATGTAGAGGGAAAAAATATACAGCAGTGTTCTGCTGGGTAAGTCATAATATAAAGGATCATCTTCTGAAGCCATTCCGTGGGAGCCAATATTAACTAAATCATGCATACATACTGTATACAGCTCTCACACGTGTGTTTGATGTGTAACAGTGAAAGAGTGTCTATGACCTTCAGTGGCTCATTACAGGAGAATTCCTTATATCCAGTTTGATAGCAAGAAACTGATTTGAAGTGTTGCGGCTTCTTCTGCATGGAATGCTGGTCTGTCAGGGACCACTACCCCACTTCTTTGGAACTTTTGTGGGTGAACTTGTTTGATCTTGGGAAGTTTTTTATTTCGTAGAATTTAGATTATCTGCAGTATAAATGCATCAGACGTGTGTTTTAATTATCATACTTTTCATATACATACTTCACTTTCTAATTTTTTTTTATAAAATCAGCTGATATGTTATTGACATCATAACTTGCCTATGTTTTTTGCCCAGGGTGTTTACTGTAAGTATTTTCTAAAGATCACCTGAACCTTTCTTTTTAGCTTGGTTCCAGTTTACACAGACAAGGACCAACAACTGGCTGTTATGTCAATTGGTTTCTTGTTATTAAATAAGAGATGATGCCATTGTGTGGAGAGGACCTAAGAAAAATGGTATTTATTCATTTATGCTCTTCACTTACATATTTTTTGACTTACCTTGACCTGTTGAAGCTTGTTAATCAAAGCTAGATCTGAGTGTCTCATCATCAGTGAAACTGACTACTGAAATCACTTCAAGGAGCTATGCCACCACATATTGAGTAATTTTTTGTGAAATGCGCAATTTAATTACCTTAGTTTAAAATGTAGGAAACTTCAGGTAGCTATTATTAGGCTTTGTTGATATTGAGCAAACAATACTTAATTTTCTTTTTTGGAGGCAGTATTATGTCTAGTTGATATCTATTACAAAATTTCTCAAAATACAATTAAATAGCTCAGTTGGTAGAGCACTGCACTGGTATTGCAGATGTCATGGGTTCAAATCCCATTCACGCCTGATTTTTTTTTTCAGGCTTTAATTTCACAACCGCTTAAGTTGTGTGCATAACTGCGATGATCAATCATGTCTTCAAAAAAAATTTTATGTGACACCCCCAGCTGGTCACCACTGGATCCACAGTATAACTATTTGGACAAAGTTATGCAAATTCTTTCGAAAATACTGTGGCTTTTCTGGGCTTTTGAATGAAAGGAAAATGTTTGAAATCAGCAAAATGTTTTACTACTATTTTAAAACAACTTTGTTCCAGGCCAGAGCACCACTGTCTGCAATGCACTTTTATTAATGATTTCTAAAATGGAGCAAATTCTGTAGAGTGCTACAAACATTTTGATGTTCCTACAGACTTTCTTGAGTTCTCAAGTGACAGTTACCGGTTTGTTTGTTTCTTTTAGCAATGATCAAGCAGTTTCTATCAGATGTTTGTTGGGGTGACCTGGATTACCAGCTTATTGATACACCTCCAGGTATGACGACTGTGTAAAATGTTATTTTCAGAGGCTTGTGATGTACTGTTGTGTTAGGTACAGTGGCCCAGTGGTTAATGTCATACACTGTAGATCAATAGATCTGGATTCAAAGCCTGTTCATGGGTCTTTGTACTGCATTTTTAGGTGAGAGACTTGACTGGCAATGCCTTTCATCACATAGGAGGAGAAATGAGTACTAACAAGTTGCTGGCCAACCTGAACTGCAAAAATACAGGGATACGAGGGGATATCCACCAGTAGGCCAGTTCCCCATTAAGGACATTTAAGGGAATACAATACTCCATACTGGGAGACTGGAGTTGGAGTCAGAGCAGATATACTCTTAACTTTGCTGATAGTACAATCATGCACATTCATTTTACAGTATGCAGTGTAATCCTATCATTATTGCTCTGTTCTAAGATTGGTTTTGTTCAATCCAGGAACATCTGATGAGCACATAAATGATTACAGTTAGTAGAAAATCTGCGACATTACAATCCAGATGGAGCAATTTTTGTCACTACTCCTCAGGTATGCATATTAAAGTATATTATTTTATAATAACCGTTCTATAATTAAATGCTGTCAATTATTAGTAAGGCTTATTTTGATTTCGGAAAGTTTACACTTGCCTAATTTGTGTCTGTTGTGACTAATACATTGTTAATTTAGCCGTAAGAGCATTGAGGAAAGGCCAGCTTTTCACTTAGACATTTACTAGCCTTTGAATAGTCAATCAATTCAGGTGAAATCGAGCCTAATCATTGTTTGGCCAAAACCTAAGATTAGTTTAGTATCAGTTGATTGGCAAAATTGGTCTCCAGTTCTGAACTTTTAACCCTCATTTTTTCCCTTTTGTTCTCAATGAAAGAAAAATATCAGCAGTTGTTCCTGGGCATGGGATAACTCTCCATCTTCAATTGCTTAATAAAAGATTTGCAAGAAATTTACCAGAATGAACTAGTATGTAATATATTGATGGATTTTTCAATGACATTCCTGTTGTTTCTCAGGGTGTGGCAGTGTCTGACGTCAGGAGAGAACTAACATTCTGCAAGAAAACTAAAATCCCAATCCTAGAGTGGTGGAGAACATGAGTGAATTTGTCTGTCCTCATTTGTAATGTAAGTGTTAGCCTCCTAATACAGATGCTCTTTGCAGGAAACACTGAAAGCAGTACTCCCATATATGGGCTATATAGGTTTGTGTCATGGGATAGGATATAGCTTTTGAGGTTCTCAATCCTTAAAATAGGGTATCATTTTTGCCCCTGTTGACATTAATTGCGTTCACGGTGTGATCCTTAGACAGGTTACCCACCTAAATTGTGTCTGCTAATATTGCAATGCGTAAATGCCCGGCTAAACAGAAAATAAGTTCTACACTTGATGCTTTTAAACTTCCAGTGTCACAGAAGTGAAATACAGTTGACCTGTTGGTGCCATTCATAGTTTTTGTTTTTTCCTTGAATTGGATGTCATTTTTCTTGGATCGGGCCTTAAACAGGGTATCAGTTTCTTTTGCTTCATCCCTAAATAGGGTCAGGGTTTTAAGTCTTTTCACTGCACACCTACAGTATCTGGGATTGAGGAAACATTGCCAGACAAGTCCATGCAAAATGCATGTGTGGAGGAGGCTTTTCCTTTTTATGATTTGAAAAGAATATTTAATACACTATGACTTGTTGTATTTTTGACTGTTATAGTGTACCTTCATCTAGTTCATAGTATGAAATAATATTTCACTTTCTTTCCTTTAGAAATGTACAAATTTGTTTCAAAAGGAGGAGGTGAAGCTTTGGCAAAGAGCTGCAATGCTCCATTTTTAGGTAAAAATACTTACTAACATCAGTGACTACACAGGAAGGGGGATAGAGGGGTAAGGGGGCAATCAAGATCATGTTTCATGGAAAATGGTCTTTTCACCATTTATTACACTTCTCTATATTAGTGGTAAAAAAAAAACAAGCAGGGAAGTATATTGTTTGGAAATGCAAAGGTCTCATTTGCTGGAAGCTTAAGGAATGTCAACCAAATTCTTTGTTGTGTCAAGCTTATCACAAAGGGTCATTGCAAATTGCAGACAATTCTCACTGATGTGATGTGTTCAATTTGACATTGAAATCAGTCAGTTTTCGCAGAGGAGAGTCTTCTAGCTATATCTTGCTTTCAGCTCTTGAAAAAATAGTTTTTTCCTTCTTTGTAGGTTCTATTCCACTGGATCCCAGTCTAACACAATCCTTAGAAGACGCCAAGCTGTTATTGACTTGTTTCCTAACTCACCAACACTAAATGCAGTAGACGTAATCACTTCCAAACTGTTAGAATTGGAAAGCAATGGAGATCAGTGATTGAAGGAACAAGTACTTTTTTTCAAAAATGGTTGTTGAGCATGTGGCATTTATACAGTTGGACAAATGTGACTGAGATGGCCAAGTGTTCAACCACTGGTTTCTCCTTACAGTGCCAGTCCCTTATCAATCAAACCAGTGATGAGAATTACGGCAATCATCAATCAAGCCCTGCTCTAGTCATTAATTAAGGAAGAAAACTAACATAGAAAAATATGGCTTCGCCCCTCTATGGACGATTTTGCCACTCACTTAAACCAAGCATTTCCTTGTTGTTGGGGCATATAAACCATGCGTAATAGCCTCCTTCACAAAGTTCTACTTGTAAAGCAAGAAAGTATGATTACTGAACAGCATCTTGAATTGGGAAAAGCTTCGTTTGAATTTTCCTTTGATACATAGTTACATAGTATATGCGACTTCAAGACTTGTTTTGTCTATGACCTCTTCAGTTGGTCACCAGTAAAGATTTGAATTTTGGATGACTTCATGTAACCATGCATGAAAAATATAACTTGATACCAAATAATAACAACCGACGATAATATAACCAGATAGAAACAATAATAACAAGATAGAAATAAACCAGTAAATAAATAAATAAATGAATAAGTAGACTGAAAAAAAAAATGCAAATTAGTTATAGTTTAACTTGTGGTATCAAGGTTTATATTTCATGCATGGTTACATGAGGTCACCTTGGATTTAAATCTGTTATGGAGACCAAATTAAGAGGTCATGGACGAAACTAGTTTTGTAGTTGTATATATTACTGTAACTGTGTGTTGAAATAAGATTTGAATGCAGTTTTTCCCTATCAAGGTGACGTTAAATGATTGTACCTGAATTTTGATAAGCAGACTGATGTTGCAGAAGTGATTTATGATCAGAAAAACAATTTGAATGAGGTCTTTCCTAATCCAGATTGTTGCAAATCATAATTTTACAGGGCCAATAATATACCTAAGATTCTTTGGTCAGAAACTCATAAAATGTTGCAGCTGAAAGGTCAATAAAAAAAATGGAAATAAATGCAAGTGGTACTGCCTCAGTTATCTGCATGGTATTTTGTGATTGTAAGAATTGCATGAACAATCAACGTTTGAGTTACTTTAACGTGTAAGAGAAATTAACATGGAGACTCCATATTTCCAATTTTGTTTTTAATTTAGTGGGTCAGTGCGCAAGCGTGTCAATACAAAAGTTATTTTTTTGTGAATAAAAAGCCCCTAGAGGTAGCAGCACTCAGTGGACTCTTGACTATTATGATAAGGTTAATCCAACAAGTCTGTCTGGTTGTGATGTACAGCGAAAAAGAAAACATTTTAAGAATTTGATTTACCCTAGGAAATGTGATATTAATTCAAAAAAGTCGCTTAAATCAAGTTCAATCGGTAAAATAACCACACCAGGAGCAAACAACACACGTATGGAATAAGGTAAGCCATTTTTATTGAGAATTTTCATTTTTAACTACCTCCATGGATATCTTGTAGAAAATCCCATATAAACCCTTATAATTCGATGCCATATTGTGTTGCTTGTGTGGTTCATAGAGAGAGCTTGGACTGCCTGTGGAGATAGGAGCATTCATGAAACTGTTTACAGTAATGATTTGGTTAATTTGACAAGTTTTTGTGGTTGCTATGTACAGCAACAAAGAAACTGGGAATTTATGATGTACACACGATGTTACATCGGCAATGGTAAGATAACTAAATAGTAAGCCATAAAATGTTTGGTTGAACAAACTGCAGAAATCTGACACGTCTCCAGATTAATGTAGATACCATCTTATTTTCTAACAGGCTATTATTTGATTCTTTCTTTGATACAACCCACACTGTGATTGGTGAGACACGTGCACATGCATAACTCCCTCACTTACCGATCACATAGCTCTTCCAACCCCCAAGAGGAATTTTTGGTCAAAAATACTCAAGTTAAGAGAACTTTTCGCATTTTATACAAGTCGTGAGGTTACCCTTTTTACACAACACATTACGCAACAACACTACTTCACCGAAAATAGAAAGAAAGAGAAAAAAGCCTCTCTGACACATTGAAAGTCTGATTTAATTAAACTGCACTTTAACTTGGTGCCACGCAGTTTTCAAAGAGCATTTGAGCAGTTTTGATACTTTTTACCTCTAAAAATATCGGACTGAAAAGAATGTCATAAAATGCCCATCAGAAAAAAATAAACTGCTACTGCAGAGACGTAAAAACCGTCCAGAAATGAATTTACTCCAATATAAAAAAACAAAAGTGTTAAGTTACCATTTGTAACTAAAGATACCAAACATCTCGTGGGAAAGAGTGGTGACGATTCGTCAGCTCTAATTGAATTTACTCCCTTGTGAAAAACAAGAGTGTCAAATTACACTTTGTAACTAAAAAACAAAAATGTCTCGTTATATTTGCATGCAACAAGAACAAAGCAATTGTTACCTGCACTTACTATTGTAAACATTAGAACTGTTTCAAATCTAAAGTCTTGTCCCCTCTAAAACATGTCCTAAGAACTAGACGCGACAATTCGTGACCTCTAATTGAATTTATTCCTTGTGAAAAACAAAAGTATCAAATTACCTTTGTAACTAAAAATAAAAATATCTCGTTGCATTTGCATACTACTAACTCACGAACTGTTTCAAACCTCGAGGCTCATCTCGTTCATTTAACTAAAATCCTCGGCCTAACCAACAGAAAATGTCAAAGTAAACCCAATATATGAATACTTCCTCCTCTTTTATAGAATAAATATGACCGTTCTGAACTCTATCAGAATCAAATCTTCTCGCATACCATTTACCTTTACAACAAGAAATTTGATTGGCTGTTTATAGTAGATCCAATCTGATTGGTGTGACATACATACATCTTTCACTCACTCACTCACTCACGCACGCACGCACGCACGCACGCACTCATTCACTCACTCACTCACTTACTCACTCACTCACCCATTGACCCGTCCATAACATACCCGACGCGCCAACTAAGAGATGTTTTTTTACAAAAAAATAACTCAAAAAGGAGGAAGTATTCCTATATTGGGTTTACTTCGACATTTTCTGTGGGTACTAGAAAGCGTATTGTGCTGTTTTTATTGTTTAACTTGCATACTTTTCAGCATTTTTGAGTTATTTTTTTTTTTGTTAAAAAAATACCTCTTAGTCGGCGTGTCGGGTATGTTATGGATGGGTCAGTGGATGAGTGAGTGAGTGAGTGAGTGAGTGAGTGAGAGATGTATGTATGTCACGCCAATCAGATTGGATCTACTATAAACAGCCAATTAAATTTCTTGTTGTAAAGGTAAATGGTATGTGAGAAGATTTGATCCCAACACAGTTCAGAATGGCCATATTTACTGTTCTATAAAAAAGGAGGAAGTATTCATATATTGGGTTTACTTCAACATTTTCTGTGGGTTAGGCTGAGGATTTTAGTTATGAACGAGATGAGGCTTGACGTTTGAAACAATTCGTGAGTACGTTAGTATGTAAATGGAATGAGATATTTTCATTTTTAGTTACAAAAGTAACTTGATACATTTGTTTTTCACAAGGAGTAAATTCAATTAGAGGTCACGAATCGTCGCTTCTAGTTCTTAGGACATGTTTTAGAGGAGATGAGATTATTTAGATTTGAAACAGTTCTAACGTTTACAACAGTATTAGTGCAGGTAATGATTGTTTTGTTCTTGTTGCATGCAAATACGAGATATTTTTATTTTTAGTTACAAAGGGTAATTTGACACTCTTGTTTTTCACAAGGGAGTAAATTCAATCAGAGCTGACGAATCGTCACCATTCCCCCTGCAAAACAAATTCCCAGTAGTCTGGGAATTCCTAGGAATTCCTAGGAATTCCAAGTTATTCCAAGACATGCAAATTATGCTTTATCTAAGACCTTGGAATTTCTGGGAATATTTGGGAATAGTGGAAGTATGACTGGGAATTATTGGGAATTCCTAGGAATTCCAAGTTATTCCAAGCCATGCAAATTATGCTTAATCCAAGACCTTGGAATTTCTGGGAATATTTGGGAATAGTGAAAAGTATGAGTGGAAATTATTGGGAATTCCTAGGAACTCCTATTACTTCCCAGACTGTTTTAAAAAATGTGTTTGGAATATCTAGGAATTTTTGGGAATAGCTAAAACACATGAAATATTGTTGGAAATTTCTGTAAATTTCCCAAAATGTCAAAATTAAAGATGAACTCAGTGCATGAATCAGTTTCTCTGAATTAGTAAAAATCAACAGGATCATTTTTCTGGAGTTCCATACCTTTTTATTGTTGTCAAGCTCCAAGGTAATTATTTCCAAACAAATGTATGTTAATTCCAGTTTAAGTCTGACAACTCAACATAAAACTATAGCACTGATAACATTGCTTTTTAGATCCAACATGATTTGTTAGTGTATATGTGCCCGTATGGACCCTTAAATCAAACACCCAGAGTTTAACTGATAGAAAAATGGATGCTCTTAGATTTGATAAATAGATTAAGCAAAAAATTACTGTCAGCATAAATGAATATATATTATTTGCAATTTCAATAAAACCAAAAGTATATATCTGCATGTATATATTTAATATAATTGTAGATTCACACACATATGCCCATCACAGCCCACTGTTGAACAATTTTTGACTTGATCCTTTATGACTTTAGGAAAAAGAGGAAGACATCTCTCACAGATGTCATAAATGAAAAGCTCACAGTTTCCACACACTTGCTGTACATTTGTAGAACTGTACTGTGACATTCTCTGGACAAATTACCGGTAGTTTCATTAAAACAAAGATATCTTTAGCAGCCCCTCATTGTCATACAATGTCTTGAAATTAAGGCCAGAATAGCCATACAGGCATATTCTTTGGCAGAAAATGTTTTTTCTTGGGACCATTAGTTTCACTTTCATCAGGGGAGTCCAGTGAATGGCCGTCAGTGTAAGAGTTCTCAATTTCTTCAGAGGAGTCAGAACTAGAAACTTCAACATCATTATCTGAATCACTGTCTGTGGACAAATCTGAGTTGTTGTGTATTACATCAATTGGTATTTCTGTAGTCTTTTCAGGTATAGGCAACTCAATTTCATCAAATGCTTCCGTGAAGCTTCAATTCTTGCATAAAGGTTGACTCCATAATCCATCAAGGTCATCCACAACATTTTTGCCAACAGCCATCTCACTCAGGTGAGCCGAAAACTCTGAGGTGTTCTGTTCATGGTGCTGGAAATGATCTCCAGGAAAAAGTGATGCAAGAGAGGGAGGTGACGTCAACTAGCCTGTGAAGACTGCTTTAAGCGATTTATGTGGTCAAATCTTGTAGATTTTGGCATGGGTATAGTGGAATCATCAATATGTTTCTTGTATTTCCTTGTCCTCGCGGTCACTTTAATTCACGACACAACAAAATCAGAAGAATAAAAAAGATTATGAGTCAGTGGGAAGCAAATAAATAACTGACATAAATAAATGACAAATAAAAAAACCTACATCTTGATGTATTGAAAAGACTATAGATCTCATATCATGTTAATCCTTATAAATAATTCAAAGGAAAAAATGACAAGCATTATAAATTTATACTTGCTGCATTGTGCTGAGTGGGTATTGAAACACGTGGGCTCTCAAAATAGATTTGGTGGACTTACAACAAGCTTAAGTTTATTTCGCCGAATTTATCTCGTTTCCTCAGGTCGATCTGAAACCTTTTAGGTGAATTTCGGCTTTTAGGGTTTTAAAGAGCACACAATGCATTGCTTAGTTTGATTTATTTAGAATTTTAGCTTATCATAACAGAAAATCCCTATATAAAATTGGATTCCTTACCTTTGCAGTGAACTTGATTTAAGTGCCTCACGATCCTTTGTTATCTTGACAACCGTCGGGAGCAGATCAACCAGTTAAAATACGTTCCATTTTCCTCCTTGATTTCTTCGTGAAAAGTTTGTGTAGTTTTTTCCTTTTGAAGCAAGACCCATCTTTCAAAAGACCACCAAAACAGCGTTGCAAGGGAAACAGACTTGCCATCGAAAGCGACTGGTCCGGCAACCTCGTTGCCAGTCTCTCTCTCCTTCTTTTCCAGTTTCCATTCTCTCCTCAACTGATCAACTGAACCAATCACAGCACGCGAATTTTCACGTGACTATCCTCATGACTGAACGTGACAAAGATCGCTTTATTCATCCTCTTTTGGCGCCCATCTTTGAATTCAGCGTAAACGGTTGATCGCTCGTGCGTTTTAGTAGTCATTTCACTTCCAAAATTATATCAAAATGGTTTTTGCTGTGGTCCTGTGACCAGAAGAAAACAGCGTGAGTGTCATTAACGAGAAACAAGTTATTCTTGGCGAAGATTTGGAGCTAAAAGAAAGTCTTACTGTGGATGTTTCAACGGGGAAAATTATTTGGTGAGTAATCAAATTCAAGTAACCTTACATTATACAAAGTAAATTCTTGTATTTAGACAAAAGCTTGTCAATGAACTTTATCATCACGAATCATACACGAGTGGGTCACTCAGTCATGGCATGAAATGAATTCTGGCTAAAGCAAAGTTGAAACAATTTAGGTTGCCCAGAGTGTGTGCCTAAACAATTTGATTTGCGAATAACAAGTCGTTTCTCTCGCCTCACTTGTTCAAACGAAACAAATATAGCAGTTCTCTCTGATCCCAGTCAAAGTTCTTGACAAAAACTCCAACGAGGCAGCCACAGTGTGCATGAGTTTGATAATATCTCCTGTGTGTTTCAGCCTGACTGTATGGCAATCCGTGTTGATCTTCAATTTTTGTCGATCCGTATATTCTTTTGTGTTTACTCTATTATTTAAATGTTCCATTAATATTTTAAGTGTCTTTTAATATTTCTAATGTCTAAATTTGGCTAAAAACCGTGATATATATCCTCCAATTTGAGAGTTGTTGATACACTTATAGAAGAAAGAAAACCTTGATTTAATCTACTGTAAGCTCAAGATTTATGTAACATATTTATCAATGGTATACAAGCACCTTCACAATTATCAAGTCTTCTCCTTTAACATTTCACCCAGCTTACAGTTAGGTCTTAATTAGCTCCATGTATTAAACTGTGAGCACATAAATATTTGGATCTCAGTCTTACAGTACCTCATATATATCGCAATGTAATGTATTTTTTTAATTTTGTTGTAGATGTCATACAACAAAGATGAAGATGAAGAGGCTAGCTGTTGACACCCTAATTAGAGGGCAACAAAAGAAGCTGCGGAATCAACAAAAATAACTGAACAGCAGCTAAGTTTGCCCAAACTCAGCCTTTTTAAATTTTATGGAATGTTTCAGTTTTGTTCTTATCATTGATTCTGTACAATCATGAAAATCCAGATTTGTTCCACATAATAACAATAATTTAAGCTAAAATCTTGTGTATGGAAAATTGTTGGATTTGAAAACTTAAAAAGTAAGTAAATTATCTGAAAAAGTTCTCTTTTTATCAAACATGTAAAAGTTTGACCTTCATATCTGTTTTTTTTACTCTTGATTCTTGATGTAATGAAAAAGAAACAGGATAATTATTCTTATGTTTAAACTCATGAAAGCCAATGTAATAAACCATTGATTTAACACCTGTTTGATGTGATATCAGTGACTTTATTTGTTATTTTAATGCTGGGCATTCATCATCAAAATTTTGCCTGGCCTACAAATGAAACAAAATTCCCAGTTTTTCTCAGATTTTCCAAAAAATTCCAACCTATTCTCAAAAAATCCTACAAATTCCAAGTTATTCTCAGAAATTCCTAGGAATTTTTGGGAATTTTAAGGAATTTTCAAGGTGAGTATATTTCAGTTGGAATTCCTAGGAATTCCTAGGAATTCCATGTCAGCTCTATGTAAACTTGGAATTCCTAGGAATTCCTAGGAATTCCGAGTCCGAATTACCGTGAAAATTCACACCTTAGATTCCTAGGAATTCTTAGGAAATTCTTAGGAAATCCTAGGAATTCTTAAAGTTATCTCACCTGGGAAAGACTTTCCCACGAGATGTTTGCTATCTTTAGTTACAAATGGTAACTTAACACTTTTGTTTTTTATATGGGAGTAAATTCGATTAGAGCTGACAAGTTATCGGCTATTGTTTCCAGGATATTAAACAAAAAAGAAACTTTCATTTCTGGACAGTTTTTACGTCTCTGCAGTAGCAGTTTAATAGTTTTATTTGATGACATTCATTTCAGTCCGATATTTTTAAAGGTAAAAAGTATGAAAACTGTTCAAATGTTCTTTGAAGACTGCGTGGCACCAAGTTAAAGTGCAATTTAATTAAATCAGACTTTCAACATGTCAGAGAGGTTTTTTTTCTCTTTCTTTCTATTTTCGGTGAAGTAGTGTTGTGTTGTGTTGTGTAAAAAGGGTAAACTTACGACTCGTATAAAATGCGAAATAGTCTCCTATTTACCTTGAGTATTTTCTTGGGGGTTGGAAGGGCTATGTGATCGGTGGGTGAGGGAGTTATGCATGTGCGCATGTCACACCAATCACAGTGTGGGTTGTATCAAAGAACAAATCAAATTGCCTGTTTGAAAATAAGACGGTATCTACATTAATCTGGAGACGTGTCAGATTACTGGAGTTTGTTCAGTCAAACATTTTATGGCTTACTATTTAGCTATCTTACTTAACGACCGATGTAACATTGCATGTACAACATAAATTCCCAGTTTCTTTCTTGCTGTACATCTCAACCAAAAAACTTGTCAAATTAACCAAATCATTACTTTAAACAGCTCCATGAATGCTTCTATTTCAGACACTTCACAAAAAAATAACTCTTGCACGCCTTGCGTGCCTATGTTTGTTATTATGTTTATTAATCTTTGCTACAATGAATCAACATTAATTACTGATTAATTATCACTTATTGATATTCACATGGTGATATTCATGTCACACTGCTGGTTAAGTTGGACTGGTAGTCATGGCCAAGTTCCTTTCCAGGCTGCCTATTCTATAGCTGGCAACATACAGTAAAAGTAATTCTGAAAGTTCCAATGTTTGCCTGACTGCAACAGCCAGCACAAAGTTGGGAAAAAAATTAATAAAATTAATAAGATGTTAAATATGACAGCTGTCAAAACCATTAGGATGTCACCTGACAAAAGAAATGTCAAATATATTGTTGAAAAAGCTAAGGGTATGTTTCTTTGGGGTGATCTGGATCAGGATTAGGGATCCAAGATCACTCAGATCATTGTGCATCAAACGAAAGGAGCTGATGAATCCATGACCATAGTGGATTCATCAGTTCCTTTGATGTACCATGATCTGAGTGATCTTGGATCACTGATCCTGATCCAGATCACCCCAAAGTAATGCATCCTAACTTAGGATGCATTACTGTGGTTCACGGTGAACCACAGGATACCTTAAATTGGCTTATCAATGATATGGTAAACAATGTGCATGCTGAAAAATCATAATTTTCTGCCAGTCATTAAAAGCAGTGATGTGGTGACATTCATGACACTTTTCAACACTTCCTTCCATGAAAAAGTAAAATTAGGGACTATGTATCACTCAAAGACCCCTCAAGACATCAAGGATAATATAATGTTTTTTTCAGGACTGATTTACTGTCTCACAATGGAAATACTTGCCTGGTAATAAGAGCTAGTGCCCTGGGGATGGGAGTTAACATACCCAACATCTGAATGGGTTGTTATTTTTGGAGCGCCAGAGAACATGGAATCCTACCTTCAAACAGTTGGAAGGGGTGAAAGGGATGGTTCTGATGTTTTGTCCATGTTGTTTTACCGTGCATACCACTTGTGGCACGGTGGCCTCATGGTTAGCGGGCTCGTCTCCGGATCGAGCAGTCCAGGTTCGAGCCCTGGCCGGGGACATTGTGTTGTGTTCTTGGGCAAGACACTTTACTCTCACAGTGCCTCTCTCCACCCAGGTGTATAAATGGGTACCGGCGAACTTGATGCTGGGGGTAACCCTGCGATGGACTAGCATCCCATCCAGGGGGAAGTAGAAATACTCCCAGTCGCTTCATGCTACAGAAACCTGGATAAGCTCCGGCCTGATGGGCCACTTGGCTCGTATGCAGACTTTACCTTACCTTACCACTTGTGTCACTGTGATCCCACAACGAGGGCATTTGTTAAAAACAAAGTTAAATGTAGGCATGTGGAAACAGTCAGTTGAAATAGATTTTTAATGAGAAGATACAAAAACCTTCCATACTGGACAAGGGCTGTGATGTGTGCGGTAAACAGTGTGATTATGGAGCCTGCCCAAAAGAAATGTTACAAAAATTATGCTTGGACGATCAAAATAAAACTTTCTACAAGAAGGGAGATCAGTGCCATGCAAACTTTGCAGAAAGTTTTATCTTGATAACCCTTTTCATTATAATTTTAGTAATTTGTATCATTTTTGACAGCTTATATTAAGTCAAGAGGATGATCAGAACACATTTAACAAATTTGTTTAGCATTGCCAGGAAGTGCAATATCTCTTAGGGGTGCAAATCAGAGATTTCGGTTTCACTTGTAATATGGGTGTTTAGACCAAACTACCTCCCTTCCAGGTTGTACATTGCTGTCATTCTATTTCTGGTGTCTTTAATTTAACTTTACTTTAATTAGTATAATTGCCTATAGCTCGCGAATACGTCAATGGTGATCAGGAGGGTGCTCAGGTGACACATTTACAGCGAAAGTGAATACAAATTACATAAGAGAGACATTAACAAATAGCAAACGAAACTACTCGCGCGTATACGAAGAACGATTACGATTTGTGTCTACTTGATTAGACAGGAAATTCGTATTTAATGTCCTTTCAACTATTGTCCTCCAGTGCTGATAAGAGTTCGCTTTTGCAACTTTATCTTGCCGGATTGCTTCGGTTGTGATTGCTTCTAAACTGTTCCAATGCTAAGTCTAAGACGGACGACTTTTTTGCGATCTTCTTGGCAAGGCCATCGTGACTCCGCAGTATAAAGTTGTACTTGCTTCCAGCACCGCACAAATTCAGGCATTAAGCCCACAAAAGAGGCAGCACGAATCCTTTTCATTCTTCACCTTAACTCTTCTTAGTCAATTTTAACCAGAGTTTGCGTACCAAGGGTGGGAGGCAAAACCTCCAAGTTCTACACGACGACTCTTTTGCGCTCTGTTTACATTTTACATGAAGGACGATCCGGCCTGGGTTCGAAACTGTATCTTAGCAACCCGCTGAGCATGCTCAATAAGAACTTGACACGATTCACGCAGTGTCTTTTCTCGGTACAAAGCATATGTACCGCAAGAAAAGTCTCTGTTTGCAGGGTGAGTGACGTAAGAATGCCAAAGTTAACTTGATTTGAACTCTTTGACTTGAGCACTCAGGAATCATGGCGAGCGACACTGACCGACAGAAAAAGCAATCCCAGGATCAGAAAAAGGTGTTAACCAACATATTCTCTGCCTGTGTTCTGTTGTTCTGTGTTGGAGTAATCGCTGCGTATTACCCGTTCCCAAAACCGCGCCTTCCGACATTGCTCGACAGACTTGTGTTCACGCTTCGATGGTTGATAGTTTCGCTGTTCACGGTCTTCGCTGGGGTCATCTGGGTTGGAAACATGCGATACAGCACCTCTGCTATCAATCCATTGGACCCAAGCGGCAAGAAGTACGTAGAAATGCGTTCGCGGTATCTACAAAATACCGTTGAACAATTCCTGCTTCACTCGTTCAGCCTCGTCGTCTTGTCCACTTATCTTTCTGAAGAGAACATGCACTTGGTACCTCTGCTAGTAGTGTTGTTCAGCATCGCTCGACTTCTGTTCGCAGTAGGTTACTCCATTGATCCTCTTAGGAGAGGCTTTGGGTTTGCCATGACATTTCTTCCGACAGCCATGGTTATTTATTATTGTCTATACTGTTTGTTTATGTTCGGACTTGAAGTTTAGAACTATTATAGTTTTGGTAGGCGGAGGGGGAGGGGAAGTTAGGTAATTGGTGAAAACAAATCCAATACAAAATTTAAATACATGTATCTAGCGTTGTTTGAACGTGGATATTGTTATTTGCACATATATATAGCATCTGGATATAGAAATACAGCTTTTGAACATTTTGAGCCCATATGACAAGCATAGCTAGTCTCCACCCCTCCCCCATCCCCCGGTTTCTGTCTGTGGGCAAGTAGTATGACCACTTTGTTAATTAGGTCACGCACGGCTGCAAGTATAATTTGACTTTGATGTTATTAGTTCATGTGTGAAACATGGCGACTGATACAGACCAACAGAAAAAGGATAGAAAGGATCAGAAAATAGTTAAACCAACATCTTTTGTGGCTGTGTTATACTGTTTTGTTTTGCTGTAATCGCGGTGTATTACCCGTTACCGAAACTGCACCTTCCGACTTTGCTCGACAGACTTGTGGTCACGCTTCGATGGTTGATAATTTCGTTATTCACGGTCTTCACTGGGATCATCTGGGTCGCAAACACGCGATTCAGAACCTCTGCGATCATTCCGTTGAACCAAAGCAGCACCAAGTACATGGAAATATGTTTGAGGTATTTACAGAACACCACTGAACAATTCCTGCTTTACTTGTTCAGCCTCGTCATCTTGGCCACTTATCTTTCTGAAGAGAACATGCACTTGGTTCCTCTGTTGGTTGTTGTGTTCAGCATCGCTCGACTTCTCTTCGCAGTGGGCTACTCCATTGATCCTCACAAGCGGGTAGTTGGGTTTGTCATGACATTTTACCCAACAATCATGGTCGTTACATATTGTTTGTATTGCCTGTTTATGTACGGATTGGAAGCATATCACTGAAAACTAACGTGCGTGTATGATAGACCACAAGAGACACAAGACCCACAATGCAAAAGTTTTGATTGCAACTTTGCTGGTACAGGAAACCTTTTTATATTAGGGAAGTACTTTTACCACAGTAGACGGGATAAATTCAGAAAATAATTCAGAACTTGAATTATTAGCCCGGCTGCAACCTCAGACAGATCTTCGGTGGGGGGCCTAAATCCCGCTGGTGTAACGGCGACGCCCTTGTCTTACAGACAACACTAAATGAGAAGGTCACTCCAAATAACGTATTTTTTTGTCAACGCTTATAAAAACCTCGCACTAAGTTTAGCCACTCACCGAAGTTTCAGCCTCTTAAGTGTACGTCTTCTTAATGAAATGAAAAAAGCCCAAAATTCGACATCGTTGCTGCCATTTTGAATAGTACTCATCAGCCAGGCGGCGATTTTGTGATGTCATTCCGTCCAAGAGACTCTGCCCATTTAACTACCACCATGGGCCGAATTGTTCAAAGCCCGGATAAGCTAACCCAAGATGAGCGAAAAGTTTGATTCCAGTTTTGTATTTTTTTGATGAAGTTTTCTGTTAGTATTGTTTGTCCTTCAGTTTTGAGTTTGAATAATCTCAAACCACACAAAACATAAGCTGTGAAAAACATTTTTATACAAGAAAAAATAATGCATCAGTTAACTTTTAATCCTGGGTTAGTATCAACTGGCTTTCGAACAACCCGGCTGCATTGTGGCTGTTCTTGAACCTTATTATTTTGAGGCAAACATGCTCCAAACTTTAAAAATAATAGCAGTGAAGATAGTGAAGTGGATAATGGCTTGGAAAAAAAAACATTTTGCTGACCTTGTGAAGGATGCCAAGTCATGATCAGTTTCAGGTTTTTCGGCTTCCCGCCAATTTCGAGTTGGATGGAATGATGGCATGTAACATGGCTTGGTTTCAAAATGGCGGCTTCGGAATTAGAAGTTGAATTTGCAAAAAAGCAGTCAGAGAAGACGAGTTGAATTCTGTTCTGACATGTGAACGGTAAAACACCTTCCACATGGTAGATCTGAATCGGAGAGATTTAGTTAGGTAGCTTTGTTCTACTTTCTAGCATTTTGTTAAAACGATATAAAAGTGGTCATATATGTTTTATTAGGTACTGTTGCATATCAAGAGATTAAACTATGTGCATGTAAGTAGTTGTATAGCTGCCAAATTACCCCCACTGGCGCCAACTTTCGAAATGGCCGCCAATAAAAGTTTGACAACACGTAACGTCACCGTGACATCACCACGTGGGTCAGGCGGTCAAACTGGTGGGTGGGTGGCATAGGTTGGGTTAAGTGGGTGGCAAATGAATGGATTCAAGATGGCCACCAATAAAAGTTTGAGAAATCGTCACGTCACGGCCTCCACCCAAGGTGGTAAGAGGAGGCCAAATTTTTCGGGTTGTACTAAAAACCGGGGTTTGATGACATCATGAGGTTGGGGTTAGATCGGTCTAACCCTAACCCTAAACCTAACCTCGTCGGTCTTATGGTTAGGCTTATGCTTAGGGCCCTTAAATACCCCCTGCTCGCTTGGGGGTATGGGGCTTAAATAACATATATGCCCCCTACTCGCTTGGGGGTATGGGGACTGATGTCATGCACAGGGGGTAGCCACCCCCTCTGAGGTCTGTATTAAAAAAGCGACAATGATATTTTTTAGATTGATGACTAGACATTCCGTAAGATGACTTCATGCGGTTTATGTCAAAAAGGACGGCGGGAAAAGTTTGTGGCTTTGAACAATGGAGCAGAATACGTGAGGTGTTCCAATCGTTCGAGCGGTTATTTCTGTTTGCTGGTGGATTTGTCATCATGTGAGAGAGCAGTGCAGTTGGAGGTGTCCGACACGTTTACGGGGAAAGATGCTCCGCTCTGTTAACACAAAAAACCTTGCACTTTGAGACTGTCACATTAAGAGAAGAATCCTGGCAGGCCTTACTTCACCTGTAAAGAACGTTGGCCCTGCACCTTTTTTTGCTGGGCAGATTTGGAACTGACTCTCCATTGTGCGACTCCACCCCCAGGGGACGGGTGAAAAAAAAAAGAACCATCACTGGCTCTGCGAACATGGTTATTTTCAGTGGTTGACCACTTGAACTGAAGCTGGAAATGAAACTCTGATTTGTTGTTTATTTGAATCAATCAGCCCATACATTGTGAGATAAAAAATGATTGAAGTGCTTTTATTTAAAAAAAAGTTGACATCATTTCTGGTGGTTGTTGATTTTTCTTCCCTACTCTCCCCTTCTCAGGCACCAGTTGATGAGCAACATGAGTCGCTGACGCCATCCCAGTTCTTTGGAGTGGTGGCACCTCATTTTGTCTGTTTTTCTTAGGGCTGGGCAATTTCGAGTGAATAGAAACATGTCCTTCGCTCCAGGTGAGGAATGATCGTGAAGAGCTGACGAAGCAGGTGAAGTTTGTTTTGGAGGGGGAGCCCTCGAGTTCGACTAGTTGTACGGAGCTGACTGTTGTTGTTGTATGGAAGTGCATGTCGGTTTCATTCAGGAACGGATACTTTTTTGTGTTGCTCATTTATACTTTGCAGCGGGAAAAATCGCAGTTTTTTTCCTGGGATTTCAGACATAAAACGGGCTTGGTACAAAACGTGGACCCCTCAATCTGGACCCCCTACTGGACCCCCTTTTGGACCCCAACTGGACCCCCTTCTGGACCTCTTCTGGACCCCCATTTGGACCCATTCTGGACCCCCTATTTTCTCTTCCGGAAAATACGGGCTCTATTTAATCAGTGGGCAAAATGTGAAGAAATAATGAATTCAAGCAGTGTTGTGAATAATATGATGGGTTAAGTGGGTGGCTGAGTTTATTTTTAGAAACCTGGTTGAAATTTCCAAATAACTTAACTCGGTGAAAGGTTGGTTATGACGAAACAACGGGGTTATATTTTGTGAGTGGCCGCATTGAAATAGATTATGAAGTGGGTGAACTCAATTGACGTCATGACGTGGATAAACCAACAAAATGACAGACTTTGAGAACTACAGTCTTATTTTCTTGATTCTTTTTCTTTGTTTTCGTGTCCTTCAGTTTCTTTACATTCACAGCTAAGGCAGTCTCTCTTCCTTCTCATGCGCACTATACATGAATTTCCAAGGCAGTTCTTTCGAACATGGTGTTGATTTTGTGTGGACGTCAGAGTGTTCTCCACTGCCATCGAATGAATGGTCCTCGAATTTGACTGGAATCCTACCATGCATGACTTTTATACCCGAATGAACATCGAGTCCTTTCACTAAGAACTTTGCGTATTCTTTCATTTGTGACAAAAAGAAACACTTGCTTTGGAGCATCTTTATCGATGGAGAAGCCTAAATTATGGCATCTAGTAACTGTGAAGCTCTCGGTCCACAGCTGTTATGTTTCGAAAATGCACTTCACCTAAAATTTTTCACGAATTCGTTCATTCGTCTGCATTTCTTGCCATTTTAATGAACTGCCGCTTCCCTCTGACGTACTCTTGTGTTCTTTGCGGAGGTTGATTAAAATTTCTCCTTCTAAGGTGAATGAGCGCTTCCTGTTCAGGCCATGGTTCAAGTGTGAAGGTTCCTTGCAAACTTGGCTGATATGGTATAGCCGACACTATTAGGAAAAAAACAAGAAATCCGCTCCAGTAATACAACTGTTTCAAACTGTTGTTACCACTCGCCATGTTCAGTACAAGATTATGCACTTGTTTGTGCCACAGTGAACAACAGCTCACATACAGACCGTGATGACTGACACATTCCACGAAAAAGCCAATGCACGGCACTGATAAGAGTCCACAAATCTGGGTTACACCACGCAGAAAGGGTAGTTTAAAATTAACCTAACTCGGTTAAAAAATCTATTGTTCTTCAATTAATTTCCATGGTAACCATTAACCCGGTTTAAGTTCAATGAACTGCCAAAGATGGCGGCCACTCACGATTTTTCGGTAACCCGGTTGATCGTAATTGATTAATTAAAAATAACCCGGTTAACTCTCATAGTGCAGCCGCAGCCATTATATTATTCTAGACACAATGCTGCGTGAATTCATTAATTTCTTCACATCTTGCTCACTGATTAAATAGACTTCATCGTGTTATGTTCTAAGTTTAATTATTTAAATCAGGAGCCCGTAGTTTCCGGAAGAAAAAATAGGGGGTCCAGATGGAAATCCAGATGGGGGTCCAAATGGAGGTCCAGAAGGGGGTCCAGAAGAGGTTCAGAAGGCGTCCAGAAGGGGTCCAGATGGGGTCCACTGAAGTCCAAAAGGGGGTCCAGTGGGGGGCCAGATTGAGGGTTCCACGTTTTGTACCGACCCCCCAAAAAGCCATTTTCTTCACTCTAGGTGGGGAATACACTGCTCATGAAGATTCGACGAACGACGTGACTTGTTGGAATGGGCTTGATCCAATCGTATGTCGGTTTCATTCACGGGAAGGTATTTGGGCGCGCACGGATTTCACCTGTCTGTCCTATCTTTTTTAGAGAAAATGAAGGCTATGATCATTGAAAGCAGTCCAACGTTGATTAAGATCTAAAAAAATTCATAGTCCAGAGAACTAGGGTTTTTCGATTGGTCTTTTATTTTTTGAATTTTCAAGCTCTTTTCTCATACACGGTTAAAATATAGTCTGGTTGACATAAACTCAGAAATTGAACGTGAAGGTGACTTGATCTCCTTCGATGGCCAGATGTTGTAGAAAGTTAACCAGCTATAGACCTAGCCAGTCGGTGCTGATCTCTAATATTTCTTGAAATTCTCGATTGGTCTGTCTGGTAGCTGATAAATTGCCACTTGTTAGCGTCCGGAGTCTCTGTTGCTTGCTTCGCTCTGAACTTTGAAAGTAAAAAAAAAAGATACTACTCATCAAATTGGGCTATCTTTATAAACGTAGGACTCAATAGGATTAGCTTACTTCGACAAAGTTCGCTCTCATGGCCGGCACTCGTTGGAATCTGGCTAAGCTCGCGGCAGTGCTTGTTTATAACACGAGCCACGAGCAATGAATGGACGTTCCTTCCCAAATCCAGTCTTGTAAGCAGATGTGATGTATTTTAGCCATGCAGCTAGGTAGTGTTCACCTCCATTTTCTAAACAGACCAGACAGACTCCTTCCTGAAAGTGAAAAACCGAATTTATTACTCGCGCTGCTCTGGTCATATTCTGTGTTGCAGGTGCTGTTTTGAGAATATATCTCCAGGGATTTGATCTGCATCAGACCCTTTTTCCAAACACTGTAAGTAGTTGTCATTCCCCAGTATCGCATTGCGCATCCCTACTGCGTATAATTTCACGCGTGATTAGCGCGCGCGCATTTAAAAAATGGCGGCTTTTTCTTTACGGCTGGACCTAACCATAGAGGTAAATCGCCAATGGCCGTTTTTATGCTAGAGGACGCATTGTCCGTCCAGAAGGATAATGCGTCCTCGCCGCTTTTGTACTTAAGACGCATTATCCGTCTGGACGAACTTGGGCAAACATTTGTAGTTCATCTGGTTATGCGTCTCTAGTATGAAGACGGGTACAAGTATGAAGGTATATCTATGACCAAATTCAATACTCAGTAATTGATATCAAATCATCCAAATTGTACATGCATCAATCAAAAGCTGAATGGCAACAAGCCGATTCTACAAATAGTCATTGCGTAAACAGGCATCACGCTAAAAGGCATCACACTAAAATGCATCACGCTAAAAGGCATCACGCTGAAAGACATCACTCGAAAAGGCATCACGCTTAAAGGCATCACGCTTAAAGGCATCCGCGAAAAGGTATCACGCTGAAGGGCATCACGCGAAGAGGCATCACGATAGAAGAGACCATGCGAAAAGGCATCACACTGAAGGGCATCACGCGAAAAGGCATAACTCTTCTTACTCGTGTCTTGTAAGATAACAGCCTTCTCAAATAGTTTTTGACCGAGACATTCCGTCTTTGCCTCCTCACGACGTCTTAATTCAGTACAGGAGGCGTGCCTTGAGAGATTTAATACAGCAGGTGAGCAATGGAATCGAAAACGATTGCATTTCTTTCCGATCGGTGAGATCGGCGAGTATTGTTCAAGATGGCGGACCAGTGCTGGGCGTTCTTCGTATGACATTGGCGATAGTACAAGAACCTCCTGAAAATGAATTCGCTACCGCAGCTACACCTCTCTTTTATTATGGCGCGAGAGGGAGATTACGTGTAGAGACACAAGCAGAAGCGTTATGCCTTTTTACGTGATGGCTGTTTGCGTGATGCCTTTTAGTAAGTGTAATACCTTTCCCGTAATACTTTTTTCCGTGATGCCTTTCTGGTGATGCCTTTTCGCGTGATGCCCTTTCGCGTAATGCCTTTTAGCGTGATGCCTTTTAGCGTGATTCGTACGATGCCTTTAGGCGTGATGCCTTTCAGCATGATGCCCTTTAGCGTGATGCATTTTAGCGCGATGCCTTTTAGCGCGATGCCTTTTGTCGTGATGCCTTTTAGCGTGATGCCTTTTAGCGTGATGCCTTTTAGCGTGATGCCTTTTAGCGTGATGCCTTTTAGCGTGATGCCTTTTAGCGTGATGCCTTTTAGCGTGATGCCTTTTAGCGTGATGCCTGTTTGCGTAATGACCATTTGTAGAATCGGCTTGTTGCCATTCAGCTTTTGATTGATGCATGCATGTACAATTTGGATAATTTGATATCAGTTACTGAGCATTGAATTTTGTCATAGATATACCTCCATACACAAAACGTATTATGGGTCTAGACGAACTATATTTCGAAATTCGTCTTGAACGAAGAACTAGGAGAGATAGTTCGTCTAGATACATAATAAGTCTTGTGGCCGTCTTTAAACTAGAGACGAATAATCAGACGAACTACAAATGTTAGCCCAAGTTCGTCCAGACGGATAATGCGTCTTTAGTATAAAAACGGCAATTTTCTCGCAAACGAGTATGGTGACCTATCATTTTTTCTGTTGTTTTGAATTGAGTAATAAATTTCTCTGTGTAAAATAAATATGGACCATTTCTCAATGTAGAGCAAAAACCAATCGTCGGAAACGTGAATTTAGCAAGCAATCTTGACTACAATCATGGTACTATTATTTAACAAATGGTAAACGCCATAGCGTGCACTATTGAGTTATGGATGCACGCGGGAGGTTGCTAAGCACGAAAGAAGCGTAAGAGTCGCACGAGGCTATCGCCTCGTGCGACTCTAGCTTCTTGAGTGCTTAGCAAACCTCCCAAGTGCATCCATAACTCAATAGTGCACACTATGGCGTTTACCATTTGTTTTATAACATAACACTGAGACATTTGAACAACAGAAGTCCTTTTATTGAGCTACATCACAAAAAAATGTTCGTGTAGTCTTACATGACAAGAGAAAACAAGAGCGCGAAAATTCATTCATGACAATCGACTGCACACCAGTAACTCGATAAAGTTTCATCTTCAGACAACTGTGAAGACAGTTTCGCATTTCTGGCAGAAGGACGTCGGCCATTACTTTGGAAAAAATGTCTGTCAAAAGATTTGCTTTGTAAACATTAGCACACACGTCAGCAGCGTACACCCATGGGCAAATAGTAGACGCTAAATTAACCAATCAGAGCGCGCGCTTTGCTTTAGTTATGTTATAAAAGGACTTATTGGGTATAAACAAGGTGCTATTGCTCCTAAACGAACATGGGGACCCCTCACTTTTATTTCAAACTTTAAGTTCCTATAATATAAACAATCAATAGGCAAAGTTTCACAAAAATCCCAGTGCAGGTTCTATTTCAGCGGAATGACCTTAAGCTCTGCTCTTTAGTCCCAAAAAATCGAGTCCGTGGATGGTTAAGCTAGTGGGGAAAATCGTTGGAGCGTCATTTTTTTATACTCTGATCACCTATTCAATTGTCCTGACATCTTCCATAATTTTTCGCTTCGTACGTTTGTATTGAAAAACGATGCCGACCATGATTTTCACCGCTCAAGTTAGTGAAAATGACTCATGGGTTGACGAGATGAATAAGAGCGAATGAAACACTCGGTCGTAGAGCGAATAGCGAGTCTTTTTTTCGTCGGTCGGAAAAAAATCGCTTCGTCGCTAGTGTGTTGTGCGTTGGAAGTGCGTCGGGCGCTCCGTGCTGGTTGGTAAAAAAATTTTTTTTTAGCCACGACCATGAACCTAGTCTGAAAATTAGGATCGCTCACTTTGAGGGAGACTTGAGCTTTATCTTTGAATCCCAAAATCGAGTCCGTGAATAGTTTGGTGGGCGGCGAAAACCATGGTAACGTCGTTTTTCAAAACAAACGTACGAAGCGAAAAAAATTACGGACGAGACAGGAGAATTGAGTAGGTGATCAGAGTATAAAAATGACGCTCCAGCCATTTTTGGGACTAAAGAGCAGAGCTTAAGTATACTACACAGTGAGCTACTTACAGTGTTTGGAAAAAGGGCCTGATGCAGATCAAACCCTGGAGATGAATTCTCAAAACAGCACCTGCAACACAATATGACCAGATCAGCGCGAGTAATAAATTCGGTTTTTCACTTTCAGGAAGGAGTCTGTCTGGTCTGTTTAGAAAATGGAGGTGAAAACTACCTAGCTGCATGGCTAAAATACATCACATCTGCTTACAAGACTGGATTTGGGAAGGAACGTCCATTCATTGCTCGTGTTGTAAGTAAGCACCGCCGCGAGCTTAGCCAGATTCCAACGAGTGCCGGCCATGAGAGTAAGTTAGTAAGCTAATCCTGTCGAGTCCTGCGTTTATTAAGATAGCCCATTTTGATGAGTAGTATCTTTTTTTGTTTTTTACTTTCAAAGTTTAGAGCGAAGCAAACAACAGAGACTCAGGCGCTAACAAGTGGCAATTTATCGGCCATCAGACAGGCCAATCGAGAATTTCAAGAAATGTTAGAAATCAGCACCGAATGGCTGGGTCTATAGTTTGTTAACTTTCTACAACAGCTGGCCATCGAGGGAGATCAAGTCACCTCCACGTTCAATTTCTGAGTTTATGTCAACCAGACTATTTTTTAACCGCGTATGAAAAAAGAGCTTGAAAATTCAAAAAATAAAAGACCAATCGAAAAACCCTAGTTCTCTGGACCATAATTTTTTTTTAGATCTTAATCAAAGTTGGACTGCTTTCAATGATCATAGCCTTCGTTTTCTCTCAAAAAGATAGGACAGACAGGTGAAATCCGTGCGCACCCAAATACCTTCCCGTGAATGAAACCGACACTGCGATTAGAACAAGCCCATTCGAATAACTCACCTCGTTCGTCGAATCTTCATGAGCAGTGCATTCCCCACCTTGAGTGAAGAAAGTGGCTTTTTTTGTCTGGAATTCCCGGAAAAAACTCCACCGACTTTTTTTCTCGCTGCAAAATATAAAATTAGCGACACAAAAAAGTATCCGTTCCTGAATGAAACCGACATGCACTTCCATACAACAACAACAGTCAGCTCCTTAGAACTAGTCAAACTCGAGGGCTCCCCCACCCCCCCAAAAAACTCACCTCCTTCGTCGGCTCTTCACGATCATTCCCCAACCAGAGCGAAGTTTTTTTATATTCGCTCGAAATCGCCCAGCCCTAAGAAGATACTCCCACCATCTCGCTGCACGTCTACAAAATGAGGCGCCACCACTCCAAAGAACTGGGATGGCGTCAGCGACTCACGTGGCTCATCAACTGGCGACTGAGACGGCGTGAGTAGGGGAGAAAAATCAACAACCACCGGAAATGAGGTCATCTTTTTTTTTTTTTTTTTTTTCAATAAAAGCACTTCAAGCATTTTTTATCTCACAATGTATGGGCTGATTGATTCTAATAAACAACAAATCAGAGTTTCATTTTCAGCTTCAATTCAAGTGGTCAACCACTGAAAATAGAGCCAGTGACCTCTCTATTTTTTCACTCGTCCGCTGGGGGTGGAGTCGCACAACGGAGAGTCAGTTCCAAAACTGCCCAGCAAAAAAAAGGTGCAGGACCAACGCTCTTTACAGGTGAAGAAAGGCCTGCCAGGATTCTTCTCTGAATGTGACCGGCCCTCAAGGCGCAAGGTTTCTTGTGTTGACAGAGCGGAGCATCTTTCCCCGTAAACGTGCCGGACACCTCCAACTGCACTCCTATCTCGTACGATGACAAATCTCCCAACGAACAGAAATAACCGCTCGAACGATTGGAACACCTCACGTATTCTGCCCCATTGCTCGAAGCCACAAACTTCTCCGGCTGTCCTTTTTGAGATAAACCGCATGAAGTCATCTTACGGAACGTCTAGTCATCAATCTCAAAGAAAAAATTCACAGGCGCTGTTTTTAATACAGACTTCTGTGCGTGAAGTCAGTCCCCATAGCCCCGAGCGAGTAGGGGGCATTTAAGCCCCATACTCCCGAGGGAGTAGGTGGTATTTAAGGGCCCATACCCCCAAGCGAGCAGGGGTTTTTAAGCCCCTAGGCCTAAGCCTTAGCCTAAGCCTAACCCTAAGACCGATGAGGACTAAACCCTAACCCCTAGACTGATCTAACCGCAACCTCGTGACGTCATCAAATCCAGTTTTCCCCGGTTTTTAGTACCACCCGAAAAATTTGGCCTTTTTTACTACCTTGGGCCGTGACCGTGACGTCACGATTTCTCGAACTTTTATTGGCGGCCATCTTGAATCCATTCATTTGCCGCCCACTTAACCCGACCTATGCTACCCACCCACCAGTTTGACCGCCTGACCCACCTGGCGACGTCACGGTGGCATCACGTTTTCTCGAATTTTTATTGGCAGCCAATTTTAAAGTTGGCGCCAGCGGTAGTAATTTGGCAGCTATACTACTACTCATGTAACTCGCGTCGCCGGTAACAAAACATCAGTTTATCTCAAAACTCGTGAAAACGAAAGTAATTCTCCTTAACTGTTTTCGTTTAAGCACGTTTTCTGATATTTTTCCTCCAAATATGGCCAAATGCTAAACTGAATTTTGTTTCTTTTTCTGACGTGGTTGATTACTGATTATGAAATAGTCAAACAGCTATATTACTGCTGTCACGCTCGCACCAAGAGGAATGAAGGTTAACCCACCCTTCATCATCTCATGCACTAAATAGACAAGTGGCCGCTCAAAAGGGGGTGTGTTTGCCAGAAAATTGACTTGGGGTTTGGAAGAAGAGGTCAGTTAGGAGCCGCTGCATCAGACTATCGAGTAACGTTCGCGCCGGCTAAACCCTAACTGGTATATCATGACTTCTCTTTAGGGTGGTTGCCACAGATGTCACCTATGCTTGCATTGGTCGGTGATCATGTATGGCATACTAAAGATAACATCTAGAGATTCAAGACACCCCAGAAAAAAGTCGCGATTATTTTGATCTTAGGGTTCAAGGTTTATTTCAGCCGGCGAAGGCTAGCCTATGTAGCAGACGCCAAAGAAATTTCGCTGTGAAGTAGTAAGCGGCGGTATGTTAGCCTCTGCGACCCAGGCTAATAAAAACCTACCACGATTTTTCGAGAGTTAAATTAGTTTATTGTTCGAGGAATTTTTATCGGTCAAGGAAGGATTTTTCAATGACTTGAGGACTTTTTGTCGGTTGGAAAACACTTCTGTTTGGTCAAGGGTTGACTCAGAGTAAAACAATTTCATCTATTCGTGTGTAAAAATGCCAGAGTTCCTACTCTTTGTGCCTTATATAAAGTGGCAATATTCTAAGTGGGATTAAAAGGGAGTGACACGCTAGTTCAGTACAACTCTTGATAGAACCGCGCGAAAACAGGCTTTTCTAAGTACATGACCATTATCCTGTCATAAACAACTTCTCGATATCTGATTGGCGCAACCACCAAACGCAATGATATCGTTTTCGTTTCTTGAAATTCCCACCGCTATCCTTAAAAAATATCGCAGAACTGTTAAGGCTTCAGGACTCATAAGGTCTCCGCAGTTTTGTTGATTGAGCATTGTGGTTAGCCTGCGAGATGTATCGTTCTAGTGTTCCTTACTACAGCAGCAGGACGACAGGGTACTCTGCCGGCAGTGGTCGATCAACTGATTATACCCGACGACCGGATTCCTCTGCGCCATCAGCATATTCTTCACGTAGTTCGAGCTATTCATCTCATCCAAGCTCGACAACTGTAAGTCTTTCTAGCTCAAGCGCGCCTTCAACAAGTCACAGCGTTTCTGCTTCATCTCGAGGACGCGACTTGACAAGCGCTCAAGAGAGTCCAAGGTAAGGCTCGGAGCTATGTCAGCGGAAAAAAAACAAAAATTGATTTTCTTTCTCACTTCGTTGAGAAATATGTTCCTGGGAAAACCAGTCTCTCTTCCTTTTTTCTTCTGTCTTGTTTAAGCATGAAGTTGACCGGCTTTAAAAACTCGTGTTCATGCTTACTTGCTTTGAAAGAGAAGTTAATGAGATCACTAAATGTGGCGATGACAAGTTTTCAGCTTTTGGCTTAATTTTATAGAACTTAGAAAGCAGGGAATTCACCTGTGAGATGTTGTTCGTTGTTCCTGTAGCGAATCACTAGATTCCGTGATATGAGTTTCGTTTTTTTTTCATAATGATACTTCAGTAAAAAAAAAAAATGTAGTACTCTCGCTCTGAAAAAATACAGAACTATAGTGGAATTAAAAATCTACTGCCCTTGGTACTAATTTAAATGGGATATATTCCTTTCTACCTATTAAAACCTTAGAATTTTGAATTCTGAAGAGAAAGGAAATGGAAAAGAGTCGCAATTAAATTCCTTATAAAAAAGAGAACTGAAGCAAGAAATTTTAGACCCACAGGGTCTTCATCAGTAAAAACCGTTTTCCTTTAATTTGTAAACGCCTTGTTTTGTCTGACATTATAAGATAATTAATATTTGCGATATAGGAAAAGAGAAGAGGAAACTTTATGCCGGGAAAGGGTACGGTATTAAAATAACAAGATTGAGAGGAGATTATGTCAAATGATCAAATATAATTAAGATAAACGATGTTGGATGTGCAGCGTCAACCGATCACAAAACAACTCAAATACTGCTCTGTAACAAAGCTGATATCGTTAAGGTCATTAACTGAAGTTAAAATTTGCCAAACGGAGTAGGAGGAGATGTGTAAATCCTGAAAATACTTAAAAATATTTCGTGTAGTTCAGTCCAAACACGCGGTGGCCTTAAAAGATGAGCTTTTTTCTCCTTAAAGTGCAATATTAAACTTGAGATTGGCGACTTCAGTAATTTAGCCATTTAATGCTAAGCACTCGATCTTTATCAAAAGCGTAATTCCTTCGGCGAAACGCCGAGATATTAATTTAGTGAGATATGAATTTATTCGCAGATTTGTAATCAAATGAATGCGAATAATATTAAGGATTTACACCGCGAGTGATATTTGAAAATTCTTTCAAAAGCCTTTGGTTAGTGCAGTTTGAAATAATTAATTTAAAATGACACAGATTAGAATCTACCGATTAATTTCAAATAGCGTGCCATTAAACCTCACTTGAAAAAAAACATTAATTGCAATAATTTACGTTTAGGTCTTCGGGTTATTCTGAATCAGGGCGAACATCCGACTACGGCAGACCGACTGAGTCCGCAAGACCAGCTGTTCTTTCTTCTTCATACAGCTCAAGTTACTCTTCTCCAAATGCAGCGACTGAAAGTTCCACCCGTCCAAACGTGACTTTCTGTGCTACTGGTTCAGAGCGCTCTGGAAGTACATCAGCAGAAAGTCCAGGGTATTATTTTAAACGCAGTATTAACCTAAAATTCAGGCTAAAATATAAACTGTTGAAATATTTAAAGCCTCCTCGACGATTCATTTTATGTGAGTCACTGGCAGGAGAATTACAGCTAATTAATAAACATTTTTCTGCAATTAGACAAACTAAAATTATTGCAAAAAGTGTTACAGTAATCGTGCTTCCTTTCAAGTTTGTTATGATTTAGACTGAGTTTCATATTTTGTTTTGTAACATAATCACATTATCGCAGTAGAATAACTTTATGAACTTATATCACAGAACTACTGGTTATTCCAGATCAGGGCGAACATATGATTATACCAGGCCAACAGAATCTTCAAGATCAGCCGTCAATCCTTCAAGTTATTCTGCTCAACCGAGTGCAGCCAGTACTGGAAGCTCGAGCACTGCAAGGTATGGAACACTCAATGATCTCAAAGCACTTCTACAGAAGAAGTCGATATGATCGATGTGTAAATAGTGTTAATTGGTGGTTTTCAATGCAACGAACCAATGAAAACACACAAAAAAGTACATGTAACCCTGGTTACCCATGGCGCCAAGCGCGGGAAGACGCGTGCGACCAAGTCGCGATTGATTTTGGTCTTTGCATCTGATTGGTTGAGTTGGCAGCGGGATGTTTTCTTAAATCAATCAGACAGGATAGAACTGCAAGCCAGCGCAATTGTGAATTTAGCACTTTTCACATATACAGTTAAAAACGTTTTAGTTGAACATTTGAAATTAAGACTTGAAAGCCAGTTGGTACTTAACTACTTGACAGAAGAACTTGAGTTTATCAAACGTTTTAAGTTTTGGGCGTTAATATATTAATTTGCTTCAACGAATCTCTATTCTACGTGCACGGTGAAATTTTTCAGATTTACCTGCATGACAAAATAGTGTATTCAGGGAAGAAAAAAGGTAAAGTCTGCATACGAGGCTAATGACCCATCAGACCGGCGCTTATCTCCGGTTTTTGTCGCATGAAGCCACTAAGAGAATTTCTGCTTCCCCCTGGATGAGATGCTGGTCCATCGTAGGTTTTCCCCACAGCATTAAATTCGCTGGAAGCCATTTATACACCTGGGTGAAGAGAGTCACTGTGAGCGTAAAGTGTCTTGCCCAAGAACACAACACAACGTCCCAGCGGGTCTGGGTCGTCTTAAACCCGAACCGCTTGATCCGGAGGCGAACGCGAGCACCAACTATGAGGTCGCTGCGCCACCACAGTCAGGAAGAGTTTTCGACAAAAATACGGAGGTTGGCGAAACGGCCCATGAAAACTCAACTCGCCTATGAATCAGGATAAGGGCGAATGCGCGGGAACTGAAACTCCTCATTTAAGACACCGAGGTGTAAAATTCACCCGGCCAGACCATGAATAAACAAAAAAGAGCCCGATTAATTTCAAATAGCATGTAGTTATCCCTCACTTACCAAACACTAATTGTAATATCAATCACATTCAGGTCTTCGGGTTATTCTGGATCAGGGAGAACATCAGACTACAGCAGACTGACTGAGTCCTCAAGACCAGCTGTTCCTTCTTCTTCGCACAGCTCAAGTTACTCTTCTCCAAGTGCAGTGACTGAAAGTTCCACCCGTCCAAGCGTGACATTCTGTGCTACTGGTTCAGACCGCTCTGGAAGTAATTCAGCAGAAAGTCCAGGGTATTGTTTTGAACGGAGTGTTAACCTAACATTCATGCTGAAATTTAAATTGTTGAAATTCCTCCTTGCACGATTCATGTATGTCAGTCTCGAGAGCTGGCAGAAAAGTTAAAACTGGTTAACGAGAAATAATACAGAGAAAATAATAAACTAAGCTTAAAAAATGTACCGTGCTTCTTTTCTTATCATTTGGATTGAATTTCAGATTTCGTTTTGTTACATTATAATAGCCATTATCGTAACAGAACAACTGTATGAACTTATGTTTTATTTCAGAGCTTCCAGTTATTTTAGAACAGGGCGAACATATGATTATACCGGGCCAACAGAATCTTCAAGATCAGCCGGCAATCCTTCAAGTTATTCTGCTCAACCGAGTGCAGCCAGTACTGGAAACTCGAACACTGTAAGGTATGGAACATCTCAAAAAGCACTTACACTTCACTAATTATAAAGTACAAATAAAATAGAAGACGATATGATCGTTGTGTGAACGAATAAGAACACTGAAGTAAATACATCCTGGCCCTGATCCTGGTAACCCGCGGCGCAAAACGCGGGAAGACGTGTGCAACCAAGTCACGATTGGTTTTGGTCTGTATATGTGATTGGTTGCGATGATGGCGGAACTTTTTTCTGAAACCAATCAGAAAGCGTTGCAAGACAGAGCAATTCTGAATTTAGTACTTTCCACACGTATAGTAGGTAAACCTTTTGATTGAACATTTGAGAGACTTGAAAGCCAGTTGTTTATTCCACATGCACGGTGAAATTTTACAAATTTACCTGTATGACAAATACGGCATGAAGAAGTCAGGGAAGAGTTTAAGACAAAAACACACAGGCAGGCGGCGAAACCTCCCATGAAAGATCGGCTCGTCTGTGAATCACGACGAAAGCTAATGCGTGGGAACTGAAATTCCTCCTTAAGACACCGACGAATAAAATTTACCTAGGCCGTGAATAAACAAAAAAAGAGCCCAATTAATTTCAAGGACTTCAAGTGGCTTGAAGTTATCCCTCCCTTAACAACTTTTTAATTGTAGTAAATCAAATCACATACAGGGCTTCGAATTATGCTGGATCAGGAAGACCATCAGACTACAACAAGCCGACTGCGTTCACAAGACCAGCTGTTGTTTCTTCTTCATACAGCTCAAGTTACTCTTCTCCAAGTGCAGCGACTGAAAGATCCACCCGTCCAAGCGGGACATTCTGTGCTACTGGTTCAGACCGCTCTGGAAGTACTTCAGCAGAAAGTCCAGGGTATTGTTTTGAACGCAGTATAAGCAAAACATTCATGCTAGAAGGCAGACTGTAGGAATAAAGCCCCATTGCACGATTTATTGTATGTGAGTCACCGCCAAAAAAGTTAAAGCTGGTTAATTAACGAGAAACAATTCAAAGAAAACAACAAACTACCAGTAAACTCAAAAAATGTTCAGTAACCATGCTTCTTTTTTATCATCTGGATTGAACTGAATAACTCTATGAGCTTATATTACAGAACTACTGGTTATTCCAGATCAGGGCGAACATATGATTATACCAGGCCAACAGAATCTTCAAGATCAGCCGTCAATCCTTCAAGTTATTCTGCTCAACCGAGTGCAGTCAGTACTGGAAGCTCGAGCACTGTAAGGTATGGAACCAGAGTATGGAACATCTCAAAAACCACTTCAGCAGTTCAGGAAAGTGCAATACAGAAGCCGGGATGGTCATGTATATTATTATTGTGATAGAATGGGCTTTTAACACAACCAACCAACTAGAAAAGATCGAGGAAAATACATGTAGTCCTGGTAACCCGTGAACGCCAAGCGCGGGAAGAGGCGTACAACCAAATCGCGATTGCCTTTGGTCTTTGCATCTGATTGGTTGAATTGATGGCGGGACTTCAACAAAAAAACAACAAAAAAACAAAAAACAAAAAACAAAAAAACAAAACAAAAAGTATACTATAGGCAGTTCTGAATTGATCAATTACCACAATTATAGTTGAAATTTGAATGTGAAACAGCAATTTGGTGCAAGTCCTCTGCTCTGTTTCAGGCTCAAATTTTTGTGTTAATCACGGTGGCAACTGAATTCAGGCCGTTCACACAGTTTTGTTGTAACGTTTGTGCCAGGTTTCTTTTAAAAGTAACAAAATTTGTTACATAAGCCTTTATAAAATAGGTTGTGCGGGAGAACAATCAACCGAAAAACTGAATGATTTACTATATCCAATATTTTAAAGATTCTGGATTCGAGTAAAAACTTCATATTGCTTTAGCGATATTAGAGCAAAATACTCGATGTTTGCTGCCCAAACCCAAGACGAACGAATCTGCACAATTTACACACATTTTTATATTCTTATACATTCTTAGATCTTTTACAGTAGTTATATATTCTTAGATAGTTTAGTTAAATATTTATAACCAATTATAGATACATTTTTACATTTTTATTTTTCTTTCTTGGCGCACCTGTAAACTAGCTGGTGTGTCCTGTAGAATCATCAAGTCTATGGGACGCACCGTTACCACAGCTAAGTGTGTTGTCCAAATAAAATAAACTGTCTATGTCTATGTCTAAATGAATAATTTGCTGGTGAAAAAAAGAAGATTCATTGACTTCATGTTAGTGTGTTTCGCTTAAAAACAATAATCTAAAAATTATCATCAACTTTAGGGCTACTGGTTATTCTACCGAGATAACATCTGATTCCAACAGGCCAACGGAATCCTCGAGACTGGCAGCTCGTTCTTCCTATATCTCGAGTTCTTCCACTCAACCAAGTGTAGTCAGTGTGAGCTCTATTCATCCAAGTGCGAGTTCAGCAACTTATAGTGCGTCCGGTTCAACTGGCGCCCGCGATACGTCACTTGGTCACGGAGTAACTAGGTAAGACAGTGGTAGCATTATGCTTAAATACTGGTATAATCTGACCTGAGAGAGTCTGTAGCGAGGATGACAGGCGCTAAACTGTACAGGAAACAAGAATCTTATATTATTCACGGGACATTGCCAGATAAAATCATTTATAACTTTTGATTAATTGACCATTTAGTAGTAAGTTTAAATACTTGCTTTTTCAGTTTAAAATCTTTAAACAGTCAGTTCATTTGTTTAAAAAAATGTTTTTCCGCTTCAAAATTTGACTTGTGTCTTTTCGTGAAAAGGACAATCTACTTTAAATGCGAGATTTAGTCTAAGAACAAGAATTTTTGCTTCTTTTATGACTTACAGGACCTCGGCTTATACTCTATCAGGAAGACCGTATGATTATTCCAGGCCGACAGAATCATCGAGGCCCACCGAATATTCTTCGTACTCCACCGACTCTTCTCGACCAATCACGAGTTCACGGCACCCGGCGAGTTCCTCTGGCTCTCCTAAAGTATCGTCAGCTGACGGAACTGCAAGGTATTAGGCAATATTGTAAACCAGTTTATATTAAATACCTCGAGATAAAAACGGCAAAACATAATGATTTTGTAATGCAATTGCTGGAAATCTCGAAACGAAAGTTAAAGATGCCTCCAAAGAAGAAGAGCGTGCACCTTGCTGTACACGGTCGCGTTTTAGAGACTTCGCCTTTATCATTAACTGGAAATGTTTCCTTTTAGAGTGGTTTTCAATTCAAATGAGTGTCGTAAAGACAAAACCAAAGTAATTACTGTGCTATGCGTTTGGCTTAATTAGGACACTCGCGCCACTTTGTCATCAAATCAGAAGTAAAATCAAAATCAATCGTCACTAGCTCACACACGCTTTCCCGCGCTTTGCGTCAGTTACATGTGTTTGTTTTGAGTTTTGATGGGTTCACTGGATTGTCTGTCTGCTTTGTGATTGGCCACAGTGATACAACACCAAATTGAACACCGTTTTATTTTAATTAATTGATTTATTTTCAATAAACTTAGGATTAGTCTGCTTTACATGCACGCTAAAATGAAGTTGCATCGTATCAGCCAAATTTTGACAAGGGGGACTTATTTCGAAATGCATGCACAATAAATTAATCAAAACCACATTAAGAAAGAAGGCTTACATTCGCCCACGCGGGTTAGCTCAGTTCATAATGATTATATATACACAAAACGTCTCCGCTTAATCTTCACGTAACAGCAACAGGATTGTGCAGTAGGATGTGATTTACAGATCAGTACTGGAGATTTCAAACATGGTTGACACTGATCTGCAGAAAAACACCCACTATCTATCACCCGCTCGATGACGGCCACCTGTTACAATACCTGGTTAATTCTAGTACAGTGTGCCCGTTGTAGAGAAATTCAAGCGTGTAAACAACATTCAAAGTTTTCTGCCAAGGCGTTTTTGGACAATATGCAGCCATGTTGTATTCTCAGCAGCATAAATTAACGCCGCCAACTGAAACTACTGTGTCGGTAACAAACTGCTAAACCATTAAATGGTACTGAAACCAAGTATTTACACTTTATCCACGGATTTAGAGGATAGCCACAGCCGTGCATTGCCATGGAAACACAGGGTGTAGTTTCGGGTAAAAGTATTTTGACTTGATATACAAGACAAACGAGAAAAAAAAAAAAAAGAAGAAACGGCAGATTTTAAAATAAACTTGCATATGATGCAAAAGTTGCACCCTGTATGCGGTCACTTGGCTCACATTTGCAACTTGCAACTTAAATGTTCAAAGGCTTACTTAATCACAGAGAAACAGTATTAGCTTACACGCTGCTTAATTACCGCATTTCACAGGTGCCGTTAGAAACCGCAGATTTTCATGTAACGCCTAATCACACAAACTGCACGAAAAATTTTGTTGGGATGTGAGCAATCTGTCCATGTAAAGTTAAAGTTTACATTAAAACAAAGATCTCTAATAAAGGTGTTTGCAAGCAACTAACGCTTAATGCTGACAGGTTATGGAACCCGGTCACTGAAATTAATTTTTTACAGTCCCAAAAGTTTCTGAAACTTCTTGGACAAAAAAGAAATCACTTTTTTCCCTTGGAGCAGTTCTACAGAGCGCCAACCTGAAACCTAGCCAAACTTAAAGTTAATTCGTATAGTCCGTTGATAAGAAGTAGCTTTACTGAGGACGGCAACAACATTTTACCACAGCTGGTTCAAGTGATGCAAGTAAAATATGGCGACCTCCTGCCTAGAAAGTAGCAAACATACGTGTAACATGACAAAAACAGACCGTATTTTGAAGAACTGCCTAGCCTGGAAAACAACGTCTCAACGGAACGAACATCGAAGTTATTCAACAAGTACATTTCAATGACATCGTTCTGGCTCGTGCAACGTCAACCAACGTCAAAAACGACAGATATCTTGACAGCAACTAAAAATACTACAGGAGAGGAATATGTCAAGGTTGACGAGCGACATAAGCGAAGGTCTCGGAAAAATGCTGAAAAAATAACACATGATATTAATGACGGCCACCAGAAAACTCGTTACAGTTCGCAAATAGGTTTGATCTACCTAAAACCCGTTGTTCACTACACGACGTCAGTGTACTTTCATTCAAACAACGAGCTTTCCGAAGAACCTCGATCTCCAAGAGACATTAGGTACGACATATATAGCACTTGTGTTACTCAGTTTAATTTCAGTTTACAAATTCAGCTATTTTCCGTGAAAATTAAATATGATAGCTTAATTACGACAATTTATGTTGCATTTATTTCTAATTATATCAGAACTAAAACGAGTTCATTACTTGACTGTTAGACTATATGACATTTAATAACTTCTAATTCAGCACCAGAATTTTTTATTAAAACTGATGTCGTCTCCCCGCCGGTTTCGCGCAAAAAAGAGCTGTATATATTAGCATCAGAAGTATTTTAAGATTTTTATGTGTCAACAATTAAGACTGAAAACCTGGTACGGTTCCCCAAGCAGGGAGAAGAAACACATTTCCTATACGTATTAACAAAAAGAGGCTAACTAAATGTGAAAAGTATTTAATTGCGTGTTTTGGTGCTGTATTTACATGAGCACTAGCTGTTTCAAATACGGTCATGAAAAATTCATTTCTCCTGTAATTGTGTATAATTATGCTTTAAAATTGTTTGCTTTATTAATTACTAGGAGACTGAAAACCAAGCTCAGTCGCTAGATATCTAGGAAAGATTAGGTAAATGCCTGAGGTAAATGCTTAGATATATATTATTCACCACGAAGTGTTACAGTTCTACATGCTATCTTGAAGTTAGCGGAACTATTACACTCCAGAGAATGACATGTTAGAAATCATTAAACTAGTCTTGATTAGAGAGGGAACCGTGTTGTTAATTTTATATTTTTGCTTTTAAACCGATTCCAAAAGGCCTTGCCATCCATTATAAAGTTTCTGAAACAAGTTGCAACATAGAGTCGTAACAGCCATTGGTTCTGATATTTTTGTTTCTTTGCATCCTCAGGGCTGAGGTTGAACGAGTAAGATGTGGGTTGCTAGGCGACGGAGTGAGTGGTCGTGCAAACGTGATATCGGATAAAGAATTTCGGGACAAGAACAAAGTGCTAACGACCTCTGACCAGCAAAAGCATGGTGAGGCCCACAATGTTTTATCTTCAGTTCATCCAAAGACGAAATGATGTTTGCATTTAGTCGAAGCCGAGTGTTTCATTGGCTATCTTCATTTTTCGTCGATTTCCACTCTTTTTCCCTGGCATGTAGCAGACACAAGTATTTATCTCCGGGACATTTCGCTGTCCACACTACTGAACACGGTACAAAAACAAACTCCACGACGGAAAAATTATTGGTGGATTTTTAGGTGTAATGTGCCGATTAAAAACTATCATATAAATGCGCACTTTCCGCGAATAAGAAAACAGGTGTAATGTGGCCGTTATACGTTTGTGATACAATCGCTCGAAATTCACCACTTTCCGATTCCAAACAAGGGGTTTCTTGTTCCAAGTTGAGTCATAACCGCAGTCTCGCTTACAATTGGCAGCAGACGTACTTGAGAAACTTTAAGAAAATGGCACTTAACGATATTTAACCCCATATTCTGTTTCAAAATATCCCCGGCCCGAATTCAATGTTGTTATTGTAGGCGCTGGCGGGTTGCGGGGTAGCGGGGGCCATGTTACCAAGACGCTTGAATATAGGATTTTACTGCGAAGTATCTCAACACTTTAGTCGCTTATTGCAGCTCTTGTTTCTTAACCTTATGAAATTAACAGCATCGTTTCTCTCTCTTGCTGGATGCTTATCCGTTGCAAAAGCTGTTTTTATCATTACCTAATCGGGCTCGTTAATTTTTCTTTTCAGCCGCACAGCTGACAACCAGGGACATCAACCTGCACAAGCATGAGAATCGTCGAGCTCACCACACCGACAAATACGAGCACTCGAACTTGATTGTACGGAGAGGGGACAGTTTTGACATCACTTTGATCTTCAACAGAGCTTACGAGGCCTCCAGAGACACCATCGTCTTGCAGTTTGTTGTTGGTAAGTGAAATCAGATTATTTGTTTTTAAACGACATAAAACGAACTTGTGCATTGAAACGTTATTTTAGCCAAGGACAGCAAACAAAGGCCAAATGTTCATTTTGGCGCACAGTGTCACGCAATTCAATGTAGATCAAAATCAAAATCAAAACCGGTCAATAGATAAAGTCCAGAATCTGGGAAATGAAAGAAGGTAAATATGCAAAGACTCTCGCCAAAATTCTGGTCACGGCAATTTTTCTTATGCGAGATATGCGGAGAAATTTTTTACCCAAATTTATAGAGATTTGTATGGAGACGCCATGTTGGTGCCCACCCGTATGGGCACCAACATGGCGGCCGGAAACCAACAGAAACATCTGTCACTGAGTTTTGCTACAAAAGCGTAAGTTTATCCCTCGAGGAACTCTAAAACATTAAAATAATACTTTTTCTAAGACATGAACTGTTCAGATAGCCAAGTTTTCCGAAATAAGTCGCTTTTTTAACCATCATGACAGCTCTCTAGGCCGCCATGTAAATGCCACGTCACGCAAAAGCTTAGAAATTCAAGCGTAGTATATCACAAAACCAAGAACCCATTCGGAGCGAAAATTTGTATGAATATTAGTTTTCAGCTGCTCTTATACATCATTTAAGTAAAATCTCAGGAAGATCAATAGTTTTGTAGTTCGAATTTTAGTGACGTCATGTGAAAACCAGCTATACTGGCTCCAGTCGTTCGAGAGGTGGATAACGCTCTCCACCGGATAAATCACTATCCAGTGGATAGCGTGGTTTGTTTTGTTAATTAACACTTATCCACTGGATAGCGATTTATCCGGTGGATAGCGTTACCCAGCCTTCGAACAGCCGGGGCCTGGTGTATTCAAAACGGGCTTCCAACTCATTCAATGATTAGATAAGGTGTGAAAACCCACCGAAATCAAAAACCCCAACTTCCCATTCCTTCTTATAAGTCGAAAAAAGTCTGCGCTTAATTCTCCTGCTTACAAATTTCGTTTTTCCATCTTTCAGGTTACCGACCGCAAGAAAGCAAAGGATCCATCATCCGGATACCAGTGAGTCAAACCAAAGATTATGCATACGGCGCATGGTCAGTAAAAATCGCACAGGACAACCGAGAAAATATGCGCCTCCAAGTAATACCGCCAGCGGATGCCGTTGTGGGTAGATATCGGTTTTATGTGGAAACTAAGACCAAGGTGCCTGGTACAGACAAACAGGCAGAGTTCCGTTACCAGTACCCTGAGGAAATAATCATCCTGTTTAATCCGTGGTGCAAAGGTTAGTCCAGTACGAAAAGCTTTCGATAAGTAGCTGAAATGATTGTACGTGTAAATAAATTTGTGGAAGGGGGGTACCTTATCAGCTAGCAAGTCTAATCTGTGAAATATGCCTTCTCTTTTCCTGAAGGGGGAGTTATGTTGAATGAATAGATTAACGTTATGTTTTCGTATGAAATCATAGTTTTTACGGCATGCATTACTTTCACATGTTTGTCACCACAGTGTGCATTTTAATTTATTCCTACTGAATAAATTTACTTGCTGGTGTAATTGTAAGGTATTCACGTTCTCACCTTAACAAAAACACCACTGAGCCAGTATCTAGCCGAGAGACAGATTGTTCTGAAATTTATTTCAATGATGTCTTTTTTTTGGGTGCTGGGTGATTTTGTTACAATTGTCAGACGATACAGTGTATCTAGACCAGGAGATCTCACGCGAAGAGTACGTGCTAAATGACAGCGGGCTAATTTGGATGGGAACCGCCAAGAAACACAGTGGAATGCCATGGAACTTCGGCCAGGTGAGTTAGTGAGAGTACTGTTGTAAGATCGCAACGCCTTGAAATGGTGCTATTTATGCGTCCGGTTACTTAGCAAGTGCATTTTGTATTGTATTGTATTACGTGTTGGAATATGGCGCTTGTTTCGTCGTATAATTTATTCAAATAGCTTTTGGGCAGTGCATTTTTAAGTTTCCGGATCGGAGAGTGGTATCCATAATCGAAGCATCTAGTGCAGTTCAGTGTTGCCGTATCTCAGCCGTTTATAAGTAAGTAATCACAAGTGGTTGATCCATAGTTAAAGTGTGCGTTTGAATTGTCATTGCTCGCTGGAGATGGTTTCACGTCTTTTTGGTAGCTTCAACTGTAATATAAAAACTGAGTTAACTCTATGGAGTGTTTCCTAAACTGCGGAAAGAGAAAACTAAACCAACTAAGCAGTTTCGATTCAGCTTCGTGAGTTTTCTTTCAGGTTTATCTTGAATTCTCACATTTCATTTTCCATTTTTTTCAGTTCGAAGATGTGTCTTTGAACTCTTGTTTGTGGCTCCTGGAAAGAGCACAGCTTGCTACCGGGGCGCGTGCAAATCCTCTCCGAGTCACACGCTGTATCTCTGCCATGGTAAAATGTTTGCTGTTTTGTTGTACTGTTAACAGTTATTATTTTTGGAGATATAGGATTCTCGCGAGTACGTATGCGAGTGGAAGATCTCACACTAAAAGACTGAGCCTAAGTTTACAAAGGCAATACCATGGAACAAATTCGTTCCCAGGGTCTCCCTTCTACCCGCCCCTTGTCGCCCTTCTCCCTAGATCGGGAAGAAGAAAGGCCCGCAGAACGAGGTTGCACCATGCAACACTATGGTAAGGTCAAAACACCAGTTTTAAGCTTCATTGCAGTACGGAGTCATCTGAGTCCATGTGGTGTTTTTAGGCAAACTTCAATGATCAAGATGGAGGTGTTCTTTACGGTCGCTGGGACAGTAACTACCCCAAGGACACCACCCCTCCTACAGCCTGGTCTGGCAGCGTCGCCATCTTGGAGCAGTTCTGGCAGAAGAAGAATGTGGTGAAGTTCGCTCAGTGCTGGGTCTTTTCAGGACTTGTTACTACATGTATGTGGACTTTGAACCTTGAACGTCTTGCTTAACTGAAATGTTGTGACACAAACAATTCTTTAAGCATATAGGGCAATTTTCCGTGGTTAAATAGCCTCGCTCATCTAAACAGTAGGAGCGTTTGGAAAATTCGAGACAGTTATGCATACAAAGCCGAGACGCAGTCGAGGGTTTGCATCATGCACTCTCCAACACCCAAAAGGTTTCGATGAACACAGAAAAAGTACTCTATTGCTTTTATAAAATATTTCTCAAAAATTCGCTCGAATCTAAAACGTCACAATCGTGGTTTACATACTCTTATCTAAACACACCTATCAACCAATGAGAGTGCGTCTGCGCGTGTAGTATCACAGTTATTTTATGAATAGAAGTATTTTCCATTCTACGTATGGTTCACAAACTGAGCAAAGCGCTAGTGTATTCTTTGTTGCATGTTGGACCAAATAAGAGAACTAAACTATTAATAACTCTTGTCCAAGAAACAGAAGAGAAACCTTTAAATTGATCCAATTGTATAATGCTATGTCTATGATGGCTAACCGGCCAGTGAAAACTATTGAATTGCATTATCCCATGTTCAAGTTTTTAATAATGCTAATTAAATCTCGCTGATATGTTTTATTTTCTCAGTGCTTAGGGCGATAGGTATACCCACCCGGTCAGTGACAAACTTTGCCTCTGCACACGACTCAGACGCCAGCGTGACCATAGACTTCCATTTCGACGAGGACGGCAAACCGCTCAAGGAACTAGACGACTCTGTTTGGTGAGAAGAATGTATTGTTTCAGTCAGAAATGTGCTTATGTGTTAAGTTGGTTACTTGCCACTCGGAACTCGCGAAGACCGTAAGTGCAAGTAATGGGACGACAATAGTCCCTTTCCCAACCTCAGCTCACCCTTCGCCATTCGAGCAAAGGGCAAATTTAACACCTAACCTTTTATCGTGATTTCAGGAATTTTCACGTGTGGAACGAGTCATGGTTCAAGCGTCCTGATTTACCAGATGGTCATGATGGATGGCAGGCTCATGATGCCACACCTCAAGAGACAAGCTATGGTAGGAAAATCTATTTTTCTCAAAGCCAACAAAGCAACAATTAAAGCGCGATTTCTTTTCTCAAGACGCATCAAGCCCATTGTCTAAGAAAATATCGATCGTTTCTCAATAGAAATGTTAAAGACTCAGTTTAGGAAACAGAGCCTGTGTAGCAGTCATGACCTTTCTGAAAGAGAAATAGACATGTTAAAGCTTGGCGTGCCTGTGGGATGGAGCAAAAAAAGGTCAATAGAAGAGGAAAGTTGTTCACTAACAAAAGTAACAACGTGAGCGAAAAGATTTGAAGCTCGGTTTGGAAAAATCTTTAAACCAAACGTAAATCTTTTCGCTAAGTAATACTTGGGATTACGTTTTAGAATATTGTTTAATTCACCTGTCAACTTATCGTAGAAAACTTTTCAGCGGTAATTTGTTTCCCAGTTACCAGGCAGTTGAATACTGGATTACATGCAGCGCTTACTTTTAAAAATAGTTTACGCGTTCCTAACTAAAGTGAGCCGTATTACGTCATAATATTCCATTATCAAACATCCAGGAGTATTTCGTTGTGGTCCAGCCTCAGTGAAAGCAGTGAAGCAAGGAGAAGTGTATCTACCCTACGATACAAACTTCGTGTTCGCTGAAGTGAATGGCGACCGAGTCTTCTGGGAAGTGGAAGAGAACGGTCAAATGAAAGTGATCAGGGTTGATAAAAAGTGCATTGGAAAGATGATCAGCACCAAAGCTATTGGCAGTGATAAGAGGGATGACATTACTCACGAATATAAACATCCTGAAGGTAACGTTGAGGAAAAATGCTTCGAGAGGTAACCCAAGCGATGTATGTACGTTATTATTAAGATCGTAAGTCAGCGAAGGTTTTTGTTACATTTGCTTAGCGCCTTAAAGGAAACCAAAGCAAACTGAAGAGCCCATGTTTTGTGGTTAGGCTTTTAATTCAATGAATAAGTCATGGCCAAAATAAACCGTTAGCTTAAATAAATCATTTCTATAGTGCGTTATTCCTAATCGATTTTAATGTCCCCGATCCTGACGATCCTTTTAAACTGATTTTTTTTATGAGTTTCTTGCATTAGCAAACTATTAGTTTTGAGTTTTATTTTGAACGGAAAGAAGCATCTGTTCCTTTAACAATCTGTTCCACAGCGAGAAGTCGTTCTGAATGGTGAAACAAACTCGAGGTACCGAACGGATGTAAAACAACTCTAATCCGCCAAATGGGTTGTCTGCGAAAATCAGGCTCCCCGCCCCCTAAATGACGGTACAGTTATGCCCTTCGACCACACCCAACATCCCAGTTAATAGTAAATTTGGGTTACATACATGCAGGCTGGAAGATTTTTTTGTCAATCAATCAATCAATCAATCAATCAATCAATCAATCAATCAATCAATCAACTAACCAATCAACCAATCAATCAATCAATCAATCAATCAGTCAGTCAGTCAGTCAGTCAATCGGTCGGTCAATCAATCAATCAATCAATCAATCAATCAATCAATCAATCAATCAACTAATCAACCAACTAACCAATCAACCAATCAATCGATCGATCGATCGATCAATCAATCAATCAATCAATCAGTTAGTCAATCAATTATTTGCCACTGCTTTTACCATACATAAATTATTGACTTTACAATTGCTTCTCTTGTAGCAGGTTGATTTCAGCAAGCTTGTTATATTAATTAGAGCTTTTCACTTGACCAGCTGGCTCGTTATTAATTACTTTGCCGTTTCAACAACGATAGGTTCCATACACGAACGCCGTGCTGTAGAGATGGCATACAAGTACAGCAGCCGCAAAGATCAAGCCATCTATGGACTGTCCATAGAAGACGTGAAATTCTCTTTTGAATTGCCGGATGACGTGCCCATTGGAAAGGGCGTTAGCGTGGCATTGAAGATGAAAAACACCACTTACCAAAGGCGTACAATCAAGGGAAAGATGACAGGAATGATTGGTTTTTACACTGGGATACCATGCAAGGATTTGAAGGAGGAAGTATTTGAAATCATTGTAGACCCAAGACAAGGTGAATAAAAACCTCAGAATCGGTTTCTCGTTTCTTACAAAGCGTATTTAGACTAAATATTAGGACTGCCTTCTTTGTGCTGCACTGAAACAGTACAGTTGTAAATGTTTCACTGAACAGCTCGACAAGATAAATCATATTGTGGCATACATCAAGAGACCATGATCTACATACATACATGTAGAGGAGATGTATAAGGAAAAGGTTTTAGGAATTGTATAGACAAACTAAGGTATGTTTCAAACTCTTCATTCTGATTACGTTTTCATGAAAGAGGACAAACTTTTAAGTGTTCCTTTTCGTTAAAAACCACACACAACAATGCTTGGTTTCGGTTTGTGCAAATAAAAAGTCTACTTAAAAAGGGCTCGTTATGAGATAGAGGCGTGCAGTTAAATGACAAAAATAAACTTCAAAATGACACCATTGGCAGATCTTCATAATATAAACAGGAAGACTGGAGGAATAATCGATCCGTTAGTTGCCTTAATCTAGCTGCTCTCTTTTATTCCACTGCAGAAAAGAGCTTTATCATGGACTTCCCAGCAGCGATGTATCTTGACAAGTGTGAAGCAGATGGAGGGCTCAAGGTTTATGTCAAGGCGACCGTGAAGGAAAATGGTCAGAGATTTGCTTCGTATGACACAGTTGATTTCCAGAGGCCCAACTTAATTATGGAGGTAAATGTTGGATTTGATTTACTGAGCTTATAAAACGGGAAGAGTTGGAAACAATGCGCTTGAACCGAAGTTATAACGTAAGTGATAGCAAAATTGTGGTAGCAAAATATTGACAGTTTTCGCGAAAACCTTCGCCTAGACGAAAATCAACCACCTGTATTTTTAATTTAATGAGCCATTTTTCTTTAGATCACTCGAGGTGAAGCCAGAGTAGGCAGAGACTTTGAGGTCAAACTGTCGTTCGTGAATCCTTTACCAGTTAAAATAACAGGAGGAAAGTGGTACATTGAGACATCAGGAACAAACCCAAAGTCTAAAGTTATTCCAAACAGGTAAGTATTAAGTAAGTATTAGTATTACTACAGGACATTTCACCGCAAAAGCTCCTCTCTGGGTATATACTTGTCTTTCTTGCCCCTCATGCGGCCTTTCAATATGGTACATCTGTGAGCCCGCTACGACACTGCAAGACGCGACGGTGGTGTAGATTAACAAACTGAACAGCAATCTGTAGAAATCAGTTCGGTTAACCCTTCAAGCACTCAGAAATGTTATAACCAACCAAAAACCCCATTAAATGCTGCATATGCGTCGGCAAAGGGGGATAAGTTTTCACCTTAACGTCGAGGAAAAGTAAAAAGTGAAAAAAAGCTAGCAAAAAGTGGTGAAGTTCAGTTCTCTTATTTCCGAAGACGGTATGACCCAGTTCATCGGCCCATTGTGTTCATTTGGGGATACTTTGTACGTAGGACTTTTACCCACTTTACCTGCTCATATGTTGACTACATTTACTTGCTTGTTTATATTTCAGCGCAATTGTCCCAGAAGGAAAAGAGGTGCAGACCTCTTTCAAATTAACGCCTTACCGCGCGGGACTGTGCAGAGTGTCTGCCACCTTCAGAGCCGACATGCTCAGCGGTGTTCGAGGCACGGGTAGCGTGCAAGTTATGGAATAAAATCCGCTGTTTCACAGCTATGCGTAACATGAAACCTGGGAATTACTAGAATAAAAGGACCAAAAAAAAAACAAAAAAAAAAATGAGAGATAGTGGGACGGATGACAATTTTGGATCAAGGCAGAATTCTTAAAATATGTTTTGGGTATCTTGTGTTTATTAGCTAAGCTTCAGTTTCGCAGTGTAGAGATTTGGATTATTGTCACGAAGAAAAAAAAAAAAGAAAAGAAAAAAAAGGGGGAAAAAATCGAATGCTGTGGTTTGATACTGTGATTCGTAACCTGTAAATGAGGTACACTGCACTAAAACAAGACAATGTAATCTTTCACTAACAATAAAACCGATGAAGGCTTCTTTTATAGAATTGCGGAACAATTTTGAATCATAGGTTCTTGCCACCTTTCCTTTCTTTGTCAAATTAGGATAAACAGATAGCTTAGATAAGAACAGAAACACAGCAATAGCATAAGAGTTTTGGATAGCACCGTTTTTTGTAACTACTATTAAAGAAATTGGTATAAAATGAGAAACAGCCTGTCTGGTTTACTACAGTTGTAAACTGTGAACCTCTGATGAATTTTCCTTGATCTCGACCCCTTCTGTTTTACCTTAGACTACGATTAGTCCCTCTCTCGCTTAGTCCGTCGTGCGTGACGCGAAAGAAAACCGCGAGAAAAAAATGGCCGCGCGAAATCCTGAGGGCGCTTCTCGCCTCCAGGATTTCGCGCGGCCAGTTTTTTTCTCGCGGTTTTCTTTCGCGTCATGCACGACGGACTAAGCGAAAGAGGGACTACTCGTAGTCTAGTTTTACCTCCGTTTGATGAAATGTACTTGTTATTTACAAACAAGCCTTGTAAGTTTTTGAGGTGACTTACTTTTCGTCGTTAAATTCTAGCCTGCCGTGTCTGAAAAATATATCTAGGAGTATCCCGAGCACTTTTGAAGACTTCAAGAGTGGTATTACTACCAAAACTTGCAACCTCTTGTTCCAAATTTCAATGGAAAAGCCCTGGAAACGAGAGACGTCAAGTACTCATTCATCAGATCTTGTCGCGCTTTCTAAAACCCTTTTTATATATCTGTCCTGTCCTGTACTGTGAGATTTACTGTCTACTTACGTACCCGCTGACTGCGCTCCTCCTCCGAAATGCGAAGGCTCGCCACCAGGAGCCAAAATCGATTATGGTTCCTGTCGCCCCTCTATCTTCCTTCCCCACGAAAGATTGTCTGACGAGCCCAAAGAATCCAAAGACCTTTTGCGCTGGAGTCTATCTATTACGCAGCTGTTATTTGGGCGCGAAACACAACGCTTCTCTCACGCAGCAGCGTTGCGTGACGACGACCCAAACTGAAAGGCTTCGTGGGAGATCGACTTGGAGTCCTCCACGTTTGGTTGGTCGTAATTGACTTGGTACACTGGTCTATAAAATGCTTAAGACTCTATTCTGTTCAAATCACACTGCGCTCAAATTTGCAGCTTGCGTACATCCACGCCTCCCCGCAAAAAAACGGAACGGGGAAGGGGGAAGGGGAAGGGGGCGGATGCCGCTCAAGGTTACCCATAAAGCTTCACGCTGCTGAAACGAACAACAACAGCATTATGGCGGATCGCGTTCAGAAGAGGCTTGCAGTGATTTCAGGGCATCTTACCCCTCAGACACTGCACTCAAACTCGTCAGAAATATCGGAAACGACCACAGACGTCGCCGCTCCTGATAGTCTGGTGGTGCCAAATGATGTCTTAAGCCAAGAACAGGTCGATTTCTATAACAAGAATGGCTACCTGGTGATCCGAAATCTTGTTCCACAAGAACTCCTGAATGAATATCTTGAACGCTTCAATCAAATATGTGATGGTGAAGTCAGAGTACCAGGCATCACAGTGATGAAAGATGTCACTCACGTGAAATCCAACCGTCCTTCAGGCGAGAGAACAGTAAATAAGCTTCAGAATTTCGAAAACGACGAGGTTCTTTTTAGTTACTGCGAGCTGCCACAGATTCTAAAGTACGTGGCCTGCTTCACCGGCCCTGACATCAAGTCAATGCATACTATGCTGATAAACAAACCTCCAGATCCTGGAACCATGACTTCACGTCATCCACTCCATCAAGATTTACATTACTTTCCTTTCCGTCCAGCCAATCGAATGGTATGCTCCTGGACGGCAATGGAGAAAGTGCATCAGCGAAATGGATGTTTAGTGGTACAGCCAGGAACCCATTACAATCCACTTCTGCCACACTTTTATCCTAAATGGGAGGTGCGTTGTCTCACTTAATAGCATATATTGGTTTATCCTTTTTGAACGGCTAGCTGTTTTAACTTGCATCATTAACATGGTCTAAGTTTTTGGTAGTATAAAGATGTAATTTTTAAAAATTGTCATGCCTGGTATTTCAGGCTGCCAGATTTGCCAAACCTTGAGTTTGGGTATTCTCTCTATCCCCCTCCACTTCCACTTTCTCTCAAAAATGTCCATGGATTATTCTTTTGCCCAGAAGTTTCTGAGAAACATCATTAGACTTGCACACTTTGACAAAATACTGACGCACTGACCCCTTAGACATGTGAAAACAGCAGGAAAAAGAGCATTTGAGAAAAACCAAGGGCTTGCATTTTAATTTGGACAGAGGTTTGGTTTACGGAAAAGTGAGCACAGAATAAGTTGGAAGATCATCAGGTATTCGTAACTGTTAGAAAATAAAGCAATGAAAATAAAGGAGAAACGCTGGCAAATGAACATGCCATGCACTCGAGTGACCATGGTCAACATGCACATGGTACATTAACCAGAAGTTGATTTTGGCGACCTATCCTATCCATCCTATCCTAAAAACTGGTTGATGCTTACACAGGTTGCCTGCAATCAGTTGCATCTGAGCTCATTTGTCAGAGTTTTCTTTTTTACTTTCATTGCCTTATTTTCTAATGGGTACAAATACCATACTAACCTTGATGATATTATCCACTTATCCCAAGCTCGATTTTCCGTAGAAAAATACCTGCACCAGTTGACAATCATAGGAGAGGAGAGTCCGAAAACTGTAGTGCATCTGCTATCTTGGAAATTTCAGGTCAGCTAAATTTATGAATGAACCTGAATCAGTCTCACTGATAGTTCTGGGCTTTATTTTCTTTTTTCTGTTGATTTTATAGGGGCTCAGTAGAGGGGGTCAGAAGTGGGTCAGCTGATTGGGGGTCAGTGTTTTTTCAAAAGTCCTTTAGTTAGCCTGCTTTGTTTACATGCCCTGCATTAAACAAGCATGACTGAGATGCTTGACTAGGTACCAATAAATCACTTTCTAAGCAATTTTTTTTGTTGCATTCATGTCACCCACCAGTCAGACTTTCTTTTGGTTTGTCATGTGTCATATATTCCTCCCAAACAGCACTGGGAAGGAGTGTGTGATGCCTGACTTGTCAACAGAAAGTAGTCTGAGGCTAAATAAATGTAATAACTTGTAGCTATTTGCTCTCGCACAAAACATTTATATGTTATTTAATTGTCATTAACTGTATATGAAATATAACGATAATTTTCAGGGTGGAGTGAATTCAATGTATCATGGCATTAAAGATTATGATGCTAGTATCCCATTGCTGCACTTGGAAATGAATCCTGGGGATACAGTTTTCTTTCACCCTCTTCTCATACATGGCTCAGGTGCAAACCAAACAACTGGATTCAGAAAGGTACCACTCAAACAATGATTCATATTAACCTTGACACTTATTTTATTAGGGTTATATTATATTGCATGTACATAGAATTAATTGTAGTTTAGCTATATTGAGGAATGTTTTAAGAGAGGCCATTGTTAACCCTGACCACCTGGCACAAAACAATTCACTTCCTTATAGTCACACAATAATTTTTGACAGCTTTATTTAGAGGGTTTAGGCCTACCATCCACACTAACCTGTCATGAAAACACTCTTCAAACCAGAGGAATTTGAAAATGGTGGCCTTTCATTTTTGTGTAGACAGAAAACATTTTGAAAACAGAGCTTTTTGAAAACGATGGCATCACTATAATGATAATCATGTGATTTCCCTGCACAAGTTTTCCTCAAACACAAATCCTAAATGACTGGTGATTGTCGCAGTTTTAAATTCCTCCAGCGTAGCATGGACAGAAAATTCTCCAGGCCACACATAGTGTGGACACGGCCTTGAACATTTGTTTTAAAAATGTTGTTAAACTATTCTTTTGATAAATGTATTTTGTATTCCTTTGTATGAAATTATTTCTCTTCAAAAATTTGTTAATGTACACAGTGTGTACTTGCCCTTTTCAGCAGATTATTTTGCTTAGTAATAGATTAATCTTCTGCCAATCCTGAGAAGGGTGGGTGGGGCTGGCGACATTTGTGAGGGTTGTTTTAGGAGTACAGTGTAAAAGTACCATTTATTTAGACAAATTGTGCTAGTAGAGTACAATGTTATTTTCTCTCCTAATTTTTAAGTGTGATACGTTGACAGTACATGTACAGTATGTGTTTGTTGTGTATGATTGTTTGTTATTATCTACACTGTAGTATTATATTTAACATGAACTCAGACTTGTGTATTTTTATCATCAGGCTATCTCAGGTCACTATGCCAGTTCTCACTGTTATTACATTGATATCAAGGGAACATCACAGGAGTATATTGAAACAGAAGTTTTAGGGATAGCACGCAAGAAACTGGGCGATGATATTGATTTTTCTTATACGGTATGTTTGTAAATATTTTCTTTAACTTGAATTTTATGTGTGTGGGGGGGGGAGGGGCAAGGGGTAGGGGGAAGGGGAGGGGGAGGGGAAGGGGGGGAATGTGGTAACCTCAAGGTTGTCCTGTTGGACTCCAGACTAAGTGATCTTAGTTTGAGCCTCAGCCAGAGTCATTTGTACACTTGTGTTGTGTCATAATGTGTAGTTCCAGAAAATATCCACACCTCCCCTACGGAAGGGATTTTTTCTAACACCTCCCCACCCCTCTGGAAATTCCAGTTAAGCTTCATACATTTCTTCAAATTTTTTTGGTCTCATAGAACCCCCACCCCCCAAGAAAGTTCAATCCCTTCTGTGGGGGGAGTATGGATATTTTCTGGAACCGCAAAATGGCCTATTTCAGCCAGGAGGATAACTACAGAATAAAGGCTGGGTTGCAGCAAGCATTAGGACAGCCTCAGTGACAGAATAATGGACATAACTTGTGATTTGCTATCATCTTACACAAGGGGAATACTGACAACCCTACTTGCTCATAACATAGATATTTTTTACAGGTAGATTTACACCATCTAATATTGATTATTTCTTGACGGGTAGAATTAGTATTTTGTTAATGGTTCATGAATATAAAATATCAAAATTAATTTACTTTTTCAATTTTTGTAGCCCTTGCTTTTTTCTTTTTTCTTTTATTATGATTATGAATATGATTATGATTATTGTATCTAAAACAAAATTCTTGATCGTAATTGGTTCTCTGCATGCCTGTTTGTTACGTAATTGGTGTGCAATCACGTGGGTGTCCAATCACAGGTATCCAATTTGAACTTTTTGTAATCGGATACCTGTAATTGGATACCCATGTGATTCGCACATCAATAATTATTATGCTTGCTTTAATGGCTTCCTTTGCACTGTTTCCTACAGTTTTCAAACTTATGAAAAGAGTTACAGACGTTTTCGCTCAAAAGAAGTTCTCAAAAGACATTTTAACTCTGAAATTTGTTATAGATACGATTAATTAGTAATTGGACCTCATGTCGTACAATTCAGGGAGTAATCATGCTCATAATATCGAATCGACCTCATGCTCGTCTGATTTTGAAATTACTCACACGATTACTTATTATTATTAATTGTTATTATTTTTACTATTATTATTATAATTATTATTATTTTTGCTTTAGGACATTTGGAGATTGAAAAGTCGGCTGGTGCAAGGCAAGGAGGGAACCCTGTGACATGATATGTGGATAAATATGAATATGTTATTTAACCAGCAGTTGATAAACATGAATATCTTTTTAACCAGTAATTAATAAATATCAGTCTGTTATTTATCCAGTGATTTTCATTTAGCAATCTTTGAGTCACACTTATATCTAGACTAATGCAGCTTTTAATCCAATTTATCTTTTTACAATGTGTCTGTGAGCAGTAACTGTGTGCAGGTTTCTGTGATGAAATGATTTAACTTTTAAAGATGTCGCAATTCTATTCATGGGAAAAAGGGGCAATTACCTGTTTTTTTTGTATGTTTGTTTGTTTGTTTGGAATTGATGAATTTATAATTAATATGGAAACATTGAATCCAAATAATTACACATTTTCATTCATCTCTACATTTAAGGTACTTTGTGGCTTGAATATCTGGTGCGGGAGTCACATTGTGGCTTCAATAACTGGCCAGAATGGAAATTGTGGCTTTAGAAATAAAGATATGTTTCGACACAATTGATGTTTAGTTGTTTTAATTTATAGCCATAAGACAATTAAACTCAACCCCCCAGTGGTACCATATGTACGCACTCGTCTGTCAGTGCCCAGAGCTCGAGAGTGACGTGTAGGTTAAGAGAAATAGCCTGTGCATTACGGAGCGATTTGGGTAAGGGTGCGAAGATTGGGAGGGGGGCGTATTGGTTGCTAGATATGGATTTTTAGACGACTGTATTCTTCCCCTATGCATTGACCGGCAACTTAACGGGGGTAGGGGAGGTGAAGGTTTGCGCATCCAGCTAGAGGTGTGTCGGAAAATATTTTCTTTTGCTAGTGTCTACGGTTAAGTTCCATGCAAATTAAATTCTTACTCCTTTAACCACCTCGCTAGATCATTTTTCTTGATCTTTTTCAGCTCATGTTTGGACGATCTTTCATTCCTCCATCCCTTTCTGCCGTTAACGCGCAAGTTAAGACAGAGCGAGGTTTCCTCTTCTTACAGCTGTAAGAACCTGTGATGAAACTGTGCATTAGCCTACGAAAAGAACTGTGAATTTTGCTACGCATGAAATCGCTTTGATTTTTATGAATCAAACGGACTTCAGAGAGTCACCGCTGTCGAATGCAAAATATACCGAAGCCGCGTGCGAGTAATTTAACACCGAAAGCCTTGCGTAGAGTGATCACAAAAGATCAGTGAAACAGAAAGAAGCTAAAAGACAGCAAGAAGAGAAACAAGAACTTAGGAGGTCGAGTGCAGAAACAGAACTTCTTGCAATTAATCATACATGATGAATCGTTCTCCAGTTTATTTCAACGTCTCTGTAAAGGGCATCACAAATCAGTGTTTATGCACAAAATATATAATTCCTTTTTTAATACATTTTTTAGTTTAATATAATCTTTTTTCAGCATCTAGAATTTAAGTGGTTCCACTTGCTGTCTGCGATCTTTACTTCTTCATCGAATCTGCGGAAGAAAAAGCAAAACTTGATGTTAATAAACGAGTCAAAGATTTCGGGTGCTTTAATTAACTAATTTTTCCTGTAAAAGGGCGTTTTTAGAGAATTAGCAAACTGTTGCATTCAAGTAATAAAAAATCGGTGCCTTGATAAGTATACGGTGTGGAAACTGAGGAACAGTTTAAGTAACGTTCGGAGAGAAGGTTGATTTCTATTTTGTTTCAAATGACGACTATTTTGTGACTTAGTAATAAACCGTCCAAACTGAACGTGAAAGAGCAATACAACAGCACCGTACAAAGTTAACTAGTTTTAACTTAAAGCCAGTGAATGGCAAATTTTAACTGGAACAAATAGGGGAATATCATGCAATTAAAATACGTAAATGATGAAATGACTTACCAAAATCTGCGTTTACCACGTTAGGTGTGTCTGCAGCCTGTTTTTCAGCTTCAAAATCCATAATCTCTGCAGCCATGGCCGGTTCATTTTCGTCCATCTCTGTAGCTTCTTTTTTCTGTGCTTGGGAAGCCATCACGAAAGCCATCAAAAAGCAGAATACAACAAAAGTCTTCATGCTTGTCTAGTTCTCGCCCACAGCACGCTCGATTAATGGTTTAAGCTCTCTTGTTCTGCTTTTATTCGTAAGAGCTCAAATTAAATTATATTTTGATTAGCAAAAAGACACTCATAGTTCGTTTACTCTTTAAAATTGGTAGTTAATGAAAGTGTCCTGTGAAAATGGTGGGATATACAAATTTAAACAGCTGTCGATTGAAAATTAATTTAGCAGAAGTTTATGAGTGTGTTTTTTTTTTGCTTAACAACTCATGTTATGTTCCCTCAATTTCCTACCAGGTGAAGATAATAAAAAATTAACACTGAAAAGGCTAGAGCAAAAAGTTCACAGTGTTGATCTTAAAATTGTAAGGTTTGGCAGCTTTGTCCAGCACTTGAGAAGAGAAATTATCACAGATAGCTTTTTCCATTTGAAAGAAGGTTTTACGTCAATCCTTTTAAATTAAAACTAGACCATCTGCGTTTACCACCTAATATCGGTTGTTTGTTTTTAATAAAGTGGATGGTGTTTGATAATAAAATATTAAGTTTTCTTAGAAATAAAAGAAGCTGGACGAGGGTTTGATAGCTGTCCTGCTCTTTCCCGCAGAAACTGACAGACCATCAGCGGTGTTGCAGTTAACATTGAGTTTTCCGAGGGTTACTTTACAACTTCGTACACTGAAAGACATAGTTTGCCGCCAAAATCAGAACAAAGCTGGTCTAAATCACTATATGACAATTTCGTGGCAAATGTTGCCATAAACGTTGTCATCAATAGCAAATAACAATCAGCTAACGTAATTATATATTTCTTAATGGTAATCAGCGAATTATCACATTTAATTTCTTGTTTGAGCTGGTTCTGTTTGAACACTTTTAATTAGACTGGATAACTGTTATTGTCAAGATCAAATTAAAAGACAGTTTTGTAAAATTATGAATAATAAAATTATGAATAATGATTGCGACATTCGGTTGATACCCAGAGAAAATAGTTTTAATCGCAATCATTTCGTTCCACTAGGCTGAAAGAGCTGGTTAAAAGCCACTTTATTTCATGTCAAAAAGAACAAAACAATTGAGCAATTTAACAGGAGAGAATAAGATTTAAAGAACATTCAGCTGAATCCAACTGGTTTTATAAAGGATCTTTAAAAAAAAAATGGAACTTTTAGTGCTGAGAAAAGGCTAGAAAAGCTTAGGAATATGCTCTTTCCAATTGTACCGTATACATACGGCACTGAGCTGTACAGTTACTGTAAAATTTATTAAACTCGAGTGAATTTTCCACACTTCGTGCTGAATAACGAAAGAAACTAGAAGCAGTTATAATAGTTAAATCTTGCCGGGACTGTTAAAGACACATGTGTAAATATAACCTGGGAGAAAAATTAAATACGTCTTAATAACGATTGTGAGCCAGAGCTGTTCGTCTGTCTCACAACGTCATTTTTACCACGCGCGCCAACAAAAAGGAATGATTAAGCTAAGCAAACAACACGAGGAAAAATTTGAATCACAGTTCGATCCTTTTTAGAACAAAGTCAGCTTGATTTGGAATCAATTCAACCATGAATTCGACGTTCCAGTGAAAGGAATAAAATGGTCTGACTACTTGTTTGAAACAGTATTGCAAAGTGTTAGTGTTGCTGTTGCCATTTTTTCTGGAAAACCTTGTATGATTCTATTATTGATACCTCGCACAGATAAGGCTTTAAAAGGCACAAGTGAATCAGCATTAGTTAAACGGATGTAACTAGGTCGCTGTGATTCAGTTGAGTTCCTCTTTGACTTTTCTTTTTCAAAATGTTTACTCCCCATGTACTAGTTGGATGAAAAAATGAGATTCTCGTTACATCTTGATCATCTTCTAAAAATCGTGAAGACAAAGTTTTGGGAGCCATCGAGGCATCGCCTTGCGATCCATATCAGAAATATTCCGGACTGATATCGGATGGCCGATTGCATAGGGCATTGTCATGTCGCTAATGGGATAACAACAACAACAATTGTGGCGGCTAATCGCCGTCGCAAAGTACAGCAACGACGCAGCTCAACAAGGTCGAACCGAAAGCATACATTGGCGCCTCTGGCAGCCGCTATACGGTCCATGTGTGACCTTGGAGCACAGCTTACAGCCAGCTGGAATCAGCTGTATGTTGGTTTTTTGTTGAGGGAGGAAAACCGGAGAACCCGGAGAAAAACCCTCGAAGCAGAGAAGAGAACCAACACAAACTCAACCCACTTATGGCGTCGGGTCCGGGAATCGAATCGAACCCGGGCCACATTGGTGGGAGGCGAGTGCTCTCACCACTGCGCCATCCCTGCTCCCCCAAACTCATTTTCTTCCATTAGCGACTATCGGCCCGAGGAGTGTTGTCAGTAAGAGGATAAGAGATTGAGTATTTTTTTTTTGTCAACACGAGCAGACCTTGGGTTGAACAGCACGGGTTCCGTAAGGTCCCTTGGAAAACAAGTACAGTCTTTTTATTTTGTAAGAACCAAGAACGTTGAGGCTGAGATAAACTAATATTTAAAGACACATACTAACCTGCGAACAGGCTCCCGGCGAGCCCAAACGAAGCGAAGGAGGCTCCCCTGTCCCGCCCCGATCGCGTCGCTCTCCGAATTCAGTTTCGCGCTCGTCCGCTCGCCGAATTTTTTTCCGTCCTCGCCGGGAGCCTGTTCGCAGGCTAAGAACTTACTGACAACACTCCTCGAGCCGATAGTCGCTAATGGAAGAAAATGAGTTGGTTTTGCTTAATCTAAGCTGCTCCCTTAGCCTGACATTCAACGCTTGAAAGAAATCTTTTCCCCGTCCGTGACAATAATTAAATCCAGTCAGAGTCGATTTTAATAATGCTAACATTCAAATTTCAAACGCACTTTATTTTTAATTTTCTTGAGTTTCAACTTAGCTTCCCATACCCTGGGTGCCGAAGGTTTCTTTTTGTTTTCGTGGCGAAGCCGCGATCGTGGTTCGCCACGGAAAAAAAAAACCCTCTGGCACCCAGGGTAAGCTTCCCAAGATCAATCACAGCGAAAATAGGAATTGGTCGTGGTGTCGCCAGTGAAGCAACTTAGTCCCCGTCCACATTACGCCGGAGAAATTTGAAACGGAGGTTTCACTCTAAAACGCAGAAAATATTTTCCGTCATCTCTACGCCGGTGAAATTTAAAAGCGCAACAATCACCGGTCATTTTGGATTTGTGTTTGACGAAAACTCGATCAGGGAAATCACAGTATTATCGTGACGCCATCGTTTTCAGAAACCTCCGTTTTTAAAATGTTTTCCGTGCACACTAAAACGCAAAGCCGGTGTTTTCAAATTTCTCGGAACATTTTTCAAAAAGCTCCGTTTTGTGACGGATTAGTCTGGACTGTAGGCCTCAGCGTAGAAATAAAACTGCGTTTTCAAATTTCTCCGGCGTAGTGTGGACAGGGCATCAGGACACGCGCAGGCTTACGAGTCCTGACCCGTTACATCCAAAAATCAAGCGATTTGTTCCGTGCGACTTGCTCGATCTCGTATAAATGTAAACAATTATTAAGAACACTGCTAAATTTCAAAAAGTTTAAATAGAACAACCCAAATTGAAAAGAGTAGTATAAAATAATTCGACTTTTATACAAAGTTGTAGTCACAGCGAACTTTAGAATATTCAATTTAAATGGAATTTCAACTGTAGCCTGATCATTCTAATACATATAATTGATGGTTGCCTTTCGTGTCTTAAATTAAACCGCAGGACCCCTCCTCCATCGCACCCAGCGGCGCATAGGACGGACGGCAGTCATACTAGGCCGATGAGCAGGTAAACATTACTGAAGATGAACACAACACGCTGTAGTTTGTGGTTATTCACTTTTGATGACCTTGTTTTTGTGCTTGGCGTGTTGGGAGCCAGTGCTCGCAGCGGCAGATTGAAGAGATATTCCAAGTAGCGGAAAAACAATCTTGATTAAAATGATTTTGAGGATGACGAGGATAAACCTGAAAATAAGAACAATTGGCAGTTAAGAAATGAAAAATGCGCATGTGTGTTTTACCGGTATGTCGCAGAGATTTTCTTTCTAATTTTTTCATCTCGATCAGATTTTCACACGCGAAGCGTCAACGAACCTATTCTTCGGGGCGGTTTTTCTTTAAAAAAAGCCTCAAAGGGCAAGAGTACCGCTTGTAAGTGCCAAAACATTTTACGCCAGTTCCTGTCCTTTTCAACCTCTCCCAACAGAATTATTATCGCATTCTGTAATTCAGGGGCGGCGACATCGGAGATCATGGAACAAATCTAGTAAACCAGCCACTTTGACTTTCGCCACGCATTACAAACCAAGGATAAATATTCATTGTAAAATTTTAGGAGCAAATTTAAGGACCAAATGAGTTCGTTGAAACAGGTGATTAGTTTCAAAAGAAACCTCTGCGCCGGGATTATGAACTAACTACTGTTGGCAAAGGCTGCTTGCAAGCATTACTTCGAACCTAAGCAGTAAGTTTTTCTCTACAACAAAATACTTACCTTAGAAGTCCTATAAAGATAGTTGCTAGGATACAAGTGGCTATAATGTAGAAAATCAGTTTCTTGATGACTGGAGGGTCTGCAATTTTCTGTGGACATCGCCTGAAGTCTCTCGTCTGTTGAATGGAAAACAAAAGTTAGGTTACGACTTAACCTTCTATGATTTCATTTCCGTATATATACAATACAATTTAGCTGGCAGATCCGAGATGATGTAAATATATGCATGGTTTAGGGCCGAATTGAAGTTACACGAGAATATGTAATCACCAATACGCAGGCTTATCTGTATTATAATTAAAACGTGGATAGACTATAAAATGGGAGTCACTGTAGACCGCGTTCAGACGAGAGAAAAGTACAAATTCTTATCTTAAAGAGATATATATAAAGTATGAAACATAAAACCTGGTTAACAAGTACGGCCATTATTTGAAACTTGGTTTAGACGACAAAAAATTCACATCAGCCCTACCTTCTCTAATTGACCCAGTGATATAGTTTGCTTAAGATAGTTTCCAGCTTTTCCACGTACTTCCACCGTGAGAGAGACCTGTGAAAGAGGAGCAATAAAAAAAAAAAAAACGGTTCACATTATCCACGCTTTCACTGACCATTTCTCAGAGCGTTTCGCAAATTTTCTACTGGCTAAAAAATATGTCAAAAATAAAATTTGGTTACTACAAGCCGGACCCGCTTGTGTCACTGGTTTATCTTTCACATTTTTCTACCAAAGTCAACAATTATCATAATTTCTTTCTACCACTTTTCAACACAACCATATAGAGCAATCGTTGGTTGTTGTGTAGATTTTTTCTCCTTAACATACGACTTTATGCTGACAAAGCATCACGCTAGACACGAATTGCCTACAAACATTGTAGGAGGTTGAGAAATCTAGTAATTGGTGGAATTTTTGGCTCTTTGGGTGTAATATTCGAGGAGAAATTGGCTTCCAAGAACTGCATAATTTCTGGGTGGCAAACGCGCTAATAAGCTTATAAATGCATTCGTTGTAAAACTCAATCTTTAAACCCCCCTTAGCACAATAAGTGTTCAATACATCGGGTTCAAATTGCTTGGGACAGTTAATTGTGCATGCCCTTTCAACATACAGGAATGATATTCATGGAGATTGATCGGGATATGATCATTGTAAACAAAGACCCCCTGTTGAATCGCATTTATAAAACAGTACAAAGCAACATATTGTACGAGGGTGGCAAAGGTGGAGTACCAATCACGCATCACGCTGAATTTTTCCATTACATCACGCATCACGGAGAATTTTTTTTCACCAATCATGCGTCACGTAAAAAGAAGTAAGTACATCGCCAATTTTACTTTCTCGAGCCTAACAGCGTCGTTAAAAGAAGAACTTTGCCGATTCAGCCACAAAAATGCACCGGCAAAAATGTGACCTCTCACGCAAAAACGTTCCTTACGGTATCCGTTCGAACGGCTGAACGCAAGGCAAGTCAACTAGCCTGCGAACATGCTCCCAGCGAGGGCGGAAAAAAACATCCGGCGAGCGAAGCGAGCCGTTAAGTACGAAAAAAGGAATTCCGGGAATTGCGCTCCCCCCCCGTCACCATTCCGCTCTCGGCTCCCCCCCCTCGCCCCTAGACCACACTTTGCTAGTTTGCACTAAACCCATTAACCCAACCGGCAGCCTGTTTCCGGGCTAAGTGAACAGATAATTTGAATAGCGATAGTCAATTTACTTGTTCCAAGATATCTTAAGACCACTTGGTTCTACATGAGAATATAATGAGTAATGACTCCAGAAACGATTTAATGAAATGCAAACTGTGAAGGTTAATGTTAGAGATTCATGAGATGTGGGCTGTGTAGGTATATGCTGGGAGTTAATACGATGAAAGCTGTGTAGGTATATGTGGGGGGTTAATGAGATGTACGTTGTGTAGGTATATGAAGATTATTGAGATGTAGGATGTGTAGGTATATGTGGGGGATTAATGAGATGAAGGCCGTGTAGGTCTATGTGGGGGATCAATGGGATATAGGCTGTGTAGGTATATTTGGGAGATTAATCGGATATAGGCTGTGTAGGTATATGTGGGGGATTGACGAGATGTAGGCTGTATAGGTATATTTGGGGGATTAGTGAGATGTATGCTGTGTAGTTAAATGTGAGGGATTAATGAGATGTAGGCTGTGTAGGTATATGTAGGGATGAATACGATGTAGGCTGTGTAGGTATATGTGGGGGATTTAATGAGATGTAGGATGTGTAGGTGTATGTAGGGTTTAATGAGATGTAGGCTGTGTAGGTATATGCGGGGGATTAATGGGATGTAGACTATGTAGGTATATGTGAGGGATTAATGAGCTGTAAGCTAAGTGGGTATATGTGGGGGATTTAATAATATGTAGGCTGTGTAGGTATATGTGGGGGATTAATGAGAAGTGGGCTGTGTAGGTATATGTGAGGGATTAATGAGAAGTGGGCTGTGCAGGTATATGTGGGGGATTTAATGCGATGTAGGATGTGTAGGTATATTTTTAAAAGAGGTTAAGAGAGATGTGTATATTGCGGTGGAGTAAATTGACCGCCCAACCATCCGGGTGGTGTCGCACTTATAAAGCGAAAGAACAAAATGCTTGGCTGAGAGCCAATGAGAAAGCACCGACGTCATAGCCAAACTGGACAAACGAGTTTCTGACACAGGCTGGTTTTGATTATTCAAAATGGCGGACATACCTTACGTTAAATTTACAATATGCTAATTTGCCAAACATTCTTCATACGCACGCTTATGTTTTGTAACGGCTTTGTAATTTATGCTATACATACAGTTATATATTAAAATACGCGTTCACCTTGTGTATCTCAAGTTACAGTAGCCAGATTAAGCCTTGATTGATGACGTTCGTTTAAGGTTCTCTCTGCCATCAAATATTACATGTTGCAGCGAAAAAGGTAGTTCAAATTCGCCGACAACGTAACCGTCTACGAATGCCTACGAGCGAAAACAACTTCCGGTGCCTCGCCGCCTAAAGCATCACAATTTTCAATGTTATTCCACCTGATATCATTGTCTCCGCAACATTTAGATTCGAGGTCAATTAAGTAGCGAGATCCCCGAGTACTGGAAGCTATGGAAAGAGAAATACTGAAATAATTACTTGGTTTGGAGCGGGAAAGCCCCGAGTATCAACTCGCTATGTTCAAGGACGTTATTGATGACGATGGCCTTTAAGTGTTCAAAGCCACTTAAGCTATGCTGAGGAAGAAGATGCAAACGATTGCCGTGTAGTAACAGGGAAGATGAAATCGGCGAAGTAACGTAAACGAGATTGTTTCAGTAGGAGGGAAAAACTTCCTACCGAAACGCTCGACAACTTCATCGCTGAATTAAAAAGAACCTTGGCAAAGAGCTGCAATTTACCAGTATGTGAATTTCTACGGTTTTTACACGATACTGTCACCCGCGGTCGACTGGTCTTGGGATAAAACATGAGCAAAGAACAAAGCAGCCACTTAGGATGACAGACCTCAGTCGTTAAACAAGTGTATCGACCTCCCAGCATCCGAGATGCAAATATAGGGATCTTAACAATGACGACGGCCACGCCGAGGACAAAGCCTTGTAAAATTGAATTTGTCCAGGATGCATATGGCTCTAAAATCTCGCTCAGGCTAAAAATGTAATGACAGCGCTCAATTCTAAATGAAAACACGAAAAATTAGCAGTTCGACTCATCGTTCGCGTTCGCAAAGGTTTGCTGAACACACTTGTACAGCCATTGTTTTGCTCATTAAACCTTTTGTTTGTTGGTGCTCATTGACGTCGTGGTTTGCTCCAGACTCCGTCCACACTACGCCGGAGGAATTTAAAAACGCATATAGCTTTATTTCTACCGTTAGGCCTACGGTCCAGAATAATCCGTCACAACAACGGAGCTTTTCGAAAACGCTCTTCAAACCGGAGGAATTTGAAAGCGCCGGCCTTGAGTTTTCGTATGGACGGAAAACATTATAAAACGGACCTTTTCGAACACGATAGGATCAGGAGGACCACGTGATTCCCGTGGCCGAGATTTCCTCAAACAAAAGTATAAGACGACCGGTGATTAATTGTTGCGTTTTAAGTTCCTCCGGTGTAGTATGGACGACCGCGCCTAAGCGTCCTAGGCTCCTAATGAAGTCAATAATCAGACGGCGCCCTTCAATGCGTCCAAAGAGATGAAATTAATTACAATCGGGGGAAGTCCCGCGCAAAGGAGAAAAGCACCATAAATAAACACCGTAAACAAAATAAATATTTAGGAGTGGAACTTTTTAAGGACCTCGATCAAGTTTAATATTCGTTATATGTTACTAGCATTACCACGAAGGCTGAGCCGGTAGCTAAAATAAAGTTTTACTTTACTTACTTTTACTGTCGGATTTATCAAAAGGAACCTGGGACGCATTTAAGAAAAACTTTTGTTATTTATTAGTAAGAGACCATCTGTGTAGGATTAACATACCCAACGAAAAGAAATTCATGACATCCAGATCTTGGGTATACAATTTATTATCGAATACCAGGGTATGTGATTCGCATACCTAAAGGGAAATTCATGACATCCAGATCTAAGGTGTACAACGACAAGCCGCTCGTTTTGTTAAACATTTTCATTATTCCCCTATAACACAATCGGGAGCCTGTTCACAGGCTAAGTTGGCAGAGATCGTGTATACGAATTGAGAAGACGTCTACGCCACCTTTGCCATGCTCTAATATACAGGCAATTTTTGTGTCAAAGCTCTACACCTGCAAAACCTTTTCTGTGCGGCAACTTTTTTATGTCTGTAAAGGATATAACGTGGCTTTTGAATTCAGTTACGTCGTTACGACGACCTTCATTAAGTGGCACACAAAAGTTTCCCTTGTGTAGTCTCTCGTTGCTTACACAACTGTCTTCTCGAGCGGTATAAAATGACACCAAACTCTAACGTGTGTTATCGTTTCCGCCCTTTTGGACGAAATTCGTTCAGACCTTTTATACGATAGCCGGATTCGGATATGGTGTATCATATTCTCTTGGTCTGATGCACTGCCAAAAATGATCGGTCGACAAAATGGACAAAAATAACTCTGAAGCTCATAGTCCTTGTGCAAAGTTTAACTATTTTCAGTTGACTTCTTCCGATAATTTGTATCACAATTGTTTGGACCTACAGTACCATGAGATCTACGAAGATCAAAGGGATCAGAAGTCAAGAAAAGGACGAAAAAGACCAGAAAATGGTGTCACGTCTGCTACGATTTGATGATCTTTTTTACTTTGAATGAATGCTATCCTTCTAATTCAAAGAACGTTCACTTATCACGGAAATCTAATTGGTAAATCACGCATCACGTTCTTGTAAAATAGCAAATCACGCATCACGTTATGATGTTATGTTCCGCGTCACGCGGTTAATTTGGTCTCAATCACGCATCACGCTGCTAATTTTGGGGCGATCACGCGTCACGCAAAAACCCTTTGCCACCCTCTTGTACGTATGATCCGGGAAATGAACTGAATGGTGCAGGGCAGAGAATCTTTGCACGTAGGTTGGCGGATCTAGACAACAAAACAAGCTTAAGCGCTACCATGCTTACCGGTTCTTCGTTCCAGTGAATAGTTATGAAACCGTAATTTAGCTCTGTTATAAATGGATGTGTACGCTTGGATGAAGTAAGAATATTCCTATAGGTAATAAAAAAAAATAGCAACAGGTACTGAGAATATGAATGACAGGTACAACTCTCTCTAATTACAAAATTACAATTGGTAATAGAGGATCGAACCGAGATCGTTTCCTCCAAAATCGATCTAAGTTATTGATTTCGTCATTGTTATTTTTGATTTTTGAACTGCCCATATCCTTCAATCATTTCTCGACTACAGACTGCGGATAGGAAATTGAGAAACGAACAGTAGTTTTCAAGGCATTACTGGGAAGATTATCGGTGATAAATCTTTTTTCATTTCGAATCTCGCCTGATTTCTGTTTCGCTAATTTATATAATATGCTGGGTCAAAACCCTGGACGACAGCAATGAAAAAAAAATAAAATAAAATAAACAAAAACAATAAATACTTGAAAAAAAGGAAAAAACAGAGGTAATGTGCGTTGGCCGGGAATCGAACCCGGGTCAACTGCTTGGAAGGCAGCTATGCTAACCACTATACCACCAACGCCTCGATATTCAATGCAGTAATTATTTAGATAAATAATTTCTCTTGGCAGGTTATGATTCGCGATTCGAAGCCTTCGAACGTGAAAACAATCGCTCGCTGTAAAGATCGCCGAATTTTATTCTATGTTCGACGTCGACATTCTACAATTTCTGAGTATTTCAGTGGCTAAACAAATCTACGTTTAAACAAAGTCGTTTTGTATTTGGACCAGCATTTATTGCGTGACTCGTCGGCTCACGCCAGGGAATTTGGTCTGGTGTCAACCTCAACAAGATAAGACTCCATTGTGTTTTGTACTGCTTCCGTGAATGGCCCCTTGTATGTTTTGAAGACAACCTTGTCTTCACGTATTTTATCGTAGCAAGTCAAATGCTCATTTATTTTAACTCGTTGTAAATTCGTCGATGATGGTAAACTATGAATTCGAAGATCTAATTTGAATCAGTTTCCCGCTGAACAAAGCAGAAATCAAATTTTCCTTTGTGGTAAATTTAACGCACAAAAAAGCGTTTTTTTTCCGGGAAAAAGTGCAAGCGTTGTGTAATAAAAATGAGAACACGTGACGATATAGGCTAGACTCGTAGTGTTCAGTGTATGTAGTCTGGCTTCCAGGGCCAAGTTGTTCAAAAGCCAATTAAGCTAACCCAGGATTAGGGAGAATTTTGACTTGACTTTGTTAACTTTGCGGTAAGGTTTTCTGTTTATATTGTTTGCCTTTCTGTTTTGAGTTTGAATAATCTCCAACTACACAAAAAGTTAACCAGTGAAAAACATTTTTATACAAGAAAAAATTATGCTTCGGTTTACTTTTAATACCGGGTTAGTGTTAACCGGTTTCCGATCAACCCGACCCTGGAGTTTTCACTTGTGAATCAGCCAACCAGTTAATCGGAGTGCGCGAAAATTACCCGCCCAAGGAGGTGAGGTGGGAGAATATAAAGTCTAGCAGGTCAGAGGTTCATTCGATCTTAATTCATACTTTTGAAGTTAGAAGATCAATCCCAAGAGATTAAGATGGTATTCAAATGGGATATTTTCAGTTTGAGTGGCGCGAGACCAAGCGCGTTTTGGCTGTGGGAAACCACGTGACGCAAGGACCAAGATGGCACGATCTGGAAAATGATTGACATATCTGTACAGGTGTTGGTATCTGGAGTATCTGTACTATACTTACTCCAGAAGCCAGGTACACGTTGCTGTTGACAACCATGAGACACACGTGGCTGTCAATCCACTGGATGTTACTTCATAAAGCGGGTATCCTGAAACAAGTCCAGAACAAATTAATAAAGTTAAACGATAACAGCGGGAAACAGACAGATGCAATGCCTAATACACAGTTCATTTTAAAGGCTGGTTTTCACTAGGTCATAGGCATAAGCACAAGTAACATAGGCGGACGCTGAAACGTTGAGTAATTAGCGTCATTTTGTAGAAAATGACCAGGGTTGCCACCACCGGAATAAAGAAAATTCCTGACTTTTCACAGACTTTTCACTAACGGTAAAGCAATTTTCTCTGGTCGTGCAAGATGATTATTCTGGCCATGAATCAACAAAAAATGGATGGTTAACAGATAATTTCTAAAGAAAATTTCCTCGCCTATGCGACATTTGTCTGATATTGAAGTTGTTCAGAAGACAAGCACCTATGTACACAGCAGGGCTTTTTTAGTCATTTAGTACACGGCAAGGTTGATATTCAAATGAAACAACAAATGCTCTTTCAGATTTCGTTAGCAGCTGGATAAATGAATTTTAACTGCACCTCAGCTAGGTTCGAAGCGCAATAAACAACTCCTTTCAAACCTTTCTATTTTCACAAAAAGTGGAATTTTGCTTATTACGCGTTGTGCAATTAGGCTCCATTCTTAGTCAAATTGACTTCTTTTTAAACCGAAAACCTTACCCGTGCTCGTGTTATTCAAGCAAGCAAACTCTCCAAAATGGACATCTCCACTAATAAGAATCACCTATACAAAGACAACGAGGACAATGGTCAGAAAGACTGCAAAAATAGCTGCAAGATCATCATCGCTTTTTACATACAGTCGACTCCCGATAACTCGATCCCTCGCTAACTCGAACCTCCCGCTATCTCGACGTAATTTCCATTTCACCTTAGGCCACTTTCTATATAATTTTTATTTTTACTCTCGATAACTCGAACTTCCGATGACTCGGACCTTTTTCTATTTCCCCTGAAGGTTCGAGTTATCGGGAGTCCACTGTAGTTTCATTATGTCTGGAATATACCAAAAAATTGCCGTTGCCAGACCTCTGTTCGCTTAATACAGTGATACGGGAATTAACAGTGAAGATTCAATCGAGGTCCACTGAGCGCTTGGTGCCATTGTACTAAAAGCGGGCGCTCAAGCTATTTTCTCTTTCTCGAATGAACACAGTCACATACTTATGTGTTACGTGAACGGTGGTTAAAACTTAAATTTCAGCACAACAAATCCTAGCATCTACTGAGATTCTGATTGAAGACTGAACATAACTCGCGAAAATTGCTCTGGGGAATGAAAGATTTTCTTTTATTCCAACCAATCGAGAGCAAGAATAAACCAATTAACCAGTGCAGTTGTACAGGCGTTTTCCCGCGCTTGGCACCCGCTGCAAAGTTTTCTTGGAGTTTATGATTGATTCATTGGGTTACGTGCATTTTTGTGATTGGCCAGAAGGAAATCCTTTGGTTCTGATATGTGGAGTTGTTAGTACGCGCCATCCAAATCGATCCCAGTTTTGATTCTAAAAAATGTGTGACCTGGTGGTTAACACGCCTATGATTCAAAATCAAGATCATTCACGCCCTTTTTCCCCGTTCTGCACCGATGGTGTTGTTACAAATAGCGAAATAGACATGACACTTCATAGAGGGGGCAACTTATAGTTGTATATTGTTATACTTACCCTTGGATTTCTCTGTAGGAGCCACATCAAACGATCATAACTTGAGGGACAAGAAGTCCATCTGTCTGTGTATGGCATGTCTGATAAGACCTGTCAGTGGCAGAATAGTCATTTGATAAAAAAGAGGTTAAATGAAGAAATAATCTTTGTTGTAGCCCTGCTCCCTACCTTAATTAAAACCAAACAGAAGTCCCTGAGGTTTTCAGACAATATAGATACCCTTCCTTGGGAGCACGCGTCTCTGAATGACAGTCAACGAGCGTTAGCGAGATGAATTGACTGAGTCCTTATCAGCTATCATCAGCATGCAGTTAAACGAGCCGAGGATTCGCGTCAGTTGACATTAGTGGCAGTTTGAATTCTCCTGAACTGAACATATCGCTGATCAAGGTTTACACACACGATGTATGGAGCATGAGCAGTCTATACGCAACCTCACAAAAAGCACAATGACACTGATGCATGGGCAGGGCAAAATCGTGTTAAGTGTTTATTTCCTCGTTCTTTAATCCATTGACCACGGAGCTAACAGTCCGGGAGAACCGACTATCAGTCCGGGCGAAACAATGGCAATTCCTCTGACGTTCCGGGCTGTAGCGCGCTCGACAAGAAAACGACTTCTAAGTAGGCTGAGTCGGACACTCCAGCTTAATTACTACAGACTACAGAGCTATGAAGGACAATTGTTCAACGTTTACATTTTACCTGAATTCCACTGCCAATGATAGTCAGCCTAGGCGGGTTAGGATCATTCAGTTGGCTCTCGAGCCACGCCCATTGCTCTGTTCCTAGAATGTCACAATCCAAGCCCCACTTGAGATGTGACCGTGTGTCGAGTAGAATTAACTATGAGTAAAAGCACAAAGCCTTAAAACATAAGCGGACTAAAGGAGTTATAGATTCACAAGGAAAATGTTTGGGAAAACCTTAAAAGAGCTGTGGAAATACGCGCCTGTGGATTTATCACATCATTTCGCGTTCGCACAAACTGACTTATGCTTTACGAAAAATGTTATCTATTCATTTATTTCTAATTACAACACCAGTGCCGTAAAACCAAAACCAAAGTAATTAGAGCGGTTTTCATTTGAGTGTCGAAAGTAATTAGACAATTACTTTGGTTTTGGTTTTGGTTTTACTACGAATTGAGATTGGCTGAGTAGTCTAACTGGTAAGTAATTGGCTTGGTTTTGGTTTTACGACACTCAATTGAAAACCGCTCTACTTTGCCCAATCACAAAGAGTACAGGCAATACAGTGAACCAATCAAAACTCGACGCAAATACATGCAGCTGACGTAAAGCGCGGGAAAACGTGTGCGAACGCGTCACGACTGGTTTTGGTTTTACTTCTGATTGGATGACAAGGTGGCGTAAGTATCCTTAGCCAATTGCGTAGCGTAGTGAGTGCTTTGGTTTTGGTTTTACGAATCTCGTTTGAAAGTGGCTCTTAACAAACTACATATTAGGTTCCGTCCACACTAAGCCGGAGAAATTTGAAAACGGAGGTTTCACTCTGAAAACGCATCAAATGTTTTTCGTCCACACTACGCCGACTGAATTTACAAAAACGCGACAATCACCGGTCATTTTGGATTTAGTAAAACTTGGGCAAGGAAATCACATGATTATCGTAAACGTCATCGTTTTCAAAAAGCTCCGCTTTCAAAAAGCTCCATTTTCGTGACGGATTAGTGTGGACGGTAGGCCTAGCCGTAGAAATAAAGCTGCGTTTTCCAAGTTATCCAGCACAGAGTGGACGCGGCGTTACACGTGTATGCAACGTATTATAAAGCTACCTTCACGCTTTTACTGCCACTCCCAAAGCTGTATGACACATACGCGCCTTCCCTTCTTCGCCGCAAGCTCTCTGTTGGCTCATCCAGGAAGTCTAAATAAATGCCTTGAGCCTGAAGACGATCTCCGTAATGCTGAAAAGTTCAACAGATTTGCTTGTTCATGTTGTGTTATACAAGTTTCCTTTATGTCTCATCTCCACTTTACTTTAAGTTCTTTTCTTACGTTTTTTGTAATATTCTTTTGTGTGACAAACCACAAGAGATGCATTTGAAAGGCACGGCTGCATTGTCAATTACCCTGATACTCACAAAGGGTACAGGATCAATCTGTCAAGCCTTTTCTTGGATTTGGTAAGCTTAAGGACTTCAATGTTCCTTCCATAGCATAAAGGATCATACTAACCAATTGTATGACACATATTGATTTTGTTAGCAGAAGAATATATACCAGGGTGAGTACGAGGCAGCAAATCATCAGCCAGTCTTGTTTAAATGGCAGTGGAATTATGATATCTAGAAGCCGCGCTAATTTATGTCTGTAGACAGAAAGCAATGCTTTTGCCGCTTGTGGCATCATCACTTCTTACAAGATGGCAGGTTTCTGATCATTAGGTGATGGAGTAGGAAAGGTTTGTCGTGCCTAGACAAGTACGATGGGAAAAATTGGACCAGAGATACACTACTGCCAATAAATCTTTGAATTGGTGCTTTGGGAATGTAAGAAAAATTGACCCACCCCACCACTGAGACACTTTTCCTAAAATAAGATATCCCGGCAGAGACTGAAAGGCCAGGAAAAAGTGGAAGAGGGTGTATGAAAAAGAATGAGGAGAATGCTTAATGCTAAATGCTAAAAAAGCCTCAACTGGTTTATCTTGAAAGTTTGGCTTTGTGTGCCTCCTTAATTGTGTTAAGTAGACAGAAATGCTAGATTTTATGTTTCAAGGTGGCCTTTGAGAGTTCAGCTTCAATCTTGGGTACCAAAATCAGAGATGACAATAAACATCTTTGCAGTTAATTTGTTGTTTGGGGACAGGGTTAAAAAGGTGACAGAAATACCAGGGTACAGTTCACAAGTTGAAACTGAATTATTAATAACAAACCTTTCCTCCATTATTCATTCCATAGTCATGGTCATCCCAAACACCCAACACCTTAACACCACTTCCCAGGAAATCCTATTGGTTTGTTGATAAACAACAACAAGAACCAAACATATGTCATTGATTAAGTGAAATCCATAATTATATTACAGTACACAGTTGCGACTCCCTTTTCTTGAACTGACACAAAATAGCAAAGGCACAAAACAAATAGGTCAGCAATAATAATTATGAAATGATTTTATTGATAAAACATGTATGTATAATTAACATGATGATGGAATGTACATTTGTAGATGTAAATTGTGTCATGTTGATATGTGATCAATGTGGCAAAAACAGTTTTCTTTGACCTTGTCTGATAATCATGCAGTTTCCATTATTTTTTCGGCTGATACACTGTACATCAATTGCTCATGAATTAATTATTATAATCAATTAATTAATCAAGTTATTGATATCAAACCTGATATTCTGGAGAGTACTTCAAGGCATTGAATTTTTCTACCATTTCACCAAGAGGAGAAGGTTTCCACATAAGTGGAACTATTTTAGTGTCAGCATATACAGCTGCAAAAACAATGATATTGACATGGAAAATAAGAATTTGTCAGAGGTAATACAGTATTATTATGTACATTAATATACATGGCAGTTTGACCATCAATTTCTAAATAAAGAAATGTAGGTCAAGTGCTAACAAAGAATACATACCATAACATTCCAAAAGTGACCACCTCCCGGAAGTAATGGCAAAAAAATTGTGGTTGCTCACAAATCCTACAAGAAGCGACCCCCCCCCCACCCCCCCCCCAAAAGTAGCGAGCCCACCCCATCCCATTACTCCAAAAATAGTGAGACCAAGGTTCAACTTACAGTATATATTAATTTTTCCAATGAGTCAGTAGTCAAGTGAAAGTTATGTAAGGTTATCGCACATGTACATGTAGCTTGATAATGATGATTTTGGCACTCACATCAAAGGAAGGTATCACTTAATTTATGTCACAAAATGTTGTTAAATAGTGAGTGATGAATGATAGTAAAGATGACTTGCTTTCATTGTCTTCATTTAATACAGGGTAGGGAGTATCAGAAGCCAGTAATGGGGAAACATGCACAAGGGTGAGTGATGGTGTAGTGGGACTAATAAGTTATTTGTGGTAAATTCTTCTTGTGTTTACTAACAAAAGCAAAACATGTAATGTTCCTTGAAATCACTTGAAGGCTTCAGCCTGTCCTACATGTAGTAAGTTGCATGGAAAGAATGAACAGGGGAACAAGGCAGACTTGATAGATTGGTTAAAATAAACACTTCAAAACACCAATAGACCATTTAATTAATATCACTTCACAGTTTTGGGAGCCAACTTGTTAAGGCAACATAAGTCAGAAATTACTGTGTGTCTGTACGGGAATCTGGAAGCAAATAATTTTCTTAAAACTTGAATTCTGAAGAATTTATGAATAGCAAAGTTAAGATACTAGACAAAGGAGTGCATTCACCAAATTCAAGGGATGTAGCTGCACTGTGCTGCAAAGCGTCAATTCGCTTTTTGTTTTTGATACATTAGTGATAAATAGTATGCAAACTTGTACACGGCTTACAAGTTTGCCATATTTGAACTCAGATTCCCATACAAACACTGTAATTTCTGACATATTGCCTACCTGTTAAGATGACTTCCAAAACCTTGATAAGGTCTATCAGAGTTTCACTAAGCTCTTCTTTTAAAATTTTAGGAAAGAGGGAGAAGGCATTCTTCAACTTTTTATATGTGAGGGGCTGTAGCCACCAAGTGATTTCAAGGATTTTTTGGTTTTTAAGTTTTATTGGTGGACATATAATCATACCGTCTCCAAGCCAAACCCATAAATCTGGGTGTTGATCAGAAATATGTTTCCACAGTGGTTGAGGTCTCTTGGGAAAACTACAATTACAATACAAGACAAAATGACTTCCTTTGTTCATGGCTAGTAACACGAGGGGAGAATTACCAAAAATACAGTTACAACTTCGCCTAAATATAATTAAATATTATAAGCTTAATTAAGCTTATTATAAATGAAATCCAAACATTTCTCAAAAGACAAGACCTGCAGGGTTTTAGACACCTGCATATGCGCTTTTTCCATGCCAAAAGAGCTATCTGTAAACACTGCGGGCCTTCAGTGCTTTTCCAAGCGCTTTCCTAGTATAACGTCGTACAGTAAAAGGAAAATCATGAAATAGCGAAAGGCATAGTTGTTGAAAACATTGCGGAAAAAGATGGCACAATTGGTGACGCCATTTTGTGTGTTCATCGTTCATTTTACCTGCAGCTTCCGAAAGCAATGCGACTAACTGTAGTTTCATTGTAGAAATCTGCCACTGTGATATCGTTTCCACTAGAAGTAACTAGCTGTAGATATCCTGTATTAGCGATAATTACTAAAGAAACCAAGATTCCCAGCGACTTCCCGTTCGACATGACACTTCCGTTACGTACCGGCTTTCCTCCGATGTACAGTATTTTTGGTCAGCTGTCCTCGCTCAAAGGGTAATATACATTTTCGGCCGATGATCGGCTTACTTCGTGTCACTTCGTATCTGTTTCGCATTTTCAAGATTTCTAATGATAAGCCCAAATCAGGCTTCTTCAGAAAGTGGAATTCCTTAAAGTACAAAGATGCTTTTATTTCAAGGTTGTTTCATAGAACTGAAGCCTCCGAGAAAATAGCAAGCTTCTGTTATTGACAGTCCTGGCTCCTCGGACTGTATCGGAAGAAGTCGATATCTTCCGGCACTTTTTCTTCCGGAAGGTACTGACGTAATATTAACTCCAAATATAGTAGTCTGCGTGAAAAAGTTCTTTCCTTTTACCTTTGAATTTGTGGCGAGTTATTTAGGTCCTTAGAGAAAAATAATAATGTCTCAGACTATACAGATGAATCGTGGAATTGTCAAACAGGTAATACGATGACAATCCGTTCTAATTTTAAAGTTTATTATACGTCGAAGTACTTTAGATGCTTTGAAATGCCACGTTTTGCATTAATTGAGAAACCTCTACCCGTTGACTGGAATCAATAAACTTGAGTTTGCTGTTATATTTTTTTTCTCAACGAAGGTTCTTTCGGGAGATAGCGTCGTAATACGTGGGCAACCTCGAGGTGGGCCTCCCCCTGAAAGACAGTTGTGCTTATCCAATGTAAATGCACCGAAACTGGCAAGAAGATCTAATCCAAATGTGGAGGGAAGCGTCGAAACACGCGATGAGGTTTGTTACATTACTACATTGTTTAGCGATGCGCTCTGGTTTCTGTGGCATCTTACCCGTTTTAAGCTTTTTTCTGTGTGTTTATTCCGTTTAATTGTATGGTTTCTGGTCTAAATCTTTCATTCTATTACAAGTGAACAAGTTGCTTCGTTTAATGCGTTGCTTGTGAGAAAAAGATCCCTTGTTTTGTTCATTTCGTTATGAATGACTTTCCAATGTGACCAATCGTATTCGGTTACGTGCCGCAGTCTTTTGCTGTTGGCACGAGAAATATCTGTTGTGTATCACTTTTCAAATTAAGAAAGAAATCACGGCACATGTCGTTTTTCACGAAATTGACGAATAATTTAATTCTAACTGTAAGATGAAAGACCTTAAACTTACAATATTATTATTATTTCAATAACTTCGAAGATCGCCCTTTGAATCCCACATGTGGATTTTTAATACCAATTTGTCCTAATGATCAGTTATTTTCCCTTTTATGGATTTTCTAGGTATCTTTATATACTTATTTACTTTTTATTCTATAGATTAAACAGAATTAATATTAGCTGAGATTTTGTAATATTTTCACAGAAAACACAAAGAATATATTTTGTTAATGAAATCATGTTCCTTGGCATCATTTTTACAAATGCCTATTTGTATTTTATTTCTAATTTTCTTTTGTAACAAAGTGTCCCAAATTTTAAGTTCATCAGTAAAATCAGTACGTTTACAGCATGCCAACTTTTCTAAGCGTAACTATAAGAATTATCATATATGGCTAGCTCTGTGGGCGGACAAAATGAACCAGACCTTCCACTGTGATTGGCTCTCTCTGGACTACCCGCAGTGTCCTGCAAGAAAAATTGTCCCTGAAAGCCATATAATAAATCGTTTATTAACCAAGCTTGTTCGGTCAAGATGGCTGGATATTGACCTTGTTCTTTTTTTTTTTTTTTTTTTTGTGAGTTTATGCACCTCGACTCTGTCTCAGTCCATAAACATGGACGAGTGAATTTAGCCAATATCCAGCCATCTTCACCAAACAAGCTTAGTCAATAACCCCCATGTATTTTATAAACCATTTTAGAAATACAAATGTATATTTACTGACTTTACTTAAGTCTTGTTCATACTAGCAATGGTCGTACTCATGCTAGAGACATTTTAATAGACCATATTCATATTCTTAGTATTGGACTAGAACTCTAAGCTTGCATTTTATGCAACTCTATTTGCATTTGAAAAGACTCCCCCACATTAACCTCTGTTGCAAGCTAGTTCCAGTTCAATACCAGGAATACGAATATGGTCTAGTGAGTGGTCTCAAATGGCTAATATACTGTAAAAACAGTCAACAAGACAGATACATTTGGTGTTGTCAAGATGCATAAACAGATGGCTTTAGTATCACAGATGTTAAATGCATCTAGTATAAAATTTGGATACCCTAATGGGCACATTGCATTTAGCCCTTGGCTTATTATTGTCAAATTGGTGTTCTATTTCTCCAGAAATGAATTGAAATGTATATGCAAATGTTCTTTACATTATGTGTTTAATTTGGATACGTTTACCTTTGCCAAAATGGGAGAGACCTGTGGTAATGTTTAAGATTAATTAGTGTAATAATATTATCTGGGAGAGGTTAGTCCTGAAATCCTTATTGGAAGTTGTCATCAACTTCACATGAGGATGCCTTCTACTCAACTTGCTGAAATGGCTGTCAATAGGTGATCACAGTTTAGATGATCTACTCAATGATACCCCTGGGCTAAAAAGATTATTTTTATAAAATAAATTGCATGTACATAGCTAACAACAGTGCTCTCTGTAGAACAACCCTTACTCAGGTGATCACAGTACAAACCACTGATCAATGCTCCTGGGCTCAAAACCATTACTTAACACGTACATGATAGATGAACGTGTTACGTAAATGGACTCACAGATAATTCAGATAATACCACAAGACAGTACAGGTACATGATTGCAACAACTGTGATTGGGTATTCAAGGCTAGACTTTACAAGGTGATTGTTAAGTCTAATTTTTAATACTTGGTCTTTGGATTGAGTGAGTTTGGATTGAGTGAATTGCATCATGAAATGTATCAAAGATCAATACAGTGGAATCCTGTTAATACGGTCACCAGCGGGCCATGAAAATTTGACAGTACTAACGGGGTGGCTGTATATACTGGGTAGGATAAAATTTCATGGTCTCTAAACAACTTTTCTCTAATGGAGAAGGTCACTCCAAAAAGCTTACTTTTTTGGTCTTCACCTATAGCAAGTAAACATTCAGCTTTTCCACTCACCAAAGTTTCAGCCTCTCAAATGGCCATTATCCAGAAGAAATTTGTCTCAAAAGAAGCGATTTTGGAGGCCGCCATTTTGAAACTGTCTTGGCAGCCAGGCCTGTTCATGTGACGTCATTCCGTCTGACTCAAAATTGGTGGAAAGGAGAAAAATCTGCAACTGACTTTGCATCCTTTACAAGGTCAGCAAAATACTTTTCTTTTTACAAACGATTATCCACTTCGCTATCTTCAATGCTATCATTTTGGAGTTTGGAGCATGTTTGGCTCAAAATAACATGGCTCAAGAGCAACCATAACCAATCTGGAGTGGTAGTTAAAAGGCTTGTTGGAAGCCATTTGGACAAAATCTCTTGGATGGAATGACGTCACGAAAACATGGCCTGGCTGCTGAGTACTGTTCAAAATAGCAGCAACGATGTCAAATTTTGGGCTTCTTTGGAGACAAATTTCATAAGGAGAACCTGCACTTTAGAGGCTGAAACTTTGGCAAGTGACTAAACTTAGTGGAAGGTTTTTATTAGCGTTGACAAAAAAATATACATTTTTTGGAGTGACCTTCTCCTTTATTAAGCATTCAAAATGCAGGTAGGATTTTTAAAGTAGTTGAAACTTTAATCAGTACATACATTAATGTCAATGGAAATATGAGCATGGCTGGTTCAAGTGGCTGTGTTAACAGTGTAACATTATAGAGGATTATACAGTTTGGGATTTCAGAATGTGGCTGTTGGTCATGTTGACAAGGTGGCCGGATTAACGGGAACAAAAACCACTGGCCATACTGTAATAACCAGGTGACCGTATTAACAAGGTGACCATAAGGTGGGATTCCACTGTACATGTATGTGTGAAGTGAACGTAAAGGAGAGATTGACAATCTTGTACATTGGGAGCTTATATTTAGGCAAGCACTAAGTACTGCAGCTCAGTAGATTTTCACTAATTTTAATTAAATTTATTTAACAAATTTGGTTTTACACTTAACAGCCTTTTGCATGGGAAGCTCGAGAATTTCTCAGAAAGAAGTTGATTGGCAAAGAAGTATTATTCTCTGTGGAATACAAAGTTCCTGGGACAGGACGAGAATATGGATGCATCTATTTACAGAAAGGTACAGTACATTCAATCAACTTTCATAATTAAAAAGTCATAGTGCATTCTTTTTTAATTAAATTATTAACTAAACAAAAATACATGTACATGTACACAAATGTAAATTATTCATTCATTGCTTATTTTAATTAATTCCATGTTTTCATTTGCATGAAGAGATTAGGGGTTGGGGGAACAGAAAATAATTACATGCCTGTATTATTTCAACATTGTCAGTGTCCTAACATGGAAGATCCAGTGGTCAATTACGCTGGACTCCAGGTTGAGTGGTCCGGATATAGGGATGTGTTGTGTTCTTGGGCTAGACACTTTTACAGTGTATTACTTGTACAGTAGTGCCTCTCTGATTTCTGCCCAGGTACATAAATGGGTACCAACAAATAGCTGAGTCAAGCTGAGAGAATGTTGGGGAGAAGCCTGTGATGAACTAGCATCCCATCCAGGGGGGAGCACTAATCATACTGCAAAGCCCAAGTTACATGTACACATAAGCACTAGTAACATACAGCTATGAGCTCAAAAGGCTTTACTTATTATCTAGAATTTGTTTTTGAACTATCATTGTCTTGTTAGGAGATGAACTTGAAAATGTAACAGAGGCTATAGTTTCTGAAGGACTTGTGGAAGTCAGACGTGGGGGCATCAAACCATCAGAGTAAGCCTTGTTTGAGCGTATGAGTATTTCATGATATCACTTTACAATGTAGTACTGTACACATAGTATTATAGAGACTGTACTTTCAATAGACCCTGTATGTTGTACAAATTTTCAATAAACAGCAGTTGAAAAAAAAAAAAGTTTCCCAGAGTGGAACCTCTTGAAAGTGACTGTTCACTATAATTATACAGCTTGTTAATAATTAATATACACTTGTCAATTTATATATATTTAATATATTATACTATTTTATTGTTGTTTTGATTAGTGACCAAACAAAGCTAATTGACTTAGAAGAAATGGCAAAAACAGTTGCAAAAGGAAAGTGGGCTGCTGATACCTCAGATGTGAGTACATGTATTTTACCTTTCTTTAGCATAAAATGTGGTGGTGCGGATCCACATAATTTGCTAACATCTGCGTCCTCCGTATCATCAGAGCTTTTTTCTGCATAAAACAGAAAAATTGTACCATACATGTATTAATGATAAAGCACCTGCCTTACAACCCCACAAGCCAAAATTCCAAAGAGATTGATTATTTCAAAGTAGCTTTTCTTCTAAAACAGCGACGAAAACACTCCATTTCGTTCTTGACCTCCTTAAATTAACCTCCAGGCGTTTCAACCTTTTTAGGTGAAGAGCCTGGAGACTAGTTCCATTGAAAATGCCTAGTTACTAAGCTACGGACATTCCACAAATGCAACAATGAATTCTGCATGCAAAATGGCCACGTAAAATGAGCCGAAATGCTATGGAAAAACTGTGTAAATGAAGAAATACCTGTTAACAAATACCATTAAAAGATCAAGCTTTTGTCAAAGTTGACAAAAATAATGGGCATTCTATTAAGAGCTTAAATTGTGGGTAAGACTTTGAAGTGGTTTTTGTTTCACTGTTGTTCAGACTTCATCATCAATTTTGTTAAGTACTGAAATTTCTGTATAATCCAGTCTGTTTTCCGCTTAAATCAACACATTTTTCTGCATTTTCCTCCGAAAATTTCCACATAATTTGTTATGTTTTTCTGCACCCTGTCAGATGGCATGCATATAGTGAATGCAAAAATGCTAAGAATCAGTCAAATTCTCCCAAAAGTTCCCTTGTCAGTGGTGAATTGAACAGAAAAAAAAACTATTAAAGTACATGTACATGACTGTATGTTAATGTATCATGTTTTATATGTATATCAAATTATAGCACATCAGAGAAATCACATGGAATGTGGAGAACCCAAGACATTTTCTTGATGCCAATAATGGAAAGGAATTTAATGGTAAGCATCAGCTTTATGATAAATTTCTTCTTAATTGCATTTAAGGTCATTCCCCGAAAAAGAACGCACAATAGATTTTCATTCAAATTTTGCTTTTTGGCTGCTTACAGTATATCAAGAGAACTGAAATTTTGAAATAAAAAGGGGGGTCCCGGTATTCGTTTAGGAACAGGAAGACCCTCAATAAACCCAATAATTTCTTAAATTATCTTCTTTTAGAAACGTTTATACTTGAACAACTCACTTTATGCTTTGTGAGAGCAGAAAAATAGGGGGAAAGTTTAGTGAGAAATACAACTATGGATGTATTGCATCAATGTTAAGGAGCAATTTGATGTACGTTTCATGATAAAGGTACCTATATTTAGTCGACAGGGATTCAACATGTTCCAAGCACGCAGTGTTCTTGAGGGCACATCTTATTGTTTACAAGTGCTTGCTATGCTCTCTTTTTCAGTGATAATTTGTTACTCTGCAATAGAAATTGGTCTATATTGACTGTATAGAAAGTAGGTGATCGTTGCATTCAAACTAAGTAAAAAAATTGTTAGGTCCCCGTACTCATTTCCGAGAAAAAATGATCATTTGTCTCTTGCAAGCCAAGTCGTTCAGAAAAAGCCACCATTTTGTATGTGCATGCGTTTGTGAGCACGTGCTAATGACGTGAAAATCGTGTACAGTAGGGATGCGCAATGCAATTCTGAGGAATAACCTGAAGAGTATTATGGAAAGGTTGTATTTACTATTTATTTAACATACTAAACATATTTTTATGTGTATACTTCACTTCCCTTGTTTGATCAACTTGAAGAAATTTTTCCTTTTAAAGAAGTTCACTTATAAAAGATTTGCCCATACAACACAATATTGCAATATGGCATACACATGTAAATATGCAGTAAATAATTTTATATCTTTATTTAATTCTATAGCTGTTATTGAACATGTTCGTGATGGTTGCACAGTAAGAGCATTTTTACTGCCAGACTTTTATCACGTGACAATTATGATTACAGGAATAAAGGTATGTTGATCTCTAAAATTGATATGTGCTGTACAGAACTTTACAGTCTGATGTAGGGTTCCCCCCAAAATTTGAAGTACACCCAGACAATTAACTACTGAACGGCTGTACATGTATGTACAATGTAGGTACATGATGATTGTTTTCTACAGTAACACATTTTCAATTACAGTGCCCAATGATCAGACGCGAGGGAGACAAAGAAATTCCAGAGCCATTTGCTGACGAGGTAATCACCATGTACAATTATTTTCAGCAAATTATTTTTTTATTTTTGTGCCAAGAACACTGTGATGAGAATTTTTTGTTTCTGTGCAGCTTAATATCATACCCTAGGTTCCAGAGGTTTTTCTTGTGCGATTTCTGGTGTCGGTCATTTCGGCAGCCAAAGTGAATCGAAGTATTTCCGTCTGCCGCGTGCAAGAAAAAACCTTTGGTACCCAGGGTACTTAATATATGGGAATTTTCTTGAAAAAGATATTAAACAAGTTGCCTGAAACATTATTTTGTAAAACACTGAAGTAAACAGAGTGAACAAATTCAATTTGAGCTAGATAAACAGTTGGTGAACATGGGAACACTTTTATCATGTTGTGGCAACTGTTCCTATAGTGGCAAATTCAACTGAGGTTTATTGAATCAATGTCTATCTTGTTGTGTACAATGTGCATAAGCCTTCCCCCCACTCCATGCCATGCACATTGTACCTCATGGTATTGAGATGGAATGTTGACTAATATGGAGCCTTGTTCACATTTTTTTGCCAGGCCAAGTTTTTCACAGAGAGCCGTTTGTTACAAAGAGAAGTCAAAATAATTCTAGAAGGTATAAAATTAATAAAATTCACACATTGTATATAGTTCACATATAAGAGTTGAATTCCAGTTACTTTTAGTTAAATTGCAGCTGAAAAACTAGACTCTTGAATATTAAAGACATTTTCGAAAACTCAATAACTAATGAGTATTATCCTTCCCTCAGGTGTATCCAATCAGAATTTCCTTGGGTCCATTATTCATCCAGTAAGTTATACTATAACCCTGGTGTCATATCATAAACTCTTGTAGTTATATGACCAGCTATGTCAGTGGGCAAGGCAAACCAAATCCTGCACTGTGATTGGCTACCTGAACGGGTAAGATGGTGCTATGTTGCCCGTTCGGCATAACGCGCTGTGTCCCGGAAGGAAAAATTTCCCCGAAAGCATAGACAGTAATAAACCCTTTAATGACAAAGCTCGTTTGGTCAAGATGGCTGGATATTTGCCTCGTTTATTTTTGTGTGTGTGTTTATTGACCTTGTCCTCGTCTCGGTCCATAAACAAGAACTTGGCCAATATCCAGCCATCTTGACCTCACGTTTGGTCAATAACCCATATGTAGTAGGTTTCTAGCTACATGTAGTTTACGAGTTTCGGATGTAAATGTTCATGAGAGTCAAACAACAAAAAACGTCGACTTGGTATGATTGCATGTGTTGTTTTTCCCCGAAATTTAGAGAAAATGTATCGAACGTATGCCAAAAATAATTCACTCGTTCACGGGAAAGGCGAAATTAACACGCTTTAGGTAGAGAGGACAAACAACAGGTTGTAAGCGTGTAACTATTCCCTTCGAGCAAAAACAAAGCTACGTAAAAAAAGACAAAAACACACAAACAAAGCTACCATTGGCCAGTCTGATAACACAAAAATATAACTTATGGCTATTGAATTGAGTTGTTGATTTATTACATTGTACATCCTTTAGGCTGGTAATATTGCTGAATTGTTACTCCGTGAGGGATTTGCCCGTTGTGTTGACTGGAGCATGGCAGTTCTCTCTAAAGGACATGACAAACTGCGGACTGCAGAAAAGTAAGTTGTGTCGTATGGCAATTAGCCTGCAAACAAGCTCTCCGGTCGGTCATTTTATCATAACATATACGTATTCCGTTTTTCCAGGATTGTTTTTTGAAGTTTTTGTTAACAGGTTTGTTGTGTTTTGTAGATTTGCCAGAGAAAAGAGGCTTCGATTATGGAAAGACTATGTACCAAGTGCGCCGATAGTCCCCATTCAAAACAAAGAGTTTACTGGAAAGGTAAGTGAAGACGGTTACGCAGAATATTTCAAGTCCCTAGTTTCCTTCCCAAGAGTGAACTGGATTTCTGTGCTAGTCGGAATAAGCGTTGTTCATATCAATTAAATGGCGCGACGAAGGGGAAAAAACTGCATTTCGTGAATAGCTCCCGGCGGAGGGGGGAGGGGGCGGGGGGCAGGGGGGGAGGGCAATCCCAGAAAAATTTTGTGCAGGTGTGGGGCCCGCTTCCCAAAACCCTTACTCTATTTATGACCAAAATCTGCGATTTTCCCTACCCTACTTATGACCAGACCACAGTTGCCCTAAACATAATTTTGAAAGGTTTTTGTTTGTGGTCTTATCCATAATGATGAAAAAGTAGCTTCTTCTAAACAACACTACCCAATTCAAAACTAGAACTACAAAAACCATACCCTATTTAAGACCAAAATGGTCAAAATCGATACCCTATTTATGACCAAAAAGGGCTAAAAAGACTATACCTTTTAGGGCCGCACATACCTATATAGCCCATATATGGGAGTATCCCCCCCCCCCCCCCCGGTGGAAGAGATACATTAGGGAGTTTACGAAAGCACGACGGCGACGCCGAGGACAACGTCGATTAAAAAATGAATTTATATTTTACCTACGAATCTCGCGATACTCTAAAGTCATTTACTTTGTTTATCACTGTCAAAGCTATCGCAAAACTAAATCCGGAACACAGCGATAAATTTGAAATAAAAACTTTAAAAATTAGCCATCTTGGTTCACGTCCTCCAGACAACGCAAAATTTAGTCATTTCACGTCGTTGTCTTGCAGAGGACGGCAAAGAAATGTACCAAGAATTATAACGCACGTGCGCAGCCATTGTACTACTCATTAATTCTTTTGTTCAGTGACATTCCCGTCGCCGTTGCCGTCGTGGTTTCGTAAACTCCCCAGTATCTCGGACTAACAGCACTGGAATTTAAGTCACGCAAAACACCCGTGCACTGTGCGTCACGGTTTACGGCAAAGGTTCGAATCGTGCTTCATGAATGAACAGACATGTTTTCCTTAACATTTCTATTCACCTAATAATTATTATACGTTTTATGTGCAGGTTGTAGAATGTGTAAATGCGGATGCTTTGGTCGTTAAAACTGCAGATGGAGTACAAAAGAAAATTCATTTCTCGAGCTTACGACCGCCCAGGTACTGTAGCTGTAATGAACTGAATTCACTTGCATATTTTTTTGGTAAATGTATTTTTTTTTTTCCCTGAAATACTCAAGGATCTTTCAAGTAAAATCGAAGCTGATTTCAGATGCTACAAGTAACATGCCTGATATACATGTAGCGCTAATGATCGAACCTTACGCTGCTGGCGTTTGTTAGTAGTACAATGGAGAGGTTATAAAGAATGACTTTTGCGGCAAAAATTAAATCTTTGACTTCTGTCTTTAGCCTTTTGTACACCCAAGTGAGAATATTTTTGTATTTGTTCTGAATAGGAGATTCTATGTCTGTTTTTGAGTTGCACTGATTTAAGGACTAGAGGAAATGAAAACATTGTTTTGATCTTTCGGTGTTGTAGGTTAATCCCCAAAGAGGATGGCACACAGGTATGGTTAGTGATTCGTCAATCAAATTGTAGCGCTTTCAGAAACGTCTTTGTCTTGTTTATAGATCATTTATTTATTTTTTTTTTTACGCTTTACCAAGTTGGAAACTGTGGAGTTCAGGACCTTCTGCTATCCAATGTGGCAACGCTCTTAGCGCGGTTTAGTGCTTTGTCACAATCGTTACTGTATTGTAGCAAGGTTCGTTTTTAAGCTGAAAATCAATCAGGATTGTTTTTATTTTAAAAACTGCTAAGAGGAGGAGAGATGGTCAAATGTTTGTAGAGTGACAATCCCTGGATGTGAGAAACCCACATGCTTCTCTTCAAACTATTCTGTAATCCTCACTTTGTCTGTCTTGATTTGTTGCACAGGACACTATCACGAACGCTAAAGATAACAGGAAGCCCAGACCATTGTATGATGTTCCTTACATGTTTGAGGCCAGAGAATTCCTTAGAAAGAAATTAGTCGGCAAAAAGGTAACGAACACCTCTTCGTCTTAGTTAACTCATTTAGAGTTTTCGGTAAATTATCAACTTGATTGCTACTTTATGATAACCGCTGTAGCGAAGTTAGCAAAGCTGGTGCTTTCATCGTTAGTTCTTCGTTGGAGCAAACTTGCTGAGTGAAAATGTTGGAAGTAATTGTTACTTTCATGCGTTACCTCTCTAACTCCAACAAAAATGCACTTACATGTGCAATACCGTGACATTAGTAGTGACGTTGAGTTCAAACTTTGTCTTTGTCCGCTGCTGTGTTGTTCTTAGTGTCATTTCAAGGTAAAACATCCACAGCAATCCCACAGCAGTGAGCGCGCACAACACACTGAGCACGCGCAGTTCCTGCCGTCGTTCACGCCAAAACTGCAGCTTAACGTCTCAAGTTTCCGAAATCCATCAGTCCCAGTCCAGAATTAAGACAGTCATCGGCACAAATATTGTGCACTGCATACACATTGATAATTTAACAACTATTATCCACTTAGTTTATCTGCTCGTAATTTGATTTAACCTCTGCTCGTTTTGAAAAGTTTTCTTAGAAAAGACCTGCACATTCCCGCTTTATATTCTTACAAAGTTCGAGGCAATGAAAAGCGGCGGAACTGAAGTGGCGTTGATTTTTTGCGTTTTTGAGTGTAAAATTGTGCTTTAACGGTAAATTTTATTCCGAATGATAAAGTTACTACCCTCTGTCCTGATTGCGCTGTTCTGTTCTCTTTATTTCAGGTTAACGTTAAAGTTGATTACATCAAGCCTCCAAGCGATGGTTTCCCTGAGAGAACATGCGCTACAGTGACTATCAGTGGTATTAACATAGCTGAAGCTCTGATCAGTAAAGGATTCGCGACTGCGCTACGTCACCGGCAGGACGATGATCAGCGGTCTTCATGTTACGATGACTTGTTAGCAGCCGAGACGCGTGCAATTAAGAATGGTAAAGGATTACACAGTAAGAAAGAATCACCCATACACAGAGTGGCAGATCTGTCTGGGGTGAGTCAGTGAATCCTTGAATTAACAGTTGCCTTGACTCTAAACCAATCCTCAGTCTTGTGTGAGTTCGTATGTTCGCGCTTTCTGGAAAAGGGTCTGGGGAGAGTATAAATGCGTAGAGTGGGATTGGGCGAGATGCAAGAAGTGTTTTCTGTCCCATCAAAGTGCACGCGTTTTACTTCTTAATATTGGCGCATTCAGCCTCACGCTGGCGTGAATCTTGAAGTCAACATTCGCTCACAGTAGTAGTTACCTACACATAACCAAATGTTTGCGCCCTTGCTATTATTTTCCTTTAGTTATCTCCTGTGTCCGCGAAATTTTAGTCAAACTAATTAATGGCACTTGACAAAGAAGTCTAAAGTATCTCTTTTATGATCCTTGTTTTCTGGGAATTTTCGGGCTTTCATAGAGATTTACTTAATTCTTGACGCTGTAATTGCATTTTATTTTAGGAACCAACGAAGGCGAAACAATTCTTACCTTTCTTACAACGAGCAGGAAGATCTTCAGGAATAGTTGAAGTGAGTGATCGTATAAACTGTAGTTTATGGAGAAAATTCGGATTTTTATCTCCAGGGGCCCGTTTCTCGCAGGTCCCAGAGAGTTTTCGCACCCGAAAAGCCGTAGCAAAATCTCAAACCTTTTGACTACAAAGCTGTTTTATTCATATATTCTAAATGTGAACAGAGGTTCTCTTGATACAAGAAGTTTCAGGCGTTTACACCTCGCTGTCTTTAAATACCGATTGTTTGAAAATGGCTTTTCGGTCCGAAAAGATCCTGGGGCTTTCGGGAAACGGGCCCCTGGGCTGGGTTGCCCAAAACCCGGGTAACGCTAACCCAGAATTTAAGTTAACCGAAGTATTAATTTATAAAAATGTTTTTCACTGCTTATGTTCTGTGTGGTTTGAGATTATTCAAATTCAAAGCTGAAGGACAAACAATATAAACAGAAAACCTCACCGAAAAGTTGCAAAACCTGATGTTCAATACTCACATCGTTTAATTGCTCTTTCTCACAGTTTGTTGCCAGTGGTTCAAGACTAAGATTGTATCTACCAAAGGAGACTTGCCTTATCACTTTCCTTGTTGCTGGTAAGTGATCTTCAAATTCCTACCATTCGTAGTTGTGTGACGGACAGTTCACCGAGCGCGGATGAACTGCGCTGATCTCGTGGCGATCTCTACGTTTCGTCTGGCGGCATGCGTTCGTTCATTTGGAGGACTGGCAGGACTAAAGCTCGTCTACTCATGCGCGCACCCCTCCCTACCCGGAAGAAACTGGCAGTTGATGAGTGATGTGCAAACAATTTAAGACAATGCTGTAGCTCAACCGAACAGTGACAAAAAGGATCGCGACGGAAGCAAATTTTACGTTTTAAATTAATATTTCTTTCCGACTATCCTGTATTAACATTTCGCCTTCTTAAGTTCTGCTGGTTCTTCCGCATGTCGGTCTGTAAGTTCAATTGTTTACTTCTGTTTATTTACTCGTGTTTTTAGGTATCACATGTCCTCGTGCTGGTAGAATTGTCACATCACAAGGAATTATCGCTGCCGAAGGAGAGCCGTACGGTGATGAAGCTCTGAGTTTTACCAAGGATCTCTGTATGCAAAGAGAGGTAATTAAACCACCATGAAATGGGGTGTTAAATGAAACAGAATTTCGAAACTGAACGAGACTCAGTTTGATATACTGATTCTGCCGAGATAAACTTATTTTGAGCGTTTGTGTAATCATGGTGTTTTTGGCACATGTATTTGTTTGTTTTTCCTAACAACGTATTAGGTTGAAGTACAAGTTGAAGCAATTGACAAGGCTGGTAATTTCATTGGTTGGTTATTTGTGGATAACACGAATCTTTCTGTTGCACTGGTCGAGGTAAAATGAATCTTTCCTCTTCTTAGCTCTTAGAGTACTGAGTTCGCAAACAGTAAATTTCTATTACTCATTACTGTGCATTTGCTATGATATTTTACAATTCCTATAACATCGGGTTTAAGAATTTAGTGATCCATCAAGTTCATAAGAATTGTTTGTATCACCACATTATCTTAGTGCTTGTTAACATGTTGGCTTGGCTGCTGGTCGCCATGATTCCGGCGGAGAGCGTTATCCGTCCTTTGAACAGCCTGAGCCAGGAAACCTTGTATCTTGTGATGAAATGGTAGAATTTCGCAGTAACTATGACAGTTAGCACTAACATATTCTTGCAGTGACAGAATTAACTGTGGACTGCTTTGAACGGGGCTAGTATGGCGTTCATTGTTTGACATACCTTTGTTCTGTTTGTCTGTTTGCAGGCTGGTCTTTCACAAGTCCACTTCACAGCAGAACGCTCCAGTTATTATCATCAGCTTACACAGGCTGAGGAACAAGCAAAATCACAGAAACTTAAGGTACTTGTACTCCAGCCTGTGTCAAGATTTGAAATAGAGTACAATTTGAAGTAGTTATCGAGCGCAAGTGTAGAAATTCATCCACAGTACTTGAGCGAGAATATAGAGAGCAAGAAAATGGTTTTGAAAAACGTGTTGCTTTCAGTTGGTGGCGAGCATCAATTCTTTGAAGGACTGATCTTCATTATGATGCATCCTTGATAATAGTTGTAAATTGCGCTGCGCCATTTAAGTGCTATAAATGAAGAGAACTAAGCGCGCGATTTCCTGAAGGGATGTGCGCTATTTACTATACGGGAAGTGCTCGTGCTTAGTTTTGATTGGACAATGAGAATCGGAAAGTCTTCGGCTTCTTCGAGGATTTGTCGAAATGGCGATTTTGTTTCATGAACTATTTCGAAGGAAAAAGTCGCCAAGCAACGCCAGTTTCAAGAGTGTGTTTTTTTTAACGCCAGTTTTTTCGTTTTCAGTTATGGGCAAATTACGAAGAACCTAAAAATATTGTTGTCGTCGAGGAAACAGAGAGGAAATGCAATTATAAGAAGGTTTGTTATACTTGTAATGTTTAATAACAGACTGATGTTTCTCAGGGCTTTTGTTATTTATCTTATAGAGTGCCTTATTCCCTGTCGTGTCTTGTTTACAGGTCATTGTCACAGAAACAAAGCAGAGTCTCTCGTTTTGGGCGCAACATGTTGACTCAGGTAGGCAGACGGATTCTTCGTGTAGCAAGCGGAATGGTTTTTCATAGTTGAAGAGACAAAAGATATTCATGTGTTGATGACAATGAAAAATGTAGCGCTCATTCGATAATTACAGAGTTTCATTGGCAGTTTGGTATATGCTGAATGCATTCTCTCTCTTTGAGATAAATACAGCTGGGAGTTTAAGACAGGAAATAGCGACCGAATTAATAAAAAGCGAAGTCCCATCGTTCTTATTTTTCATTAGGTGGCCAGCTAGAGAAGCTCATGGATGATCTTCATAATGAACTCAGCAGTAATCCACCTCTACCCGGTTCATACACAGCGAGAAAAGGAGACTTGTGTGCAGCTTTGTTTGTGGATAATAACTGGTATGTTACTGACAAGTTTGTCGACTCTATCAATAGAGAAGAAACTTACTCCTGCCGCTTCCCCCCCCCCCCCCCACCCCTCCGCCTTTTGTACCCTTTCCATCCAACTGAGCACATCCCTCGTTTAATCATGTACGTCATCAACCTCGTTCCCAGGGTCTCAGGTTGGTACGTCATATTATTGCACTCCTCGCCGCAGGGAGGTATAATAGTGAGGGTATGTACTTTTCACCTTAGCAGTGGTGTCATTTATTAGGGGTGGGGGCGGGGGGGGGGGAATTTCTCAGGGTGAAGGTAATTGCTTGTTACTGTAGCAGTGAAGTGGTAGCTCTTTAGTCACTTCTCCTTGCGCTGTTTTGTGTTCAGGTACAGAGCGCGAGTAGAAGGCGTGGCATCTCCCAAAGAAATTCATGTGTTTTACATCGATTATGGCAACGTAAGTATCGGAATGAACTTAACAGACGTTTGCGCTGCTTCATTAATTAAAACGTTTTGCCTGGTGGCTGAACTATAGTAGTTGAGGAGAAATTCTCACAATTTTTTGTAGTTCACATGCCATCATCATCAGTTAATTTTCATAGTCAGGAGTAGGACAGGCAGACTAAAAGATGCAGACCCTGTACGCTGGGCTGTGTTATACATCCTCACCTTTTGAATTTAACGTTTTGTTTTATTCACTAGTTTCATTATTTCACGTATATTGCAGAAAGAAGTGTTACCATTATCCAAGCTGTGTCCTTTACCTTCAGCATTCCACAGGTAACCCAGCTAAAACTGTTCATTTAACTTAATTATTACCCTATTGCTCGGGTATGCAAATGGCATTCTTTATTTTAATAGGCCCTTTGCAGCTGGGGCCACAAATTTTGTATTATGGGCTATAACTTAAAGAATGTCAGAAATGGAAAGAGCGCATCGAAAATACCAAAATGGCCAAGTTTGAGGCCCCAGGAATTAACGAGTAAGTTTATACCACAGTTTGAACTTTCGGAAAATTTAGAGGATTTGTATGGAAAATGTTGGTGGAGAGCAAGGTCTTGCTCTCCAACAACTTTTTCCAGACAAATCTTCTTATTCTTTCAAAAATTCAGACCGTCATAAAATCTCATTCTCTGATGACGGGGGCCTCAAACTTGGCCATTTTGATATTTTCGACATGCTTTTTTCCATTTCTGGCATTCTTTGAGTTATAGCCCATAATTTTATGAAAAGTAGGTCACGTGATGGCTTAGCTGCAAAGGGCCTATTTTGTCGCGCTCAGCACATCGGACACGACACCAGCATTTCCACGTTGCCTCCTGGCGCTGTGGCAGGCGCGGTCACCTAATGGTCAACGCCCTGGTGTCTGGATCGAGTGGTCCTGGGGCCCGTTTCTCGAACTTCTCGGGCCCGCAAAGCCATTTTTAGTTAATTGGTATTGAAAGGCAGAGAGGTGTATACGCATGAAACTTCTTGTATGAAGGGAACCTCTGTTCATATTAAGAATATGTGCATAAAACAGCTCTGTAAACATAAGATTTGAGATTTTGCTGCAGCTTTTCAGGTACGAAAGCTGTTTGGGACCTTCCAGAAACGGGTCCCTGGTTCGAACCCTGCCCGAGGACATTGTGGTGTGTTCTTGTGCAAGACACCGTACTCTCTCAGTGTCTCTTGCTACCCGCAACCACTCAAAAATGGAAAATGCGCCAAAACTTGAAATCATTCCGTAAAAGCTACAGAGTGACTACAGAGTATATTTCAGCACCCCCGTTCTCCGTGGTAATGTTGGGAAACGATAAATCCAACTTCTGTCAGATGAGAAGTGTGTTTTGTCGACATTGCATGGGGGTATTAAAGGAGGTACAGAAGGACATATTACCCTACGTAAAGAATGGAAACTTCCTACACTTGTGACCAGATGTATAAATGGGCACTGGAAAATTTGAATGCTGGAAAGTAGATTAGCGCTGTTCGTGAACTGCATAGGTAAACCTGCTGACAACATTTGTCTTGAAATAGTTTTATGTTATTTTCCACAGTTTTAAATCAACTCAGCACCTAAGAATTAATATTTATTCTTCTTCAGTTTTCCTCCTCAAGCACACGAGTACAATATGGCATTTATTGAACTTCCAAAGGACGTAAGTAATGACCGTTGCATAAAGCTTGTCTTTTTATGTACCGATAATTCCGGATCAACATGCACCAGGGTCAAACTTGAAGTATCAATTCTCCCTACTGGTAGCGATAAGTTTATTTTGATGGTAGTTCAGAGAATTTGGTTGTGCGAGAACAAAAATTCCTTCTTTGGTTGTTGATTTGTTATCCTTGGTAACTGTCTTCCTGCTAACGTATCGATTCTATTTAAGGAAAACTTAGATTTGAAAAACTCTTTTACAAAATTTGATCACATAACAGACACTCGCGAGGGTATGTACACACAGTTATGACGTCTCATGGCTTTATTTTGTGAAAGAATTCGGAAATGGCTGCTTCTTAAATAAAGTATCCATGTCTCGTATTTCTTATATTTTCTCTCTTTCTCTTCTTTAGGTTGAGCAAGTTGCTGACGCTTTGTATTCCTTTAGGAATCTGATCATTGTAAGTATCTCTTGTTAAAAACACCGTATAGGAGTCCGTGCCATTTTGTTCTGTTTTCTTGCCGTTGAGATGAAGCAAACATAGCGCTGATTTATCTCTGTTTTTATTCTTCAGAACAGGCAGTTTATGCTTAATGTGGAGTACAAAACTGCAGGTCAGGTAAGCCAAAATGATACTTACATTTGGTAGTGCATTCACGTTTTACAGCGTTGTAAAACAATTCAAGCGCGAAGAAAGCTCGGTTAAAAGATGCGAGTGCCAACAGGTTTAAACCCATGACATTTTCTACAAATGCATCACCAGCTAACCGAAGAAGCTGTTATTTAGAGCACCTACCTCATAGCATAGCATATCGAGTTGGTTAGATAGTATTTCGTGTTTTTGTGTCGTTAGGATTATGTGACGCTGGTACAAGAGAATGGAGATGATATCGCTAAATCTCTGGTCACGGACGGTCTGGTCACTGTTGAGAAGAGGAAGGAGAAACGTCTGCAGAAGCTCATGGAGGAGTATTACCGAACTCAGGATGGTGCGAGGAAAGCTAGGGTAGGCTCTTGCTGCTACATCTGAAATAGAAAAGTTATGACTTTCCTAATAACAAGTTTTAGCGAAAATATGTCAGAACAAGGATGATTAGCGAAATCTGCGTATGTTCCCATTCCCGTCTGCGAGCTCTCTCTTTTGACGGCGCAAATTTCCGCATTCGCTTTACACGCAAGCAAGTGAAAACCAATGACTTCGCCATTGGACGGCGATTAAAGGTCGCACAGCTTGACAAGTATTACTAAAATGGTGCGCTTTCTCTCTTGTTTCCAGATAAACCTCTGGCGTTATGGAGATTTCACTGAAGATGACGCGAAGGAATTTGGCTACTCCGCCTAAACGTGTCTCATCTGTCGTAAAGAGAACAATTATAATAAGCACAGATGTTACTAGTACTGACTAATTGTTTATTTGGGTAGAAGAATAAGCGACCACGGTTACGGACCAAGAATTCTGTACCTGTGTTCGCCACTGTGAATTTGCTGCCAGTTTCAACTGAATAATGAAATGTCTATTTTTATCACTACTTACGGTGAAAGAGAAAACATGCTTGTGTGAAATTCACTTCGTTGTACTTTTGCTGTGCACGTAGAGAAAATTTGAACTCGCCACAATCGTGTCCGTGTTTTTCATCTGTGCTCCGAATTTCTATTTTAATAACGGTCGTAGAATAATTCAATTTCTTGTTCAGGCAAGAGTATTTTGTGAGTGTAGGAGAGAGAACTCACGTAAAATATTAAAAAAGCAAAGGAATGCATGTGTTGTTTTGTGTTTTATTTTCTGAACGCTTAGTACAGTATGTCTTAGCAACTCTTTATACATGTGAAGATTTTAATAGCGGTCATCAGCGCAATGTGATTGGTTCTCCGCGACCCTATTTCTCTCGCAATAATATACCTGCAAAAATTTCAGCATGCTGATTGGTTGAGACTTCAATTTTTCCCAAACAGGTTCAGGAAGTTGGAATTAAATTGCTTGTATATTATTAGCAAGTAATAAGATTATTTTTCTTGTGCAACTTGGGATAAATAAGCACCCGTAAACATTTCAGACTACAAATTGCACGAGCCACTAGGGCGAGTGCATTTCTTTAAGGCTTTGAAAAATGTACTATTGCTTATTTAATCTAAAATTGGACTCGAAATCATTTCATCACCTCGCACCCGATTTGTATCACTAAATAAGCCTGAGACTCGGGTTGTGGAGAAGGACAGATTTAACCAAAAATGTATGAATTCCTTCATCGAGCCAAATTTTGCTCGTTAGAGACTAAGAATGGTCAATTGGACCGATTTATGGCGAAAAAGAAAGTTTTGGACACGATGTCCTGTTACCAATTAATCATAACAATTACAATTTCCCACAAAAATAAAAGTCTTTTTTTTAAATATCATAATTAAAAATATGGAGAAAAGCTTGCAAAATGGCTGTTATTTTCTTTCAAAACAGTCACCCGAGACTAAACCTCCACAATTTTACGAAGTCAGTCTCTTGAATTGGTTACTATAGTGATTGTAATCAATGTTGTGACTGGTGGATTTAATGGAGAGGACTTAAATTGATTGGCTCATGTAACTGTCCGATTACAGCCAACTCTCCGATTACACTGTCCAATTACAACTTTGCAGATTAATTAGAGCAAAATACAGCAGTTTATGCACCAATCACATTTGAGGAAATTGTAATTGTTATGACTAAGTTTGAATTATAAAATTAATAAAAAGTAATAATGCAATAAGAACTGATGTATCATGTTTTGTTCTTAACCGCCTGGCCTGGGGCGAGCACGGCTCTTAAACTGATCTTGAGTTGTAATTTTGTGAAGAACTGGTTGTAAAAAGCCGGTGAAAATTGTAGGGAATAACAAAATTAGCCCTTGTGCGAAGTCACATTAATTTTTTCCTCTGGTTTTCAAGTGTTTTACTTGGGCCAAACTGAAAGATTTAGCTCGAGCGATGTTTCTCGTGACGTCACCAACCCTGTCACGATCATCCAAAATGGCAAGAATAAATGTGAGTGCTCTATTTTAAAGAAAAATAAATCAACGTTTTTTCACTTCTCTGCGAGATTTTGTGCTGAACTGGCTTCATGGCGGCCAAATCACTACCTTTGAGATGCTCGTTCATTTGCATCAATTATTTTACGAAAAAAAAAGATACAGAAAAATTAACTGACTTTCTCACTAGGCTCCTTTCTCACTAGGCTCCTTTCTCACTAGGCTCCCGACAACGGCTGTTTCCGGGAGGGGACACCCATATAAAAAGGACGGGGGAGCTCTTCGTACCTTTCTGGGGGGGGGTTAAAAAGCGGTTTGGTACCTCTTGGAGTGTTAAGCCTCAAAAGGTCCACACCGGGAACTTTTTCGATACCTTTTATGGTATTGAGCCGAATAACATACAACAAACATTTAAAGCCACGCCCACAACATCGGACCTTAATACCTCTTAGGGGTTCTTTTCAAAATTGCCGACGAGAACGGAGAACCCCCTGCTTTTTATATGGAAGTGTCTCTTCTCCCCCACCCCACCCCCGGGTGGCTAGTAATCGAGTCTAACAAGATTCGTCGACGGCACTGAGTCAAAACAATATTCCGAATCGCATCCACTAGGAGCCAAGGAAAAAATTTTTATAATATCACTAAATGAGATCTTAGTAACATTATATTGTGGATTTGTGAACACGCTTAGATTCTATGATGGGTTCCTGTATCCACCGAGTACTCTTCCGTAGGAGGTTTGCATGAGCGGACGTTCTTTCCGTCCAATTCCTCGAAATTCTTTCACTAACTTGACAATGATGCAAGGGAACGCAGACGAAAATACTGCCGGTAAATGTAGGATCTATAAAAGATCTGGTCAGCCAAGAATAGAAACATAACAATGAAGCAAGGCTGATTACTACGTAGAAAGCTTAACGGGACAACAACATGATAGAGTCCAAACTGAAAGCCAAGAATTGCAACCGTGGACAGCTGCTCGACAAGGACATGATACAAGAATTCACACAAAAGAGGACGAGGAGACATAAACTTGTCTGAAGAAGGGACATTGACGAACATATCCTCGCCCATGCCTTCCCTTCAATTCAACGGCGACCGACGCTAAAATGGGTGTGCCATTTCACGCATCGTTATATAGCGACATTAACATTCATTCCATCTATGAGAAATATGGTGTGCACAAAAGGATTGTGTGCTTTGAATATATAAGTAGTGCGAAAAGAGAAGGTTGTCAGAATGCTCCCAACTGAAAAGAATTTTATTCTGGTTTATTTGCAAGAAGGAATCGTTTAAATTTCGAGATCTTTCGATCGAGCCACGAGTGTGTTATGGGAAGCGTTTTTTGTGTCGCTTACTTCATATAAAATCAAGACGTATGAGCTTATATTAGCAATATTTAAAATATCATATGTGATTGTTGATGTTGTTGCTGTTGTTGTTGTTGTTGGTGTTATCCATGTTGTTAATTTCCAATACCTTGGAAATTGTTTTATTCGAAGAAAACTTGTTTATAATCCTAGTTTGAACTCACTCCTGGTGTCACGACACTTATAATTATATCATGTAAAGAATATTCGTTTCTTTGGAGAACAAACAATTATCAAGGTATACCTGTATGTGTTTTATACCTACTTAGCTCTAAGCTCAAATGTCGCTATAACTCACTGTTAGAATTCTGATCAAATTGTCTTAAAAGCTAAATTATCTTAGCATAATGTTTTCATTACGTCTCGGCTCTGGTGGGAAGAAAACAAATTTATTTGATTTTGAATACATCGCTTTTTACTGATGTAAAAACTAAAAATCTAGCCTTTGTAAGCCTTTGTCAACGGAGCCGGCAACGAGGGCCCCATAATCTATACATGTATACAATGAAACCCGCTTTGCTTTCATTAAAACCGTCTTTGTCACCCTCCGCACAGGGGCCGGTTGATTTTGCCTAGAGTGGCCATTGTAGAAAACTTCAAGTCCTTCAACTGTATTAAATATATTTTCGCTGTACAAGATTAACTTCAAATGGTGGAAAACAACAAATTATTTTACAACGATCGAAAGTTCTTTTATATACGGAAATCAGAAGGATAGAGCTGAGTGTTATGGAGGTTTCAGACATTACAACCTCTTTAAGATGAACACTTCCATCTTGCAAAGGACGCGTTTGATATTTGTATTAAGAATAGTTCGACTGTGTGTGAATTCTGTTTTCCCTGAAAGATTCTGAGACCAAGCCGGAGCTGTCTCTGATAAAGAGCTAGATGGAAGTGTCCTTATTATGGTCTCCCTAAGTAGTGGGGTTAACTGTAATAAGAATTCGAAAAAGTAAAAAAAAAAAGGATTATGTTTAAGACTGGGGCGGGCGACAGGTGATCAACATTTCACTCTGCTATAAAATAATGTTTATAACCGACATGCACAACTCCACTCAGGGATATTTTTGGGAAGTGTTTTCGATTAAAGAACGATGGTTATGATGCATGTTGCGTCATAAGGGCTCTGATGAAATATAAAATGATATAGGCCCACTTTACTGTATAAGATTACGAATGTGAGACGAAATGTAATACTGAAATTTAATAATTATTAAATTAACTGTGATAAGATTTCTTTCGGTCAGTCATAGAAATTGTTTCAACTTATTAAAGGTGTAAAAATTTTCACTAAATCATTAAACACCACGCTTTCGTTGCAGTTATCGTTTTGGAAGAGAGGAACGTAATACACTTTCATCCACTTTCATAAAACTTCATGGAAATGAAGTAACTGCTCAGTATTTTCAACAATTTTATCATGATCTATTCGCGCAGGAGATATTTAAGATTTGATCGCTTTGCGCGTCAATTATTTCCCTTATTTCCCGCCTCGCAAAAACAAATATCTGTTTTATTCGTCACTTATCAGATTCATCTCTCAAGTATAGAAATAAAGATCAGTTATTAGATTCGTAGGTGTGTAAATGATGTAGCATTAGTTAACGTTATTACATTTATTTTTCAAAACTCTTTTTTTTAAACGTTAAGGTCTAGTTCTGATTACATGTGGTAATTATTTGAAAGAAGTAAACCTGTTTTCTTGTAACAACAGTGAAACCTAATAATTAGTCGTAAGGGCAAAATGTAATCGAGTGAACGATTTTCAAAGCGCGTTCTTTCATTATTGTTGAATTATTATTTGGAGTTATCGGGAGAATATCGTGTCACTTTTAATCAGACGAGAAGATCTTAACTGATTGAAAAAAGACTGAGTAAAATGAATTAACAAATCATGAACAAAATTAAGATTTGCCACAGACGGGAAATGAAGAAATCTTTTCTTTACTAGAAAATGAAGATAACGTTAAATTTCCTCTTCTCCACAGAACGTTCCCATTTTAGTTAAGGCTTGAACAAAGTGAGTTTTACTCCCCAAGGTTTTATTTTTATAAACTGCATAATTTTACTCCGCACTTTATTATTTTTACTGTTATTTTGACTCCCGGCCAGGACTTAATTATTTTTTTTCTCAAATCAGCATGGCCACCTCTCGAGAAAAACCTAAACTGATCCTCGCGTTATATCATTTTCTGTGTTTGTTGATCCTGTCCGTCAAATATCTTCTCAATGTCTCTCCGATGAGTGAAAGTTCTTTTATATTCCTTACAATTTGCAAATTGCAAAGTCGAACGAAAATCGTTCATTTTAATTTCGAAAAATAGCAGCTACGTGCATATTGACTTTAAAATGTTTGACTTTAAAGTTCCGGTGCAGTCGGAAATCAAACTGAGTTTTTCCTCCATTTTAGCCGCGAACCGGTTGTCTTCTATAAGTTGTTTACTTTTCGGCACGCTCATTAAACTTTTTTGGCGAAGCATGGCTTTTGAAAGGCTAAATTGTCCTAAAATGCTGATTTACAACTTTGCGCTCTACGCCTAGCTCTCTAGCGGAACGTGAATCATAAAATTTTGTCAGTTCGTTCAATTTTTTTTTTTTTTAATTGTGTAAAAAAAACAACACCTTCTTGATTTTAATTTGATTTATTTTAAAGTTGAAAGGACCTCAAATCTCATTCGCGAAAGATGGATAGTTTAAACTGCGTTTACCCTTAAAAATACCAGATACCTGTAATCATCTCATAAAGATGTAATAAATTTACAAAACTGCATGCTTGAGGAATGGAAGTCAATAGAAATAAGAAACCTTGCTTTGACCGGCGTTTCCTTGTAACATACAACTTAATAGGGAAAACTTGAATTTTTCCAAGAAAGTTTCAGTTTGAATTTAAAACTCAAGAAGATCAGGTTTCACTTCGATCAGACAGGTCGATTGTCTTCAACCGGTGAAACCTTTCTCATGTTCCTTTTTGATATGCGTAATATTTTATTAACAACTTAAAAACAAATGCGTGGTAAAACCTCAAATCTAAATCAGGCAAAAGGTCTTCCTTTGCTGGTCGCGTTTCAATGGAAGTAAACAACTGATTTTGAAAGCCATTACTTCACGCTTCCTCTACATTCAATCAAAGGCAAAATTCGTGCTTGACATTGTGTAATTTGACAGTTAATGGTAATAACAAAAGCTAAAGGTAGGCTGTAGTTCATTTATTATATTTGTTTAGTGATGTGAAGTCTCTCAAAGCATTGAAGCAATTGAGCGTTTCTTCAGTGCATTTATTTCAAGTGTGTTAAAATTATTTACAACCACATACATCCTATTTTACCTTGAAATATTTCGTTCAAGACGGCAAGGTAATTTTCGAGGGATTAAAATTATTTCCCGCACATTTTACAGTTAGCAAGTGTTAAATAATGAATGTAATGGTGTCGGATATTTATTCGACATGACAAAATTAAAACCTTTCTTTCAACTATTCACTTTCCGTAAGCTTCGTATTTAATTAAACACATAAAGAAAGCCAGTTTTTATTGACTGCAGTGTGTTCTGTTATTATTATGAGCAATTGAATTCTCTCTTGGAATTATAAACATAATTGTTTCTAACTGGCACGTCTAAAGATTTTGATATCACTAATTGACCGAAATTTGTCTTGAAAAAAGGTTCTAACGAGCGCCATTTTCTGCTTGAGTAGGTGCTGATGGGATAAATCTCATAAAAGAAATTACACACAACTTTCCAGCACGGGTGGAACTCATTTGAGCTATTACGCATTTAATTTGAAAATGATTCCCACATTTATAATCTTCAGAAATAATTAAATAGAAATCTAAATTTAAGCATATATACATCTTTAACTGTCAATCATGTAAATGAACTTGTCCGTGAATGAAAACAAAAGCGCGTGATGTATAGAATTGACACTCCTCTAAATGGTCGAACTCTTAAATGTGATTGCAAACTCCCCGAAAGCTCATTTGCAGTGAAGCAAAAACAGTGTTGACACATTGTTCTGAAAACAGAAAACGCCACAATGTTCTTCTCGCAAGATCCGATGCTTTTATACCCGCAATCTCCGTACATGCAAAACCCGGCCATACCTCGTAGTCCTCCAAATCGACCTTCGTTTTTAATCGATGATCTCTTAGTCAGAAGGCAGTCACCTTATTTGGTGCCAAAACAGCCACAGGATCATGGACACGAGCCCGCTCAAGTTTCTGCAAGTAGCAGCAACACGTTCAACTTTGGAATGCCTACCATATTTTCAAGAAGCCGCAAAGAACATACGTCAGTTTATCAAGGTATATACAAACTTTAACAGTTTCAGGCTCCTTACGACAACAGGGCGTGCCTATAAATTACGATTTTCTCTTTTAAGTTAACCTAAGTTCATCGACACCTTGATCGCCACACACTGATGGCTTCCTTGCGACCAAATTAAAAAAGTATACATAATAATACCAATTCCAAGCGTTTAACAGGACGTTATTTATTACCAGAGTTGTGGGAAAGTTGTTAACGGGGAGGAAATCAACGAAATTTGAGCCGTTAATGACAAAAAGCAAATACCTGGCGTAAATTAATCGGTATTACTTCACGTTTTCGTCATAAGTACATTTCTACTTTGAGCTGGTTTCTTGGTCAACACAGTTATTCATCTGCCTTCGTATTATCACACGTTTAATCCTGGTTAGTTGCGTATTTTATCTTTAAAGATATGAAAGTAAATTGATTGAATAAGAACGCTTAACTAACCGGCGGAGAGAAACAGCTATGAGGTTGATTTTAGCAGCATTTTTTCGACCAAATTTTGAGACTCGTTCCTTAGTCACCGCAAAAAACAAGCGATAGTTTCCAAGAGGAAGACATAAATACATGAGAGCAATAATAATTAAAGAGATAAATGAGAACATCTTGCTGCTACAATTGCTTTTAGGACTTTAACACTCACGGCTCAGGGGAATGTCTTTTTCGAACTGGTGAATTTCAGCCAGCAGAAGACAAGCAAATAGGAACGATTTTTTGCTCAGAATGTAAACTGATTTCTCTTATCGTTCGTCGCGATTAGTGGTATTTTTTTCTTAATTTAATTCATTTTGATTTTGGTTTGACCCTTTGTTTTCTAACGCATTTCAGATCCGAGCCCCGAGGTTCTAAATTCTCTCCCAGTCTACTTTCGTCTAAAGCCAACCATGAGAACTCCGAGCGGCCGTAGATGTCGTAAATCTCGCACAGTCTTCACCGATCTTCAGTTACGCATTCTCGAGAAAACGTTTTCCGATCAGAAATACCTCGACACCTCAAGCCGGGCTAAACTTGCTCAGACTTTAGGCTTGAACGAGACGCAAGTAAAAACATGGTTCCAGAACAGAAGGATGAAGTGGAAGAAAGATACGAAACAAAGCAAACCTGCGGGAAGTATGGAAGGAGACCGCGCACACACAGAAAACGATAATCGAGAGATTAAAAGGGGCGAAGAAGAAAGGGAGATGGCGAGTGAAAAAGTGTTGGTAAAACGAGAAGACCAGCCCTAACTAAGCTTTTAAAATCGATCGCAGAGGAACTAACACCTATCAAAATACAACTTAACTATAACTTAGGTTTGTAAGCTGAGACGCTGCGAACTTTTTTGTTATAGGCTTGTCACATGAATCCAAAGTAGCGATTATTTTATCATCTGAATATATCAAAGTTCAAATCGTGTTTCAAAGTCTAAATGACTTAGCAGGCCGACACTTAAAAGGTTTAGTTTGCATGGCACATGAAGCGACAAAGTTTTGGCTGATGGGATGTTTAGGAGAAGTGCAAATCAGATCGAAGGTGAAGTGAGCTCGAGTATTTTGCCAATCAAGAGAAATTGCACATGGGCGTGGTCTGCACCATCAAAGGAACGGCCGGTTTGACAAACGACAGACAAGAAAGCGGCGTCCTTAGCCCTTAAACAACAGAGATACACAACAGCCGTTGCCTTCAAATCAGCCTCAGATCGATTTGGGGCACGCATTCTTTTGCTCAACGGAGTTCAACAACCATTGAATTTAACCATGGATTCCGTACGCTCTTCTCTCGAACTCACAATATTAATTTTAGTACCGCCTATAAGCTGTAATTTCCTCTCCTTATTACATTAGTAGAGCCACTTTAAAGCAAACATCACAGTTACTAAACATTTCACGACAAGATAATGGCTGCTTCGGAGTAAAGCGTTGGTGTCAAAACCAACCATTCAACCAATATCAATTTTTCTCTGCTTATCTTTCAAGTCTTTCATTGTGTCGAAGCAGGAAAATAAGACACAGCTGCGTTATTATAAGCTACAAAAAAAATAAAATATAGATTTGGAAATTAACAATAATTTCGTTAGTTTTCTCATGTCTAGTAGTAACACAAAGAGGTCAGTTAAAGACGTTAAAGCTAGCACTACAACCAAATTTTCAGTAAAATCTTTTGCCGTATAACCTACCTGTGTACTCAATTAGAATACGTTTTTGTTTATGAGCGTTAGACTAACACCTTGAGTTAATAACGAATGGACATATGAGGGATTTTAATAAGAAAAGAAAGTCTTAACTGATCGAAGAGGCTGTGTAAAGAGATTTGACAGATAATGGAACGAAATTAAGACTCAGTGTGTCAACTTGGTGTTTGTGCAGACGGGAAATAAGAAATCAGCTGCTGTTCTTTCCAACAAACTTGTAATTAAATAAATTCTAGTTTTTTCCTTCGCTTTGGAAAACTCCATTTTGTTAGGCATTTAATAGATCTGTCGATACGTAACAAAGACAACTTTAATCTTGAAATTTCAATACCAACTACCCCAGTTTTTTTTCCTACGCTTGACGAAGTTTTGTTCATTTAATTATTCGACTTTTTGATAAAGAGATAAGCAGTGTTGAGCAGGTCTATCTATATTAATAAATCAATAAGTAATTAGCTGGACTCAAACGCCCAATTATTTCTTCTCGTGATGACGTCATAGACTGACATCTCTCGCCACTTCATCCCACGAGACAGAAACTGTGCTGTGAATCCCGGGAGGCGGGGGGGGGGGGTACTCCCTTGTAAGAGCTATATAGGTATGTGGGGCCTCAAAGGGTATGGTTTTTCGGCTGTTTTGGTTATAAATAGGGTATCGATTTTAGCTGATTTTGGCCATTTTGGTCATAAATAGGGTATGGTTTTTGCACTCTAGCCTTGATATGGGCATGTTTTTAAGAAGAAGCCACTTTTTCATCATTATCGAAAAGAAAATCAACAAACGCCCTTCACAAATTATGTTTACGGTAATTTAACATTGGCCTAAACTAGGGAACTAATTATAACGCAGGTCTGAAACAGGGTTTTGATTTAAGGGTTAGGTCATAAATAGGTTTTCGAATTTTTGGTCAGGTCATAAATAGGGTAGGGAATATCAGTCGCAGATTTTGGTCATAAATAGGGTAAGGCTTTTGGGAAGTGCGGGCTGCACACCCCTTCCCGATTTTTCTGGGAGTACACTCCCCCGGCCTGTGAATGCATTGTAAAGGATCATGAAAAATATTCATTACTAGTCCCAGATCCAAAACATCTTTAGTGACGCCCTTCCTGGCTAACAATGTTTTCGATCACCAGCTTTATTTTAACTATACAGTGGAATCCCGAGTTTTCAAACCCCCAAGGGAAACGAAAATTTGTTCGAAAAATCGAATAGTTCGAGAGATCGAACGGTAAAATTACAGCGTTTGACTGAGGAGGGGAAACGACTTTTTATTCGAGTTATCGGGAGGTTCCAAAAACTGAGGGTTCGAGAAATCGGAACTCCGCTGTATGTTCTCGGTTTAATAAATCGGAGATTGATTTCGACAGATTCAAAGTTTTAGCTAGAGCCGGCGCAACCACTGTCACTACTACAACCGTAGCTCTAGTCCAGAAATGCCGGGCAGTGAATGGAGTCATTAATTACCTTCTGGAAGAAAAGCAACCTTGTAAACGAAAAGCTTTTACCGAAAGGAATTCGCTCCTTCTTAATCTTTTTTTAGTCAGCTGGCAAAGCATTGTTTCACTCGAGCAGCGGTTGGTATCTCCTGAGGTAATCAGCGCGGGAACCCCTCCCTAGTCACGCTACCAGTCTCCAAACTGTAGCTAAAGGCAGAGCGCAAAGTTTGAAACCTTTCTCATTACGCTTAGCGTTCGTGTAACGCGCACGCGCTTGTTTAACGCGCTCGCGTTCTCCCCCCGAAGTCTCCAACTCTTTAATATTTTGGCGAGAGTGGCAAAACTTTCCTCCTCAACGGCCATTATTTTCGCACCACTGCTCGAGTAAATGTCCACCACTAGTTGAAAAACAAAGATTCGATTTATTATATAAGGGTTTGTATGGGAACGCAACGGTTTGGGTTAAAAAGGTAATTATTCGCATGTTTTGTAAATATGATCTACTTACCCTGTTGCTGTGTTGTATTCTTTGTGGTTTGCCAGCTCCTCGGGCCCATTTAACACGATTTCGGCGAGTTATCGTTGTGTGACTTGTGTGGGTTTCGCTTTTATAATTAGCAGTGGAAACCCACACAACGGGTCGCAACGATAACTCGCCGAAATCGCGTGAGATGATCGGCCTGAGGAGCTGGCCTGAACAAGAAAGAATACAATACAACAACAGGGTAACTAGATTTAAATCACGATATATAAGAATAATTGACTTTTTAAACAAAACCGTTGCGTTCTCGTACAAACCCTTATAAATCGCATCTTTGTAACACAACACCGCTTATTCCCAGGTAATCTGATAGCGAGCTCGGGATGCCTGTGTGGTAAGGAGAAACTGAGAGACATGTTAAGGACTGAGTTAACTTAGAGCAGTCGACAAATCTAACACTAGATCTAAACCTACCACAGTTTCCGAACTCTTAAAAGTTGGTCTGATGCCTAATAGGCTTTACCATCTTTAAAGATGACAATGACGATGATGACGGCGATAATGATGATGATGTCTGAGATAAAACCTAACTACCTATTTGAAAAACTTGTCAACGGCCTGTCACCTTATCCCAAGTTGTGTTACAATGGATTGCGTATGAAATCTTTTGTAATTTTCCTCTATACCTAAAGAAGGATGGTGGCCAGCCGAAGTCTTGCAGTGTAAAAGCAAGTAACCTACGTTGTGTCGGGCTAACTTAATTTTTCGTGTTCATCTTCAAAACTGTTACTTAGCAAAGTTGCCCATCACGCCAAGGTTGCCCTTGACATATATTGACAGGATTACAGTTCACAACTCCTTTCTACCTCATGTTATTATGTTCTTACATCAACATGAGCTTTACTGCACACATGCAGCCTTCGTCTGTAAACGGCCAACGCTAAAATTAAAGTGGTAGCAGCGGGAGTAGCAGCACACCAGCAGGGGGACTAAAACCAAAAAATGCATTTTTATGTTATACGGAAAATAGCAATATCATAGATTTCATTTATTTATTTATTATTTGGTTTAAAAGTAGATGAGTAACCAGGATAAGACATTTGGAAAAATAGAAAAACGATCTCTGGTTAAAAATTTGTTTAAAACGAGCTTTCGACTACCAGTCTGCAGTCTTTAACGAGTAATAGAGAGCGCGAACGTTAAAATATATACTAAGAAAAGTGTGAAAGAAAAAAACAAAATTATAATAAAAACAATAGAAATGCTTGTGTGCGAGTAAAAAATGTTAATGTGAAGTTCAAAATAAAATTGAATATTGTCTTGGTAATTGTTTCGCATTATTGTCAGCATGGTTCGTAATTGATGTGTGCCAGGATTCCAAAGTTTTTCTAACGTAGGGCGAGTGCAATTGTAGTCTTAGAAAAATTTTCAAGTGCTTAATTATACCAAATTTCACGGGAAATTAAATAAATGATCTGATTACTTATTAGTTTAATAATTTTGTAAACTGATCTGAAGCAGATATTCCCCTTCATGAGTGTATTGTAGCTGGTTTCTTGGCGGGGTAGGGTTCGGGGAAAGTTATCTCATGAGAGCGAGGCTGAAGCAGTGTCCTGCGCAATGCGGTCTAGCAGGATGCACTTGCAATGCGAATACATTGAAATTCATGGCGAACAAGGGGGAGGTTTCTCCTTGATTTGTAACTCGTAAACGACTTTGTTACATTGAAAGATGCCCCATTTATCAAGGAACTCATTCCTTCTTAGAATACCTTGTACATAGCTTGTTATCAGACGTTAATTGCGGCGGATTCGTGAGCAATTTCCTTGTGGTGTTGATGTTTCTCTGGGCTGTCGTTGTACAACTCCCTACTACGATCCGTGTTTTACAGGAAACTGGCTGAACGAACGACAAACAGGAGCCTTATGAACTTACTTGTGTACTTGGACCCGCAACTACGCCACAGCAACATCTGGATAAAGTGAATTTAGCTATCGATCGTCAAAATGAGTGAGTTATTGCCTGTTAGTTGTTCACTTCTATCGTGGATAAATGCTTTTTGAAAATGTCCGTTCTAAGTCACGTTACTGCGTCAACAGTCTCACAATCTTTAGGCGGAAGAAGTGTCGAGTTAATTTTTGTGTGGTATAACACAGAGCGTCTCAGTAAGACGACGTCATGGCCTTTTCGTGCTAAAGGTCCTTTATCATGCCGAGAGATGTCGATGAGTTGACTAACGAACTGCTCAAATATAAGCCGACGCTTTGTTTTCTTCTGTCGAAAGGCGGCGAGACTGCTCAGACCAAAACAATGCCTGGAATTCTGTTTCAAATATTATCGTCGCTCTCTTGTTAATCCTTGAGTAGTGACAGTATCATCGGCAAATCTGTCTAGGAGAATTCATTTTCGTTTACGTTTCGCATCATTTGCTCGGTGAAATCATCGTAAACAGCCATGTTACTTTTAGTGGTACTTGAAAACTCTTTCAAAAATGTCCACGTGAAGCGAAACGAAACCTCTCAACTAGCCTCTTGTCATTCTTCAATATATCCGAACGATGTTTCTTTCTTTTCCCCGTCTTTTCTTTGTCTCGGGAGGTTAGCAAATAATTCTTGTCGCCATTTTAATTTGTTAAGTATGTTTACTCGACACATTTTCGATGGAATTTCTCGCAGTTGACTTTTTGACACCAACTTCGACATTTACCTCCACGTTTGACAGAAAAGGACTTGTAACTCGTAAAGTAAAATGAAATTTACTAGGTTTACATGTAGCTTCTTTCAGTCACACGTGCCTACTGTCAAATTCCCTATCAAGAGGATTTTGGCAATGGTGAAGTACAAATCAAACAACCGATCATCTTTTAAATCTAATATTGTTTTAAGGTATAATCCTTACGAGGAGGTTATCAAGCTCAGAGGATATCTTCTTCTTCCTCGTTTAGAGAAATGTTTTACATCATAGCTTGATTCAGACATTAGGAATTAGGAATATAAATTATGCAGCTAGTTAATGGAGTGGTTCTGTAGACTTACACAGCAAGTGGTTCATCCACTGTAACTTCAAAGACAAAACCAGTGAATTTTTAGTAATAATTAGTTTTGTTGGCTTCGAACACGAAGCATTACTGTGACTGCAGCCTGATTGAAGGTTCTTGATAATAGACCTGTAGTACATGTATATGGGAATTTGAGGTGTAATTGTGGATTCAATGCAGTTTTACAGCAGATTTTTTCCTGAACAAATTATGGCCTTCATCAAATACTCACTCATAGATGCAATGAAAAGTATTAAGCACTTGTGACTGGCCTTATGGGAAACAATGAGTTTTGTTTCCCTGAGATCCTCAATGTTCCCCGAAGTGAACAAATTCAAATAATCATTCCTCTATCTATAACTACTTCCCTTGTGTTTTGATTTTAGAGCAGTTTTTAATTGAGTGTTGTAATACAAACCCAAACCAAACCAATTACTCACCAATTGATAGACTTCTCAGCCAATCTCAAACTGTAGTAAAACCAAAACCAAAGTAATTGCCTGATTACATATACTTTTCACACTGAATTGAAAACCACTCTAAAGCACCTGCAACTGAATCAGTGTATCTCCTTGAGTACCACCCTCTTTAAAGTGTCATCTTATAAATGCCATTTAAAAGCCCAGCCCCCATGTTCTTATACCCCTGTCTGTAAAAAGCAATTGGATGAATGTAACAATGTGAACAATCAGCATCAGGCAGAATTGAGCTGTATAGTTTTCCAGGTAAACGGAAATTGTTACAACAAAGCTGGTTCAGTTTTGGAGTAATTTGAGTTGTCATACTATGCCAACTGCATTCTTTTGCACTTTTAAGCCAATGACAGCTTCACTCATACATGTACGTGTTGCTCCAAAGTAAGTCACGCCAAAATGGAGGGCCCTCCAGTGGTTTTGGGCAAGAAGCAAATTTCATCATTTATTTCAGTGGAACGAGAAATATTTGAAACAAATATGCAAGGGATAAATTTGAGGAAACAAGCAATCTCTATTATTAAAGGAAACTGTGCCAAAAAATTTTAGGGAACAAATATGCTCCTCCTGGGTGGCTGTCAAAATTTGTTGACCATACATGTACCAATTAAAAGTCATGTCTTATTGGGACCCTAAGCATCAGCAATACATAATAAATTTATGAAACTTTCAATACATGCTCCAGAACCAAATTCAGAAAATACATTTACAGCAGTCAACAGAGGGTGGTTTTAGGAACAGTAAATATTAACATTATGACATTTAGCACATGCTATTCCAATAACATGAAGTCCTGCAAATGCAGTTCTAGTGGTCTTCTTAACACCATGAGGACCACTTGAAGTATCTGCATTAGCACTGAGTATTGATAAATTAAAGCAGGTTACTGGTAATTAAACAGCATACATGTAAATACAGTGCACATATACATGTACCAGAAGCTTAATTTGTGGTTCTTAGTTAACTTTTTGGAGGTTATGCATATTATTGTCACAAATGTGCCTGTCGGTTTGAATTATGTATAAATTTGCAAAAGTACCCACAGTTGTTATTGTCGATGACTGAGATGAATGCAATTGAAATTTAAGAGGATGTCAGGTATTAAATATTAATAATGAAGTGTTTAAAACCACAAGAAATTTCGAGATTTTGATTGTAAAATATCAAATTAGTCCTACAGCTGTAGTTGTAAACATTCTAAGTACTGGTATACACACTGTAGGTTGTAGCAACTATTTTACAGTCAAGCACTTGTTTTGACTGAACTGAGTGAACAACCTTTAAAGTTAAGACAAAAGTCATACAAATTACATGTGCAGACATGTATCTGTACTACTGCTTTTGTACGCTGCGATGAGTGCAACTGAATTTTTGTAGCTTGTTACTTAGTCCATGTTTGTACATTGGCTAATGATGCTCACTTCTTGTAAGTAAATACAAGTTCCTAAACAGTTAATTATTCTCTTATTTATTTTGGATGATTGTGGGTTTAGATACAAACTATTAGATACAAGCTTTGAGGTGAAAATGTGTGTTACTGTAGGTGTACAAAGTTCATGAAAAAATTCAGAAGTTTTGTTGCTGCATGATTGTGTGTTTCATTAAAACTGAGTGAAAATGAAAGATGTACATGGAATGTTTTTAGAAGGGTTCAGCATTCTATGCTTTTCCTGTTGCCCAAGCAGTAGCAATTAACCATATTTGGCTGAAACTATGAATTCATTTTCTGTTATTCTTATTTTGTTCTTCAGGCTTTTCCTCTGAGATAGATGAGGATTACGAGAAGACAAGACGGAATATTGTGGCAAAATATGACAGAGTAAGTCATTCTGAGCAGCAGCTAAAGTGCTGCATCTCTATGTCCCAAATGTTCTTCTGTTACAGTACGATCTGTGATAGAAATTTCCTTAAAAATTTTCCCAAGACAGACAGACAGACAGACAGACAGAATCTCTAATGACGTTACTGCAAAATCAACTTGCCCCAGTCCATGATTAAACAGGTCTTTCTTTGCGAGCTGGATGTACATATTGATTTTTGTTTGTGTTTAGAGAATGATTGTTAGAGAACACTGTGGACATGTTAACAGTGCAGCTCAGATATACACGAACTATGTGTATTATACGGGCATATTTTGTGTATATGCATACGCGTAAATGCATATTGGGCTGACGCAAATTACGTGTATATTTTGGTTCGGATATATCTGAGCTGCACTGTAGTACAAAAGTTAGATAAATGTCCTAATGTACATGTACCATGTGGGAAGCAGTGATTTTCTGACTTTTTTGTTGTGCATGAATATTTTCTAGGGATATGATGAAAATGCTGAGATAGATGACTGGGAGGATGCAAACTTTTTTGTGTACAAAATAACTGACAGATATGGATTTCTCCAGTAAGTATTCTTCTTTTGTGGGAAATTGTCTCATTTTTTACTTAAATTGTACGGCATGAGAAACACAGGATTATGTGTCATTACAATCCCAAGCTACAAACAACCAGTCATACTCTAACAATGTAAAAACTCTTGAAATTACTAACTTACAGTGACTTTCCTTGCCATTTAAAAGTGAATAGAGATACACTTGCATTGATCGATGATTCCCACTTATTTATTCACGAAAATAAATCAACTCCACAATTTGGCCCGCTGTGAGCAGGCCGGATGGGAAAATTTCACCTGCTCCTGTAACCAATCAGATTTCAGGATTTGTTAAATTCCACCTGCTCACAAACTGAGAATTTTGTACATGTATTAATGTATTATATACAAATCAAACATGTGTACAATGTACAGTAAAAGGCATACAAAGGCACAACCAAAAAAGAGGGACGAAATGAGCTCTGTAAGTAAATGGTGCACAAATATTACAGTAAAGATATTCAAACCATAAACACTTCAAATTATGTTGTACATTTTTTGGCATCTTTAGAATGGTGTCTCTTCAAGTAAATATAGAATGTTAGCATTTTAAATATTAAAATTATTCTTTACATTATATGAAGAGTCCTCATTCTGTGGTCAATGAAAAATGTACCAAGAAACGTTGAGTGTTCATGGTTCAAGTGTCCACACTGTAACAGAAAACAACCTTTTGCAAGGTCTATAGTTTTCCACTACATATACATTGTACATTTTGGAATAGTGGGAAATTTTGTGAGAATTGCAAAAGTACATTTTTTGTATCTTTGCTAATCTTTTACCTGAACATCTCTCTTTTTTACAGCAAAAACCAGCTTCCTGAGGGGCGAGATGAAAAGGTACATATATTGACAGCCACAGTCTTACTTCACGTTTTACTCCATATTGTAATGCAGCGCATGAGGGTTTTTTAAGATTTTAATTTGAATAACAATGTCCCCATTACAAAAGCATGCAGGAAGAGACAGAAAGCACATGCATGGAATCGAAAAACATACACTTCTGTAAAATACCGCTGATCATGAAAATTGAGCCTGTAATGACCAGAATGTAATGGCGTTCGCTTCACGATCACATGCTGTTTACTTTGACATGTATTTTGAAATTTTTCATAAATAGAGAAGTAAAGTCATCAAGTCATGATCGTAATAGAGAGAAGGTAATTTTTTTGTATCCAATGGGACGCATCTGAGACTATACCTGTGCGTCTTTTAGGAAAATTATGAGTCTGAGACATGGGACGCACAGGCAGATAGATCACTGGGTGTACTATGACATCTGTTTTGTTTGTGGTGCAGACAATCATTTTCACTGGCTACAGTGCTTACAGAGAACACTGCACTGTATATACATTTACATGTACAGTGTATGTTGTTGAGCCTTGGGCTGTAGATGCATGTAGATATAGAACTGTTATATTTTAGTTGTTTTTTTTTCTTTAGTGTTGTTCTAGTTATTAATTATTTTCTTCCTTGCACAGCTTCTGACATTAGAACGCGAGAGAACACAGAAATGGGTAAAGATGGTAAAGAACTGGGATAAGTATATACGTGGAGAAAAGGTGAATATTTAAAACAATTTAAACAAGTTCAACCTTAAAAATGCTCATTCTCTGCATTTAAATGCTTTGCAGTACATGTACAGTACATTGTATGTAGTGTCTCCAATACAAGGGTCAATGCTGCAGGTGTAAGGAAAATTCTTAAACTGACTGCAGCATATGTTAGGGACAGTACATACATGTACAATTTTGTATAGTGTATGTACATGTATTGTCCATGTATGGATGGATTATTAACATGAACTTGTGTAAATTAAGTAAACTTGTTTATGTAGTACATGTGATTACTAGTAATATGAACTACAGAAAGAGAATCTTCATGTATGTATGCTATTGCGACCACTTGTACCCAGCCACTTGGAATAGAGCAAGCCAATCAGAACATTACAAAGGGTAGTGATCTTTTTCTGAAATTAGTCATTAACATTGAAAAATACAAACAATAGTTTGTAACAAAATGCAAAGTGTTCTGAGCCCCTCCGGAAACTTTCCCTTTTTGCTGATTTGCTAGTTTCAATTCTAAATTTTGTACCCTTTTTAACAGTTTTGGTTTAGTTGTTGCAAAATGAGTTTTTAAGCTAAACTTTTTGAGCGAGATGTGCATTTATGATAATTCTCCGTCAAGGGCTAAATCTCTAAGCATGCATTTAACGCAGCTCTAGGAGTCGATAGTGTTTACATGTATGTTTCCACATCAAACAGACCATTACTTGCCGTCACTAGAAACTACATGTACCAGTCCATTGTTCTCAGTTTATGTTTTGATCGGTTTGTTTTCTTTTAGTTAGCCCGGTTTGAGTAGTTGTAGTGTAGAAATCTTTGCAAGCATCTTTGTGAACCTCAAAGTTAGCTAGTGTTATTATCTTCCCTTTTGATTACCATAGGCTTCAATGAGTGAGCGTTCTGATAATTTGATGTTTCAAGTACATTATTTAAGGCAGTGGTATTTACAATATGGTACATATAATTCAACAGTATTGGTTGAGTTTTGAGCTGTGAGTGAGTGAGTGAGTGAGTTTTTACATGCAGTAGTGATGAAAGTGGCCTGTTTTGTCAAACTACCCGCCCTACTTGGAATAATTAGATTTTGTACTCTACATGTACTGAAGTGTGGTTACTTTTTATATTTGTATTTTTCAAGTGAAGTTGTTGTGTGTAATATGTCTTTATTATATGGCTTTGGCTTGTGGCCGATATAACGCGCGCTCTGATTAGCTAAGAGCGAGATCTGAGCAGTCATTATGCAGCCGTAATGCCCACGGGCCGATAACGGATTATGCAAATTAGGAGGAGCCTGGCTCGGAAAATTCAAGTGCATTGAAACGATGAAAGCCGATTAAAAACAGTAAGAGAAGTAAATTTAATTCCGAGTAGCTAAAAGTTTAGGGATTTTTCCTTAATGAAATTTACATAGAAGTCGTTTTTGACTTACCGGTAACCTTGGTGAGCACTAGTGAAAAACAATCAAAGTTTGCCGAGTGTCGAGTAAAGCTAAAATCGCTAAGTGAAAGACACCATCGGCAGATGTGTCACGTATCCTGAGCAGAAAACCACGAAGAAACTTATAAGTTATCATCTTAGTCACAATAATTACCAAAATATTGAACTCCGTTTCAGTTCTCATCAAATAGATTCCGTCGCTTCAACACAAGCAAGTGAAAATCAGCTTCTGGGATCATCAGGTGTAAACAATCGGGCGGTTTCTGTTGGTAGCAGTGTTTCTGATACCTGCAGGAAGTTTTAGATGCTCACAAGGCTTGAAAAGTTCATTCATAAGTCCCAGAATTAAAAAGGCCAAGATATGTTGTCGAAAGCGAATGCGAAGATTGAGTTATTCTGAGCAGTGCATTCTGAAGCATTAGTATTTTCTTTCACCGAAAGACCGTTGGTTTGGACCATTTTGAAGCACTTTCTGTCTTTTCTATATGCGTTGACGTTTTGCCACAAAAGTTGGAAAAACTCCCTCATCAAGTTGTGGCTCCACGATACTAAAATACCTTTTTGAGGGCTGTGACAGTCATTTTTCCCGTAAAGAATTACAGTAATGAAGTTCACTGACTGTGTAGTTTTGCCCTGGGTTTGAGACGATGAATGAATCGGTCAACGCGCGCATCGCCGGATGTACATTGACGACTTCTGCTCAAAAATTTTTTTTTTTCTTTAATTCGTGAGCCATATAATAAACAACTTAATAACCTCGACCGTTCGGTCGTTACGGGAAAATCTCAAACCTTGGCCTACCGTATTGACCTCAGTCTGAGATTTTCCCGTAACGACCTCACTCTCAGTTATTAAGTAGTTATTAATGCTTTAGCTGAGGAGACGGATCTACAAAGGCATCCCAAACGCCATGAGAGGTGAAACCTGGAAAAATCTTCTTGGCATTGATAGCATTCCAAACAGGAGCACAGTTTATGAGGTAACTGAGAGTGTGTTACACACAGCTTATGTTAAAACGTTGGGTCAGGTAGCAGCTCTTGTAAGGTCTCACATGAATGGCTCGGTACCCTTTGATATAGGAACAAAACAAACAACAGAAGCAAAAGTCCCAAAACAATAACAGCTGCTACACTATGACAGAAAAAAGAACTACAAGCTTACAAGAGCTGCTGCACTTCTGACATTGTTGGTATTACATTTACATGCATTAGCAATCAATTCATTGAGGTACATGTAGTTGGTAAACCTATACAGTTTGTTATCATACATCCAATGTTATAAGTTTCTGATAATGTTTTGAGGAATTTAAGGGTTTGCAGTGACAGTTAATGATTTCTTTTTTCTAGTCTATGAAAAGGATTGCAAGAGCACAGTCTCCTGATATTCGGCAAATTGACCTTGATGTCAACAGAACATACAGAGATCACATCATGTTTAGAGATAGATATGGAATCAAGTAAGATCAACACTTGTGTTCTTTATAGACACAGTATGTTATGGTTATTTTTTATTACGCAGGCATTATTTTACATAATATTTACTTTTTCACTTTTTGGAATATTTAGGCAACAAGCCCTGTTTCATGTTCTTGCAGCATACTCCATGTATAATGTGGTAAGTTTATTATTCAAGTTAGTAAATTGTACCATATGTGTTTTACTGTAAAAAAAAAAATGAATTTAGGGCAAAATAATTTCTTATTAGTTTTAATTCATTATATTTTCCTTTGTATTTGTATAAATTTGTATTTTCTATGACTTGGCTCCTCTAACTACGTAATAGCTTTTACAGACATATGTAATTTATACAGATGAATGGTAGTGTCTGCTGCCAATAGCCCTTTTCCATGGTTTACTTTTCTAATTTACACTACAATATATTCCAACATGTATGTGAGGCAATTTCAGACAATTCTGTAACTTCTACGTGAAGTAAATTTGGAAAAGGGCCAATTATGCTTAAACCTGTTTTACTGTATTGAACAAAACAAACTAAGGAATTAGGTTCTCCTTCCAAAAGATATTACATTTACAGCAATGTAACAGTGACACTAAATAGGGCTTGGAATATTTTCCTGGCTGATGCCAGTCAAGTTGTCCAGTAAAATCTATTTTTGCTTGGCCAAAAAAACGATTTTGAATGGACAAATATGCATTTCATCATAGCTCTTTAAAAAGTGCTTCTCCCCACCCCCCTCAGCATGATGCTTAAATATCAAGCAAGTGCATTTAGTGAGCTTTTATTGTGGAAGTATCTCATGTCCAGGGCAAAAAGTACGGAATGCACGACACATAAGAAGCATGTTCAGTAAAATCAATATAATTATTACACTTTTGCCTCCTTCTATCGCTTCCTATCGGCTCACAAGTGCGAGTAATGTACAAGTTAATTTAGAACTAGCTCTGAATCAAATTTTCCTTTGAAGTGTTAACGATGGAACAAAATGTCTGGTCATCCAACGATTTGACCCAGAAAAAACCAGTTTTTGACAGGACTTTGTCTGTTGACCGGCGGTTATTTCAAACCCTGCTAAATATCAGCCTTAGGGGCAAGTCACAGTATTGTAGTGCACATTGTACGGTACTGTTTTGAAAGCAAGCTGCAAGAATTAGAAACAAACCACAGATGATTTTGTGCTTGTTTTGTAGGAGGTGGGGTACTGTCAAGGCATGAGTGGAATAGCAGCTCTTTTGCTGATGTACCTGAATGAAGAGGTGAGCTTTGTCTCTGTCTTATCTGTCCTCGAAGTGAAATCAAGTTTACAATTTGTGTAATGTAATGTAAGTTTCATGACCAAAATGACATTAATTCAGTCAAATTTTACACTTGTAAAAATATTTTCAATGCAAGGTACACTGTATGTATGTACAAGAATTTGTTTATGACCTCAAGGTTAACTAGTATTCAATTTATCCTTTCATTTGTTTCATCCTGTAGGATGCTTTCTGGGCATTGTCACAACTTCTTACTGACAAGAAGCATGCAATGCATGGTGGGTACTCATGTTTACACTTAATATAAATAAAATAGGAAAACTAATGGTGCCTCTGGTGAAGACTGAAAATGAGAGACTGATAAAATTTAAGAGTTTATGCAAATCCTAACCACAGGCAAGAACAGGTGATAATTATACTACAGTACATACACATGACACATCATGTTTGGTGCAGTCTTGCATGAATGTAATACAACACTCAATCTGTTCAAACACCATGCATCATCATTAAAAAAAATGATATAAACTGCAATATCCACTTGAATTTGATTTTTTTCTGAAACTTCACTCACATGTAGGGTTGTTGTTTTGTAGATTAAAGATCCATGCACATAAAACAGCTGTTTGCCTTTTACGTTCTTGACAGCTGCCACTACAAAGCTAACAGCTGTCTGCTGTAGAGGGCATGGTCGTTATTACAATTTACCTCCAGTCTTTGGCTTATTAATCATACGCTGTACCTGTTTCTTTTCTTATACTAAAACTTAAGTTATAAAACAGTAGGTACAGTGTAGGTGTATTAGTGTAGGTACTGCATTGTTAAGATATATTGCATATTATGTACATTTAGCAGTCATTGTTATAAATGATTTTTTTTAATCTTTTGAAGGGTTCTTTGTACCTGGCTTCCCAAAGCTGCTTAGATTTCAAGACCATCATGATAGGATTTTAAAGAAACTGTTATCACGACTGTTTAAAAATTTGGTAAGTGTTAATTTTAAGCCTGTATCGTTCAAAACTCTGAGTGTACAAAACCAGAGGTTTTAGAATTTTTCTGTTTATGCTTAACATACATTTATTAACATTATGACAGCTGTGTTTAAAAGTTAAATGGCAGCCAAGTGACTCTCGTAAGGCCTATGCCATGGTTCAAATAATTTCAATATTTTATTTATTTATTACAATTTAATAGCTGATTTTCAAAACAAAACAAAACAAAACAAAACAAAACAAAACAAAACAAAAAAGAAGCCATAACGATAATGTGTAGGTGAGTTGCGTGACCCCATATAAAACAAATCACCTCATAAAACTGTAAAAATTTCAATAATGTCGCTAAAGCTGTAACAATATTTACAATTTTGTTACAAATTTAATAACGTCAGCTTTAAACTTGTCAACACTGCATGCCGAACGGACCTCAAGAGGCAAACTGTTCCATTCATTGACAATCCTATAAAAGTAACTGTTTTTAAGTATATCTGTCCTGGCATAGTTCTTTTTTAACGATTTAGTGTTGAAATGTCTCAGTAAGTAACGGCCCTCTTGGCTATAAAAATCTAAGAATTGAGAAAAGTCGACATCTAAATGGCCATTAATAACCTTAAACAAGAAGGTGACATCAGCAACAAAACGTCTTTGCTCAAGAGTTAGCAGATTGAGCTTACTTACACGGACATCGTAGGTTTCATTCGATTTTAAGATGAACGTGGTCGCTCTGCGCTGAATTCTCTAAAGTTTGTTTACGTTTCTCTTGGTGAATGGACACAGACGACTGAACAATTTTGCACATTTACACACAAGTTTTGTAGTACAGGTTGTTTTTCCAGTGGCAAACCACCTGTTACATTTGCTAACATTACTGATCCTTTTTTTGGGGGGGGGGGGGAGGAGGGGAGATCAACTTCCTTACTTTACATACTGTTTGCTTTGTCGTCATATCGATATGATATGCAGTTATGTAATAAACAACAGCTCTTTTTTCTCAGCGTTTGCTTTTCCCACAGTTTAATTCATTGAGGTCTTTGTGTTTACCTCTGTTTGTTTCTATCATCAGGAAAAAGAAGGTTGTCATTCTAGTCTTTACACTCTCAAGTGGTTCATGCAATGTTTTCTGGATCGGGTATGTTCAATTGCAGCTGTACTGTTTCTTTGTAGTCTTAATTTGTTTCATGTGCTTGTATTGTTGTCAGAGATTTAACTTTTGCCCCCCCCCCCCCCCTCCAAAAAAAATTATGTTACATAGAACCTCGAGTTCTACAAAGGGGATATGCTGCTTTTAAAAGAGTGTTTTCACGTGACTTCACTATGTACAGCAATATTGTTGTCCCAAAACAATGAAACGGTGGTCATGTTGGTGTACCAAACCAATCCTGTGGGAGTTCCACTGTTTTCTTATATAAACACTTCCTTTTTCTCCAATAAATGTGCATGGCTGCTGGACACGTGAGTGAATACGCTCTATAGCCTCAGACCCAGAATATTGAGACCATGGCGTCCTCTACAGTAGAGGAAGCCTGGGTCATTTTACAGAGGAAATAAAATATTTTTTAAATATTTTTCGCCATCTGTTGCGTAAACATTAGGGGAATTTGGTGATGGTGTTTGTGATCACTGTGGTTATTATAACCTGTTCGACTTCAGTCAATTTCTATTTGATGGAGAAGTTTCAGAATGCTAATCTTTGTTATTAACTTATTCCGTTAGGTTCCATTTACCTTGACGCTAAGATTGTGGGACATCTTCATGTTGGAAGGAGACAGACTGCTGACCGCTATGGCGTATAACATTATGAAAATGCACCGAAGTAAGTCGAATTTGATTGGTTCATTGATTGATTGAGTGATTGACAGACCGACAGGGCGCGCGGCCGACTGATTGACTACTTTAAAGGTCATTTCCGAGTTGCCTTTTGCTTCTGTGTCAAAACGGGCCCTCAAGCGAAACCATTCATATCAAAATATGCGTTCATTTCACGCAATTCAAACTCATTTTCGTATGAAGGGTTTTACACAGGGCGATTGAAAAGTGACTATTAAGTAGCGCATTGGAGTGCTTTGCAATTCATGCTACGAATCTTGCTCGAAGACTGGTGACTGTTTCTTGTGTTCACTTATGTAACGACGTGATCCCCACTGTTTTCGAATGACGTTCTCGACCGCGAGTATGGTTGCCTAGAAGATCCTTTCTGTGATATGGTGAATCTATAAATTAACATTTTCTTTTTCCCCTTTCATAGAAATATTCATCAAGATGGGCCTTGAGGAGGTGGTGCAGTTTTTGCAAGAAAAGATGCATTCGTACCCGTATGACGATGATGAAGTTATAGAGATGCTCCAGGCCACGATGTTCGAGTTAAAACGTTTGGGACTGGACACGCCGCCGGCTCCTACCAGGGAGGAGTTCCCATCACTCCCTCCTGGCGCATCACTGAAACGAGGCGTCTTCCAAACTGCGTCTGCGCGCGCAAGGAAAAATAAAGAAAAGGACAAAATTATTCGCGTGCCCATGGACAGACCGCCGTCGCCAGCCTCGCCCGAAATAACGCTCCTTCGTGGCGTTCCGACAAATTTGTCACACTCTCCGCCAGCTAACTTTAACCGGAGCGAAACTTCAGTGTCGACATTTCCCGACACTCCGACAGATTACCAAAGCCAGGCTTCGGTGTCGACAATTATCGAAATCCAACGCCATCCTCAAATTCCGGCGAGTTACCAGGGAGAACCACATAATCAGCGTTTACCACACGAAGACCCTCGTTGGTTGGACCACCGGAAGAGCGACGGGCATGGGGTGGAGGTGTTACGGTACAAACCTCCAGACGGTCGAGTGGTGTTTCATTCCGAGAGCGTTCTTCCGTCAGCCGACGGGCAGTCGGACGATAGTCTACGGAGGCGAAGAGTCACCGACGGCGGGTATAACTCGGTGTCAACATTTCGACCAATCAACGGAGACGTGGATGCGCTTGTGATGGCTTCCAAGCCTGGTGGGTCACCCATTTGGAAACATCACCCGAATGAACATCAGGTCACTTTAACTTTTGTTTAATGTAAATGTACAGATAAAGAAGCGATTAGATGGGCTGCTACCTCTGTGAACGAGCCACACAATAGGCTCAGATTGCAGATGAGAATAATGCCCTGGGCCCTGAGTTCAGTAGAAGATCTTGTACTCAATTAAGGCACCAATTGGGTTGCACATCTAAGGTACCTGTTTAGGAGTACATTTTAGAGGGTCTAGCAAGTGTGCCAATAAAATTCAGGTTCACAAGAGGTAGTAGCTTGCAGAAAAACGTGAAAACGTCAGCTCTCTTGTGTCCTTCAACTAAGAAAAGAGAGAAATTACCGGCCACCAAAACCTTAACTTCGCAACATTAAACGCTTACAGTCGCTTTAAAAAAAAATTGTGGGAAAGCTGGTGTGCGTTACTAACACGGCTGTATCTTGCGGAAAAGAAACGAGAAACACAAAGTCAATTCTATTGAGCGTTTTGACCAACGCGGAAACAAGGAGGTATCTAGAAGAAACGAGAAATTATGAGCTATCTTGAAATTGAATTTAGGGATCTTGTTTCTTGAAGGGGGCCATGCATAACCTTAAAGGTAGGGCAAAGTATATTAAGATTAGGAGGTTCCTTGGGGTGTAGATGTGCTCTGTAGATGATGTAGCAGTGTTAATTCCATCAGATGGCAGCGTTATTTAACAGAGAAAGGTATTTCAATTCTAAAGAAACTGCTGGGCTTTGTCGGCGGGGCAAGTGAAATACTTGGCCATTTACGGTTTATTATCCGCCGTAGCGAACGTCAAGGCTGGTTTTCACTAGAGCATAAGCATAAGCACAAGCATAAACATAAGCACAAGTGAAAACAGCCGCGACATAAACATAAGCGGAAACGTAAGAAGAACGAACCCACTTATTTGTCTTGTGCAGTTTTCACTAGTAACGCGCTCGACATAAGCATAAGCATAAGCACAAGAAAAACGAACAGTTCTGTTTTTCTTGTGCTTATACTTATGCTTTTGTCGAGCGCGTTACTAGTGAAAACTGCACAAGACAAATAAGTGGGTTCGTTCTTATGTTTCTGCTTACGTTTATGTCGCGGCTGTTTTCACTTGTGCTTATGCTTATGCTTGTGCTTGTGCTTATGCTCTAGTGAAAACCAGCCTTAAGCTTTCACAGAGTTGCTAAGGTGGTTTGTGTATCGTTATCAACTACAAGTTGATAAACAACTAAGTTAGTTAGCAGACGTCCCTCTTTGCCCTCCAAATTCTTCCCCGCTGGGGATTTGATACAAAGGGTTCGATTGGTTGTTACTCACTTTTGAATTTTTGCGGGCACGTAACAACCAATCAGAACACTACACGGATCTGTCACGTTACGTACGTAAAAGGTACGTCACGTAACGTCACGAAACAGTCACGTACGTCACGGTCTTGGCAAGGAATTTTTCCGGTTGAACAAGGAACATCTCGTGAAGGGTTGCCACACGTCAGGAAATGGGGTGAGAAAACAATCTTCAAAGTCAGGGAAAAGTTGGGGAATTTTATTTTGAATCGGGGAAAATTGGCACTGACGAAAATTCAGGGAAACTTGAAGTTATAATACCGCTGAGTTACGAGCAATACCACTGAAGTCGATAGAAATATTTCAGGTCATTTTGTGGCAACCATGTTTTTCCTTAAATAATGAAGTCAAAGGTGAAACTGTTGTAAACCTATCACTCTTTAACGAATGGGAGGCTGAGGCCTGCCGCTATATCCGATTTTTTTTTTAATCAGGAAAACTGATGTCTGTGGCAACCATGTCTTGAATGAAGGGTGAATTTAGAGCGTGAAGAGGACTGTCTACTTGTATGGTTAACACTTTTGGACGCATTCGCAAGACAGGCCTCTGCTTGTTTCACTTTTGCCTAGTTTATTTAGTAATTAATGAGATTTTAGATGGCAGTTTTTTAACTACGTCTCGAAGTCTCGATATATCTTAAGGGAACGTTCAACATAAATAGGTATTTTAGCCGTATATATGGAGTATGTGAGACTTCGTATATTCTGGTGATCAATTTTATTACTATTAGCTAAATGTTGCAATTGTCAGAAATATCCAGTGAGCAATTCTAATGAATTGAATCCGAGTTAGCAGTCAGAATGGCAATAATTGTATAATATTTTACAGAGATACGTTATTTTAGTTCCAATTATTAAGAATGAATCAGAACATTAAGGCATGAAAGTGTTCAGTGAATTTTACGAATTCCAATAAATTTGAGGAAATGTCTGATTAAAAAGTACTCTTCACTATCTTGTATCATTTATATCGGCCAGTCGTTTGTTGAAACTGAAAAACAAAAACCTATTTGTAAAATCACGTAACATTCTTTTGAAGGTGAACCTATTGCCACGAACACCTGAAAAAAATGTTAAAATGTAATGTAGTTAATTTAAAAAGGTAGCAGCAATTCCAACAACCCCTAGATATTTTATTTTCACTGGTGTAACTGAAATGATTCGTGAGAACTTTGACATCTCATTCTGATAAAATAACAGCTAATAACTAATCTGAAGAACTTTCAAAGCAACGATTATCTTCTGATAAAGTCATGGCTCACGGTTTAAGCGCTATCGAATTTCTTTTCTCACAACAAACTGCTCGTGCACGTCAAATCTGAAATCCTGGGGAAGTCGTATCAAATTTCAGGACTGTCATCTCTAGCATGGACTTGTAATTTTATGCAAATGCTGCCAGTTGCCGAGAAAATGATCAGCGCTGACCAACACCTAAGAACTCGTTTTTATGTAGATTAGGGACTAACTGTTTTGCAAAACCTATTGCACCTTTGGACTTGTTGAGTGTCTTGACAGACTACTAGACGCATGCGCAGTGGTACCATAGCTTTGCACTCCTAACCCGTGGGCACCATTAACATTGGAAACACTGTAGGAGAGAAAGGCAAGTGAAAATTCCGTCACGCACTTTCGTTTGCATTTGAATGTTTTTCACCTTGTCACGTAATCGGTAAATCGTTCTTTCGTTCAAATCTCTAACATTTCTGTGAGGTCTTAACCTGCTAATCTGGACGTTTTCTTGCTTGGTGGTCGGTTGTGTTTAAAATTCTACCTTCAGGAATCAGTAGCCGGCAATGCCATCTTGTGTAAGATTACAGACATGCTTGATCATTCGTTCATGTGTTTTGTGTAACGAGTAGACAGAGTCCCCCCCCCCCCCCCCGGTCCTTGTGCACGTTCTGACGAATCGTTTTCCTTTTCTACAGAATTCTATCCGGAGGAGTCAGCGCAGAAGCCGTGCGGGAAGTCAGTCCAGTATCACTAGCAGAAACAGCCAGTTCAGTTTACAGAATGTCACATGGGAAGCTTCGAAAACCAATCTGTACGGCATCACAGAACTCTGAGTTGGTATTTGCTACCCGAACACGGTCTCCCCAGTTCGGGGCACAGTAAATAAACAGTTTGAAACTTCTGAGACAGCGCGAAGAGCTGTCCCACAGGTGTATTGGTGGTCATCCAGTCTTAGAGCAACTGAGCTCAGTTGATTTTTATCTTTCCAAATTTTTATCTATGCTCAGTTTCAGCTGAACGTTAACTTGTATAGTATTGCCTCACTGTTCACGTTTAATTTTAGCAGAAAACTCACGATTACCGCCAGAAAACCAGACTGCTTTCGCTGGCTCAAGAATACGTTCTCAACAAAATTCTCCTTGAGGTCTCTAAAAATGACTGGCTTGAAATTTTGTAGGCCTTCTGCGCCATTCTGGCGCAAGGAGTTAGGTGAAGGTGAAGGTGAAGGTGAAGTTTTGTGTTGCTGGATACTTGCAATTGTAGAAGCCCTTGGCTGCCTACAAAGTCTCATAAATCGTAAAGACGTGTTGGCCTTAGAGAGATTTCAGTTACCGAGAAACAAATTCAGCTAGAACTAACGATCGAGGCAGCCGTGTCCCCTTTGGGAAAGTGTCCACTTCACGGTGGTTTCGCCAAACCTCGCCTGAGGGTGTCCCCATTGGAGACAGTTAAAATTATCAAATCATACTTTTCCTTTTAACATATATCCATCTTTTCACACCCTTCTTTTCACTGACGACATAAAAAAATTATTTAAAAGATAATATAACAGTTGAATTTTACTGATTAAATATGGAGCAAATGCCCTATTACCCGAAATGTTCCCATAACTTAATTTCCTTATTTGGCGACAGTTAATTTTCGCCACCTTGGAAACTTAGTTCCGCATTTTCCTGTATTGCCGAAGCCAATCTTTTGCGAAACTTTATGGTAATAACTTAGGGGGAAAAAATTAGCAAAACGTCAGTAAGGCTTCACCGCTCCGCTCCCTCCCACCCTCCCGACAAGAGTGCACAGCAACGAATCCTGCAATCTGATTGGTCGTCAGCGCGCTCCGGATTTTCCTATCTCTGCCCACCGTCATGGTAACGGTTTTGTGAGTTTCTAAAAGTGATCTGAGAGAGAGTACAAAATAAATGAAATCATTGACCCACGGTGTCCATATCACGTTGTGCTCTCTACGGAGCCGTGCAAAGAACCGAGAAAAATATGACAAAAAACTTATTTAATATAACAACCTAAATTACAATAATATACATTAAAATAACTATGGCTTATTATATGTTTGAAAGAGGTAGTCGTTAAAGAATGCTTCAGAAAGGAGGATAAACCAGTGCTTTGATTAGCTTACGTGACTGACTATTCCATAAGACAGATCCTCTGCAGGCAATGCTTTTTTGGAGATCTTCTGTAGTTGGTCTTCAAAGAAAACGATTATGTTCAGATGCCTGGAGATTATAGTTGTGGATGGTGTTTCCCTGGTTCTCGTGCGTTGCGGCAGGAACAAAGTCGCGAGAGATAAATCAGCGAGCGAGGCAAACCAGTGAGGGGCCTGGCACGAGAAGTAAGAACGTCTCCCGTCATTTTTCGTTCGCCGACGGCTTTACTCGTGCCAGCAACGATGAGAGCCTGATCGCAGGCTAGTGTTTTCCAAGGTCAATTTTTCTGAGATATGTTTGGGGATCTGTTAATTCATAGTTTTGCATACCAGTGACTTCAAATGGTTATTCGTATGTCACCTAAGCTTGGTCACTTAGATTTCGAAGAATCTGAGAAGATCCAAGATCCCACGTCCTAGCTAGTCAGATCCAGTTATTATGCGAGCGGTGCTGTTTTGCAAATTTTTCAAGCCTGAGGCTGAGAACTTTACAAATACTTCTCCACAGAGCACTACAATAATCGAGAGGCATAACTTGATATCGGGACCGAGGTGGCTGGCAACTGTTTGCAGCTCTTTTCAAGATTTAGATTTTGATGGGTCATGGTAACCACTCTATTACAATCATGGTATCAACTGTCCAATCATTGGTGACCACGTTACCACTTTCGTGACACAATAGGTTACCATAGTAACTGTATGACTTGCTAAAAACACCCTTAAATTTAGCTTTAAGTGCTAAGAAATTTAATTTTGATCTGCGAGATATATGACACGATAAGTGTTTGAAAATTTAAGGTGGCTCTGAACCCCACATACAATTTTTTAGAAATTTTGCCCACAATTGCGTCTTATCCCGCTGGTCAGAGTTTATTCATTTTCGTTCTATTTTTGAGTCATTAACACTTTAAGCTAAAATCAAAGGTGCTTTCAGCTGGTCATACTGTTGCTATAGTAACCTTTTATATTCCGAAAATGGTAACATTGTGTTCCCCAATGATTGAGCAGTTGTTTGACGCCTGATTGTAGCTGATAAGAAAAGAGTGCTTATAATGTTAAAGACTCATCAAAACCTAAGTCTTGAAAAGTGCTGGAATATATGATCGCTTCCATCCCTGAGGAGTTGTATCCATAAAACCGCAATGATTACTGAACATTTTCTCAGCGACTGCAGAAATCATATGAAACAAGCGTTGATCAGCACCTTACTCCGTTTGCGTCCGTGGCTAATGCTAACTGCTTGTTATCCTTTAGTGAAAGCCAGCCTTAATGTATTCATAGTATGCCACGCGTTGATAGTAAGTGGCACTGAATTTAATTCACCCCAGCCCTTTTATTAGGACATGATGAAAGAGAATATTAAATTTAATTAAGTAATCAAAACTAGCGTAAAACTGTCAGTTCGTAGTACTGATGAAGACCTAAATAAACAATGTAAGAGTATTTTACACTCCAGAGAGGTCCTAATGAAGAAATTCATATCGTCAGTAAGTTGTGCCGAATTAATAAGCCTTTCGTGTGGGTAATCATTAATTTATTCTTTTGACATATATGTAAACTTGCACTGTCAGGTTTATCTTTTATCGATAAATATATATTTTACTTATACATCACGTAATATGACTGTTTTCTTTCTTAACACTTTTGATTAAATTTACAGCTTACGTTCTCTTTGTAAAGTGAACTGAAATTCTTAGTAATGCATGCAAGCATATTTCTTCACGTTAAAAATGAAAAAACTTCCCGCCGCCCCCCTACAGCTGTTTCTCTGGCTTCAATGAAACATCTCGACATACGAGACAACATAGTGACAGCAATCAGTTGGAACTTTTAATTGCCGTTTTAACATATTGTGCCCGTGTTGACGGTAGTTCGTAATTGCAAAGAAAAACTGACGAGAGGAAAAGGAGTTGATGAACTAATTTTCGTAAGCGGAGGGTGCTCTAACGTTCTGAAGCCAAAACATTTTTGTGGTGATAAATGTGAAGCTGAATTTGAAACCTTCATCAACTTGTGAATGGGACGTGAGAGACATGCAATTAATCGGGTGGCTTGAAACGTGCAGAAATGTAAAACAGCAGGTGTGCAAATTCACAGCTAGGCGAATGAAAGCATAGAAAATTATATTCAGTACCGCAACTCGGCATTTACAATAGGTTAACGGACACCAACATTCGTATAGATTTTTGTAAATGAAGGTTTTTTGTCACTTTTTAAGCCATGCTAAGCCATGAAGAGGCGTGTTCTGTTTTTTTTTTGTTTTGTTTTGAAAAAGCAGTTGAGGAATAACTTTTAAGTTAGATAAACGGTTTGATCATCGAATTTGATTCAGTATTCGAGAATGTCTGCTTACTCAAACACAACGCGTGTGCTGAATGGAACAAAGCCATCGAATTGCTCCAGTCCTGACAACCTTTCGGCTAAGATCGGCAAAACATTTGCGTACTGCCTGCTCCTTACTGTCTCGCTGGCTGGAAATTCCTTCATCGGAATACTTGTCTACAAGACGAAAACCATGAGGAAAACCATCAACTTCATGATTGTGAACATGGCTGTGTCCGATCTACTTTTTACGATTTTCGCCTTGCCGTTAATACTTGCAGAACTCCATGCGGACTCCTGGCTTATCCGTGGCGTCCCAGGTGAGGCGCTATGTAAGTTGGAATACTTTTTACAAGACATCTCCACTGCCGTATCTGTTCAGAGCATGGTTCTTATCACAGTGGATAGATTTGGAGCTGTAGTATTTCCCCTGCGTTCTCCACTTGTCACTTCAAAACTGTGCCTCGTCTTCATTCCGGCCACGTGGATCGTCGCGTCTGCCGTTTTTACGCCGTATTTATTCGCCTTAAAACTTGTTGAAAACCGCGGAGATCTGACGTGCGCCTTACATTGGAAAGAAGCGTTTGGTGAATCGTCATCTGAAGTACATTTCATGCTAGCGGTATCTGCCGTGTTCCTTTACATCCCTTTTGCCTTAATGCTCATCCTCTACTCTATCATTATTATAAAACTCAAGACAAAGAAGCTTCCTGGTGAACAATCGCTCAAAGCTGAGAAACAACACAGTGAAAGACACAGAAATGCGCTTAAAATGGCGATTGCTATCGTTTTAGGATTTGCCATATGCTGGATTCCCCTCAGTGTCTTTAATGTTCTGTACCTCTTCGTATGGGACACCTCCACTGCTCTGCCATTTAGCATAATGCACTATCGTTTTATTGCGTCATTTATAGCACGAGCAAATTGTGCTGTAAACCCTTGCATCTGTTTCACTTTCAGTGAAAATTATCGCAGAGGTTTAAAGAGTCTTTTTAACTGTTCTGGAGGCTTGAAAAATAGTCGTAAAAGTTATACTGAATTATATTCCATAAAAAGTAAAGACCGGCTTGTGCACAAAACAGCTAATAATTATGCGGTTAGTGGTCAGAGAAGTAATTATTTTGTCATGATTTCTACTGTGTAATGTCCACTTTCGGTCCGACCTCGCCTCCGGCTGTGCGTATTGGTTTTTAGTTGACGTTTGGTCCCTGAAGGAAAATTTTAGTTGTTTTTCCACATATAACTACCATTTTGGCTTTCGATGTATCTAACATCATTTTTTTTCTTTCAAAGAAACCTTTTAATAACTAAATTAAAAACCCATAGAAGAGCAATAAGGCGGGACAAAGAATAAACTGAAGGCAGAGGAAGAAAAAAAACGGTCTTATCATTGGCTTCTAATATTTGAAACTTTCTCAGTAATCGTTTTTAAAATCACAGTTTACGAACCATTAGAGTTTCAGACGGCGAAATCAGATTACTTAGAGCTGTGTATAAATAACATACCAAATTTACGAATAAAATTAAGTTAACTTTTGTGTTGCCGTGTTTTTCTTTTTTTCGTTTTTTTTTTTTTTTTTTTTTTTTTTTTGTGCTAGTAGTTGTTTTTGATGCTTTTTTATGGGGAGAACGGTTTATATCGCATATTAGTGATTTTGAACATTGTATATACATTTGCCCCGTCTGTTGCGGCAGACTATAGTTAGATTAGGTTTCGACGCATAAATTGCACCCGACTCCGTAAAGAATTAATGAGTTGGACGGCCGGCAGGTGCAGGTGTTCCCGTGTGAAAGGGTATTTGACCCATGTTTGGCTATGAGGACTGCCGCCAAGGGTTTGAAAGTCTTTCGAGAAAGAAAACCTAAGCAATGAATCCACCCCAAGCTGGACAATTAATATTTAGCTCTTATTAACCGCGCAGTAGGTCTGTATCCCAGAATCGTGATGAGATGTTTATTATGTGGCAAACAAGACCAATTTAATTCGTATAATGTAACTGGTTTGTACTGACTGCCATTTTGCTTGCAAACGGCGATGAGCTGAATTTAATTCTGCCAAAGTCTGCTCGTTCAATCTAGAAGAAAATAGTCAATGATTTTGCATTGCAGTTCGCAACTTTTTCACTGCAAAACATTACTGGTCTAGATGCCAGTCTAGATGGAAAAATCTAGACCACTTTCAATATCGATTTCAGCAATCAAGTTCGTGAATTTGGTAGTTCCTAGTCCTTGTGAGACGGAGCCACATAATAATAGTTGAATATTAACGAGAGAAGTGCGGGCGTGAGCGCGAGGTGTGGTTGGAACGAAAAAAAATTAGGCAGGCTTCCTTCTCTCCTCTTCTTTCTTCCCATGATCCCCTCCGTGTCCCCAAGTAATTTCATCCAGACTACCTTTTTGCCCGTTCAATGTACCTCTTGAGAAACGACTGGGAAGGAGTCAGACTCAAGTCTACATAACCTGAGAGGGGGAGAAGGGGGGAGAGGAAGTAAGGATGTACTCGGTATCACAGAATGGCTAGGGATAACTAGGCAATACAAGACCCGTATTTTGTTCGCAAATAAATCGCAGATTTTCGTGACTACACTCAAAACTAAACTAAAATCCAAACCTTAAGTTCAACTAAAGTATTGTCGTTAGACATAAGATTTGCTAATTTGATTATTAATGATATCATTAACAACGTTTGAGCTCAAAGCCAGGCCATTTTGAATTATAGAGTTATGCTGGTGCGCATGCGTGACATAAAGTTACGATAATGTTTGTCAGTTATAAAATAAATATGTACTTATTTCGTGATTTTTTAGCCATTTGAAAGTAAAAGTACCAGGGAAAGTGTTCATATAAATAAAGACAAATGTAGCAAGGAACAGCAAACGAAAATGCTGCTGGTATACGCGTAGGATATCTAAAAGATCTGATCAGCCAACAATAGAAATAGAATAATTAACAATGAAGCAAGGCTGATTACTACGTAGAAAGCTTAACGGGACAACGACATGATAGAGTCCAAACTAAAAACCAAGAATTGCAACCGTGGACAACTGGCTGGGTCTCGTCAGCTCGGTGTTGCTCTAAAAAATAGAGCAACCAGCAAGATGGCCTCCCACGCAGACGCTCCTCGGCTAGGGCTCGTCACGCGTTCCTCCCAAGGAACGCGTGAGGAGTATTAAGAGCATCTGCGTGGGAGGCTCCCAGCAGGAAGGCCAATAGTCTACACCTGAGTCTACTCTACGAAATGACCTCAGATGAAACTCAAATCCAAATGATTGTAGATTGGTGAACGGGACATGCAAAACCCATGACTGTGAACAATAATAGGCAAAATCCAGAGCTAGTCTTGTGTATTGCGGACAGACGGTTCCGCAGAAAATACATGGGCAAACCATGCTAAAAATAAATCTGCCAGATAACTAAAGTGAGTTATGGGGGCTCCATACGGGGCTCTAAAACTTTGTACGCAAGATTTCGAAGATTATACGATCGAAGTTTGGAATAACCTACAAACCTAAAACTTAGAGTGGTGACTTCTTTATTTATCTTATCACAATTTCTTGATTTCTCTTGATTTAATTTCTTATTGCGTGACAGTAAAAGTCATCTGTTGTTCGGAATGGCAGTTGCAAGATCTAGGACTTGATTGTATACCTTTTTCGCAGACGCGTGTCGTGTGACGAGACGGAAGTCCCAAAGGAAAACCTTTCTTCCTTCCAGTTTGCAAAGCCGAGCCCTTGTCTCCCCCCACCCCTTCCCGCCCCCGCAACTTCGCGCAAAGGTTTACGGGACGCCTTTCACTTTTTTAGGTTGAAGCATTTATCCCGTGCTTATCACAGTTGCTTTGTGATTTTGCCGTTAAGTTGGTAGAGACTCGTCCGAACGCCTCGCTCGCGACATGGTTGTTTTGTCTTCAATCGCTCCAGGTATCTTCACGTTGATTTTTCTCTGCTTTGCTCCAAGGTACGTCAATCTCTCAAACACAGGAAGTTACGGCTTACCGAAAGGTGTAAACGGTGGAGTTGCCTGCGTCGCTTGCACTGCCGTCGTTGCTCTTACGGAGCAGCTGAGTGTCGTACACAACAAAACATTTGTGGAGGCCTATGCCAAGTTATGTAATGTTCTCCCTAACCTATACAGAAATGCATGTATTTCTCTCGGAGAATTTTACATCCCGCAGGTGATAAGACTCATTGAAGCTAAGTTCACTGCGGACATTATTTGCCATTTCATTCATTTGTGCTATAAGGAAAAGGGGCAGCCATTCTGCCATGCTTTTCCGCCTAAGAAGGATATCGGAGAAAGTGTGTCGCAGGCCAAGGAAGAAGTGGCTTCGAAACTATCCTACGAAAGTGCAAGGCTGCATCACCCAAAAGACCCGGCTTTCGATCCGTGTACTCTGGGAGGTGTTAAGGAACTTTGCAACTTGTTTAACAAGGTTTTCACGAACGATTTGCCTCTGATAGATTTGGATAACGACACGTACAGTGCTTCAGTCGAGTCATGGAGAGGTACGTCTTGGAGGGGCCGTGACTGCGATGATATAAATCACCTGAGTCACCCAGGGGCTAAGCCGAGAGACTGGGACACTGTCTTTGACTCAAATTGCAATGGCATTTATGGAAAAGATCCTATTTTTGGAAAGCCGTATGAAGAATTGTTTTGTAAAGGTTGGTCCTCTTTCTATGGATTTTTTTTATGCTAGTCAATAGTAATAATTACATGTCTGTCAATACCAAACTGCTCTTCCGCCCCCCCCCCCCCCCCAACCCTCCCTCGCCCATTGGACAACTTTTCCTAGGGCATTTGCTATATTGTTTTAGCATAGGGGTGGAGCATTGTCAAAGGTAATGGTATCTTTCAGATTTTAAGAGACTTATATCTTTTGTGGTTTAATTTCAATTTACTAATCGTCCAAATGCAAAATTTATTCAAATTGAGGTGATAAACTGTGTTTAACTCCAGCACTTTTTAACTGAACCTGAACCCCACCCTCACCCTCTCTTGTGAAAGCATTTGCACTTTTCTTTGCCAGTGCAAGACAAGGGCAATACATTCAATTTAGTCAAGCACTTACCTATTGTTATCATCAGTTGGAGTGTTTAATTGTCAGAGCAGGTTTCGATTGGGTGTTGAAATTAATCAGGCAATTACTTTTGTTTTGGTTTTGGTTTTACTATGGTTTGAGATTGGCTGAGTAGTCTAATTGGTAGGTAATTGGTTTGGTTTTGGTTTTACGACACTCAGTTAATTGCACTCACCATTTGCAGAACTGTCTTTAATGACTCTTATCACTAGTACACTGTAGTTGAGTTTGTATACATGTAAATATGAAAATATGAGTATAATGTCCCTGACAAAATGGAATGCCAGTAATGTTGTTGCATTATTTGCTAAGGTTTGTTACTTACCAGAAATGCATTACTTCTAAAAACCATGCCAGGGGTTACAGGCGTGAACAATTATTGCTTGAACACCACTGATTGATCATTAAAATAAATTTTGACCTTGTCCCATAAGTCAGGCATTTGCAGTCTTCCTGAAGCTTCACTGTGGGAATTTGTATCAACGGACTGTCTCACCTTGGGGGGTGGGGGGGATACAGTATGGCATAATTGCAACATTTTTTCCAAGAAATGACAAATGCCCAACAAGTACCTTAGGGGGAGGATGAGTGGACTGGAATCAACAGAGTAATAGGTCTGAATGCAGTCAAATTCAGTCTGTAATCATAAATAAGAGTGAACAACAAAATTGACGACCTCCATAGCTAGTGGTAGTGTGATTTCCCACAAGTATGATGATAAACAGAATTGAACAACACAAAGTCCTATTGTTAGAGTTAATCTTAGTCACAAAAGAAAAAAAAAAGAAGTAAATATGGGGAGAAATATATGAAACTTACTGAGGTTGGTTGGAACACCAACCTCAGTAAGTTTCATATATTTCTCCCCATATTTACTTCTGTTTTTTTAACAGGGTCTGCTGCTAAATACAGGTTTTACTGGACTGTATAAATGGAGTTAATAAAGATGGTTTCGAAATGTCATTTGCTTAGCTGTAGACTCACAATTGTTTAAGCTGTGAATATTCTGATCTTTTTTCAGATTCAGGATATCTTGGTGTAATTGTTCTTGGTGATTCAGTGGCAGCCCACTTTCATATCCCCCCTGAGTGGCTGACAGCACGCCTGTTCTCTGCCAGAGCTTTTAGTAATGTTGCCTTTATAGTTGAGAATGAAATGGATTGGCCCCAGCTGTCATTGTATACTGGCTACTTGAGGTCGTCAAGGTAACCACAACACTATTCATATTTCTGAAGTCATTGTTGCATCTTCAAGTGTATTAAACTTAAGTAGATGGTTTAGGCACATGTAGAGTAGAGCGCTAGGTGTTTGATGCAACCATCGTAATGCTACCCTGGATGTCAGAGTGTTTACTTTTGCTCAACAACTATTAGATATAAGCAGATATAAGCAGTTCTCTTGGAAATCCACTAATCTGATATATATATATCATTATGTCCTCTCATTGTTTTATAATTGCTGATAGACAATGATCATGGGTGCTGCTCGTACAACTGAAAATTGTTCTTATTTATTGATAAAGTTTAGGCTTAAAATTCCTCGAAAATTCAGATTTTTGTCCTACGTAATCTTTTGGAGTGTCCACTAAAACAATTCTAAAGACTCCTCTATGGCAAGCCGTTTGTAGCAAAATTCAATCCTTGCAATATATGTTTAATCCTTTAAATAATGGTTTTATTTAAACATATAAAAAGGCATTCAATCCAATGGCAAATAAAATTTTTGGTTCAATTCAATCTTTTAATTTTCACGATTCAATCCAATACCTGGAATATTGATTCAATCCAATACCTAAAATGTTGATTCAATCCAATACCTGGAATATTGATTCAATCCAATACCTAAAATATTGATTCAATCCAATACCTGGAATATTGATTCAATCCAATACCTCGAATATTGATGCAATCCAATACCTGGAATATTGATTCAATCCAATACCTCAAATATTGATTCAATCCAATATCTCAAATATTGATGCAATCTTCCTGGGCCAAGCACAGCCAACAAGAACGAGAGTAACTGAGCACTAGAGAGCACTGAAAACATGGCGGGCGAAGGAGAACTAGATTTAGAAGTTGAGTTTCCTAAGTTTCTTGCAGACATCTTGGATAAAACGGAAATAATTTTTGAGAATTTGACTCAGAAGTTGCAGAAGCGCACGCCAAAGTTCTTGATCAAACCATTAGTCTGCTTAGGTAAATGAGGCAGTGCTACAACCGAGACATAAGGGACACGGAAAATTTAGATTCCATTACTGCCGCTTTTGTAGATGTAAGTTAACCAATTTTTATGTGACAAACATATTTGTTTATTAAAAGCTGTGTGTGCTAGCTTTTTGTGGCAAATAACATAAACTGTGGCAAATTTTGCTACCACATTGGTCTTTGGTATTGTGCATATTTCTGCTGTCCAATCATTACTGGCACACTAAACTTTGAACTGTAAACAAAATTTTTGCTGTGCCGTGTGCACAGTCAAACATGTTTCTCACAAAAACTGCTAGGGTAAACCTGGCTTTACGGGTAAGTTATTTTTGAAATAGGAACCTTTACATTTTACAAGACAGCAATCATTGAACATTGGGATGTTTTTTAAGTTTTTCAATGTTGTTGTCTCATGTTTTGCATTATTTAACCCACATGTGGTACTTCTTTCCTAAAAACGATGTTTTTCTTGATATTCTACGATAAACATGGCACCAATTTGTTGTGAATATTATCGGGTACCCAGGACTCAAGGCTAGCACTACTGCCAACTAGCCACACATTTCAGTTTTGAATAGTAGATTTTTGCACTTTCACTAGCCATTGTGACAATCATGATGCAATGGAGTACTGGTCTACTGGATGAAAACAAAATTGAGAATTATCCTGACAAAGTAAAACTGATTGAAGAGAATAGAAACTAATGAAAACAGGGAAACTATGAGTGGATTTCATGGAAATAATTGCCGTAATAAGCATATGATAAATATTTAACTATTAAAGGGAGATAAAAGAAAATGGAAACACTGATATTCAAGAAAAGCAGGATTCGTGTTTGTGGGAGTGAAATTTTCTTAGTGATTATTATTAACATTTTAGATGCAACAAGAAATGTCCAAGATTGACCACCACTCTTGTAAAAAAGTCAGTGAAGCTGTGTATGAAAAAGGCTGGCTGGTGCAAAGTTAGTTTTGGCTAATGACATGAGTCCTGTTAGTAGCCATTATGCCAGTGCACCAAGAAGTTAGTCTTGTGTCCTGGGTACTTTTGAAAATAAGATAACAAATTAACCTTGCAACATTTTAACATCTGTTTTGATAAGCACCTGAAAAATCTACAAGGCAGAGTAGTGCACATGGCAGTTATCAAATGCCCTGATTTCTCTTCAGTTAAGCTGTTTTGCTAGAAGTTAGGCATTCTGTAATTCAGGCAGTTTCTGAGTTTTGTATATCAATGAAAAGGAAGATGAGAAAATAATGTACTTGACACAGGGTGAGGTTTTCTGTTGTGAATTGAGTTGCAAAAATACTTTAAGGGCCATAATCTCCTTTACCCAGCCCACACACATGTAGTATTATGCAATTGTCAGTTGCCCAAGTTTAACTGTCACTAGTTCTAAAGCCTCTTGGAAGATGTCTACTCCCATTTGACTTGATTATCTTAAGGGATCTAGCCTTTCCAATAAAAATGACTACACTGAATCAAGTTGTCCCAGGTCAATTTCTTCAATTACAACATTGTTATCACTGTCCAATGGAGTTGGACCATCAGGATCATCACCATAGTATTCAAAATCATATGACTTTCCATTTGAAAGGGGGTTTTCAGGCTGCATCATATGATTAAGCCACATTTGGTATGGCAACCAGTTTTTTTTCTCTTCTTACATTTTGGTGGTTGAAAGCTTCAGTGAACTGGCAAAGAGCAAGGTTTATCCTTGGTTGAAAAATAAATGTAAGGTGGAAAGATGCACTGAATTATCAGTGTCTAGGATGCCTGACAATTCCATACTACAAAAAGTGTAAAAGTACAAGTGGGAAGCACAACGGAAACATCCCTCCACAATCTTTCAATTTGTTGATGGCCCTGCAGTGAAGCTGCCCCTCTCCTCTCTTCTAACCTGCTCCATTGTATCGCACACACCGACGTTTTCAACACCATGATCTACTCGTACTCGGAGGCCAAAATTCTCCATCTCTCTTAACGGCACCCAGAAACAATTCAAGAACTGTTTCTGCTTTATTGTTGGCACTACATTTCAAAAACGTTATTCTCTGAGAAAATCCATCAATACAGCCGTGAATTAGTATTTTCCATCGGATGAGAGAGTGATGTCCATCCAGATGCCAAAGCGAATTTACGCACCTCATCTCAAGACAGTATTTTGGGGATCTAATTTTGCTAACCTTTCTCTTATTCTTCTCCGTTGAACCCGTAACCCAATGGTGTTGTAATTGGTTGACGGTAACAATCGTAAAATAACGAAACAAACAACGAAGTAACTTAAACGGTTCCAAGTTGTACATTTATTCTCCTCGCGATGACGGTATGCGAATATATGCTTACAACACGATCTTGATAATACGACAGAACAAAACAAAAGGCTCAAAATACAAAATCTCGTATTACATGTCAATTGTTAACTCAGGTAACACAACATGTCACGGTCATGCAACTATTAGTCTCTTAACAAATGGACTTAAAGAAACCTGCAATGAAATTATGTCCATACTCTTGAATGATTTTGGTTCCTTATCAGGTAAGCTGTCGAAACCCCTCATATCTTCTAAGCCATACTCTGTCAATCGTCTGTGAATTGTCCATCTCCAAACTCCAATCATCTTTGTTATTGTTGTCCAGATGAATCCTAGTCCTCAAAGTTCCTCGAGCACCTCAACAGGAATTTTAAGAAATGGCCTTCCATGATTTCGTCCTTTTTCGCTTTCTATCGTAATGGAATCCGCAGTAACAGTTGACGGAGTAATAGCTCTGCGACGCAACACACTGAGCACATCTACAAAAGCGGCAGCAATGGAATCTAAATTTTCCGTGTCCCTTGTGTCTTGGTTGTAGCAATGTCTCATTTACCTAAGCAGACTAATGGTTTGATCAAGAACTTCGGTGTGCACTCCTGCAACTTCTGAGTCAAAATTCTCAAAAATTATTTCCGTTTTATCCAAGATGTCTGCAAGAAACTTAGGAAACTCAACTTCTAAATCTAGTTCTCCTTTGCCCGCCATGTTTTCAGTGCTCTCTAGTACTCAGTTACTCTCATTCCTGTTGGCTGCGCTCGGCCCAGGAAGATTGCATCAATATTTGAGGTATTGGATTGAATCAATATTCCAGGTATTGGATTGAATCAATATTCCAGGTATTGGATTGAATCAATATTTTAGGTATTGGATTGAATCAATATTTTAGGTATTGGATTGAATCCCCTGGATTGAATCAATATTCCAGGTATTGGATTGAATCAATATTTTAGATATTGGATTGAATCAATATTCCAGGTATTGGATTGAATCATGAAAATTAAAAGATTGAATTGAACAAAAAATTTTATTTACCATTGGATTGAATGCCTTTTTCTATCTTTAAATAAAACCGTTATTTAAAGGATTAAACATATATTGCAAGGATTAAATTTTGCTACAAACGGCTTGCCATACTCCTCACCTTTGTCAACTATGAACAAGTTTAAAGTCATCTTTGCTATGCCTTGTTGAGTATTAACTCATAGAAAACGTAGGTTTGTAGGACTTCTTATTTTTAAGTATTATGGCCAAGTGATCTACAAAAGCTGAAATATAGACATCTTCTAGGGTACCCAGGGTATGTTGGTTGGTCATTTTGGGGATGAATAGAAATTACACATACAGCTCTATTTTCTCTTGGTTTAAGCTTGTCGTCCTCACATTTATGCTTTTAAAATGCTTGCATTTCTGGGATCACCAAGGCTTACACTGGATTATATTTCACTTAAAGGTGGCCAATGGAAAGAGGTCATGGTGATTCGATTTACCTAAAACTGTGGGAAAGGAACCATTGCAACCATCGAGATTATCAAAATCTTGCTAAGAATGGAGCAGATTCCTTTGAAGCAAACTCCAAACTTATCAAAAGCATGGCAAGAGACCAGAAACTAGACCAACCTGCTTTGGTTTTCTACTCATTAGTGGGAAATGATGTGTGCCAATCAAGACCTGACCTTAGTAATCTGACCACTCCTGAGGAGATGCTTAGAAATGTCCTTGAAACACTTAAAGGTCTGGATGAGCGTCTGCCAAATGGAAGCCATGTGATTCTTATTGGTTTAGTTGATGGTCGAATTCTGTACGACAGTCTTCATAACCGTGTGCATCCCATTGGGAGTCTGAGAAATGATGTGACATATGAGCAGTTTTATGACTTCATGAACTGTTTGCAGATTTCTCCCTGTTTTGGTTGGATGAATTCTAACGAGACCATCAGAAATAAAACAAGTGAAAGGGCTGCCCAGTTAAGTGCAGTGTTGAAACATGTGGCTGAGACAATGACATATGAACATTTTGATGTCTATTACTTTGATTGTCCCATGGAAGAAGTCCTCAGGGTAAGTTACAGTAGCTTATTTTTTTTTCTTGGGGATGTAAAATGTGATTGTGAGGGAGAGTAATTTAGTTGTTCAAAGGCTCTACTTGTGCAGTCAAATGCTGCTTTATGGACACCCATTCGATATGGACAAGTGAATGATTGCAGCATCAATGTCTTTTGACACTATGATGAATAATTCATCCCCAGTGAGTTTGCAATTTACATGTGGATGTGAATTGGTGAATTAAGTCAAGAACATGGGTTGCATGGAGTGCTGAGCAGGCTATATCACGTCTCATATCTAATATGTAGAAGTTAGTGGACTTATGGTTAACTTAATGTTTTATTACGTAATAAAAAAAACCCACAAAATTTTGTTCAATCTTCCCAATATTATTTTGTGTAAAATTTCTGGAGAACAATTTTTGTCAGGCATGATATGATACTTAATATCAAATGGCTACTTCTAGAAATGATTTGCTGGACATTTTGATGATCTGAGGTTTGAGCCACAATGCAATGCTTAATATCACATGGCCACCGCTGGAACCTTTGATGATCTGAAGTTTGTATCTCTGTGGTCCAGAAAATGTTTTTTCAGTCTGTATTTTCTGCTATGTGGACTCCCAGATATACAGACATTTTTGTGTGGTAGTCATTTTCAGCCTTCAAGTTTTATAATTGAGTTGTTCAACAACTTTTCTACCCACATAAAGCAGTGACTAAGCAATTGGCTAAGTACAGTATATTATTTTGTTTTCTCAGGAATGGAAACAAAAAGGTCATCCAGTGTATGAGTTGATTGAACCTGTGGATGGTTTTCATCCAAACCTGGTGGCCGAATCTTTAGCAGCTAAGACAATGTGGAGGATCCTGGAATCAAAAATTCCACATGTGCTTGGAAAGGTTAACCCTCATAATGAAATAATAAGACTACTTTTTGGCAATCAAGGAGGATATTAAGGGAAGGTGCAATGATCAAAATTTTGAAAGCAATTATTGTAAAGAATCAACACCAGGAATGTAGCTATTTTTGAATTACTGAATTATTAAATTACAGTTTATACTGATATGTTAAATTTGCTTTCATAAAATGACTGACCGGGAAATAATTTCTAGATAGAAAGGTAAGAAGCTACCTGTATGTGAATTGAATGGTAGTTTTTTTCAGAAAGTTTTGTATTCATTAATTGTTTTTTGGTTTGTTTGAATGCATCATGGTTGTTGTGATATACAGGTGTTTCAACACTCATTTTTACCATGTTAAGTGTAAGTTTACGTTCCAAATATTAGTTGCTAAAACGAGTTGTAGCGTTACACGAGCCAAATGCAAGCCCAAGTCAACCTCGAGTCACGAGTCAACCTCGAGTCAAGCACGAGTCAAGCCTATTTTTTTAACTTTTTTTTTATTTTGTCCCAAAGATATAGATTGTGGGGAATAAAATATATGAATATAGATTGTCTTAGCAGTTAACAACACTTCTAACAACAGGCTCACCTCAATCGCGTCGTGCGCCATCTTGTAGCCTAGACTGCTAGCAGTCTCTCTTTTCCTTGAAAACTGTGGGGAAGAACGCAAAGCGAACGTGACTGTGAGTGTGACCTACGAGCGGCGATGCCGCAAGCCATCGCCGCTAGCATGTCACGCTCACGGTCACGCTCGCACGCTTACTTGGTTTGCGTTCTTCCCCACGGATTTTCGAGGAAAAGAGAGACTGCTCGCAGTCTATCTTGTAGCCTTACGTAACATACTACCTAGAGGACCCTGGGATCATGTGTATTCGTGCTCAGCCCCCCCCCCCCCCCCCCCAAACTACTGCAAACATGGTGGCAAGTCACGTTATTTCCTGTGTCCATTGCAAATTATCAAGGTAACATTGTCTTATCCAAATAGTGAGCGACATGAATCTCGTTGACTATGTAAAAAGAAAATTTGAACAATAACATTCGTGCCACGCGTGCGCAAAAGGGTTGCCTCTTATCGGAATTTCGTGCTGCGATCGAGGTGAGCCTGTTAATAAAATACGCTGTCAGTTAACTGCCAAGACAATCCATATTCACATCTTTTATTTTCCTACAATCTATTTTTTTTTTTGTTCGGGACAAATGAAAAAATTTACAAAAACTGGCTTGACTCGTGATTGACTCGAGGTTTACTCGTGACTCGAGGTTGACTTGGGCTAGCGGTTGGCTCCTGTAATGCTACAACTCGCTATTAACAGGGAAACATTAGAGAAATATTTTTTATATGTAACTTTAAGGCCTGAGCTAACAAATGTTATGCCAATTGGCCTTTTTAGTCGGTTTTTGGTAACAATAATTTAAATAGTTTACTTGAGGGCGACTTGCGGCTGAGACAAGAAGGTTTCATACAATTGTCATATTTACAACAAAATTATGCGGTAGGGTGGGAGATGTCTGCTAGTATCTAAAATATGACGCTTTCAACCCAGAGGGAAAGTTCAAATTAGGTTGTGAGTTAATACACAGTACTTAAAAGTATAAAGGTTTTGGACAAATTTCTGGATAGTGCCGTAATTCAAAAATAATAAAAATTGAAAACTGAAACTGTGCCATTCTTTTTGTTGGGCCATCTGGCTCAAAGACCAGTGTAGATCAGTATTTGAAGAATACAAATAAAACTACATCACTTGTCACTACAAGCTTTATTTACACACAATATACAATAGAAATAAACCTTTGCTAAGCAAATAATTATTCCAGTGCACTTGTCATAATTTCCTGTAACGGTTAACCCAGAAGGACTGCGTTAAGTAGTCGTGATACCTCCTCGTTTCACTACAGTGTAGTTTGTCGTTTCGATACTCGTTTCTCTGGAGTAAAGTTCCTCCGAAGCCGTTGTTTGGCTATGAAAAAGACAAAAACTGAATACGAAATAACATTCGACCTCAGAATGCTTGGTTTGCGGTGCAAAGATTGGGAGTGGAAACTTCCTTTCTTCAAAGACTGTTCTCTGAGCCACTCCATGTGTGTATAAAACACGCTTTCAAATTTGATCGAAGCATGTTAGAGTACACTGAGCGAATGAAAGGATACACAACCAGAAAACTGGATGAAACTTTTTGTTTGCACGGTCAGTCTTTACCTGCTGGGCAATCTGGGGAGGAATCTAGTGGAAAAAGACCTTTGACATCATTAGGATTATACCGTGGCTTGCAACAGCAATCCGCACTGCAGCTAGGTGCACAAGAGTTGAGACATGATTCCGGGCAAGTTTGCCCAAGGGGAAGGGGCACGACGGACGGTAGTGTTTGAGGGGGTGGAGGAGGTTGAGGTGGAACCACCATTGTTGGTGGAGAGCAACAAGATGGATTGCATTGTGGGAAGCACGATGCTGGGCAAGGAGCAGCGCATGTTTGCAGCTGTGGCGCTGGAGGCGGAGGAGGCTGCTTCGGGGGCTGTGTGGCGGAGGGAGGTTCAAGGATTATAATAGGGGGAGATGGTGCTTGAGGTAGTACCTGCGGCTGGGCAGCTGCACAGCATTGTGGGGTGCAGGTTGGGAGACAAGACGGGGAGCAAGGGGCCGGGCATTGAGGGATAGGAAGTGGAAGTGGGATAACTATCGGGGGTGGAGAGACTGGTGCAACGAGAGGAGGAGGTGGAGGTTGTAACGGGAAAGAAGGCTGAGATGCAAGAAGCGGGCTCTGGGTTGAGGAACAACACTGTGGTGAGCATTTCGGAAAACATGCTTGTGGGCATTCGCTTTGGGGACATTGCCCCTGGGTGACAGGTGGCGGGATTGCTGGAGGCTTGTAAAGCTGTGCCAACGCTGGTGACTGCTGGCAACATGTCTGCGAACACTGAGGATAACAAGACGTCGGGCAGCTGGCTGGGCAGGGTGGTGGTGGGGGAGGTAGCATTGGCAAAGCTGGTTGAGGGACTTGCGGCTTGCAGCAAGAAGGACTACAGTCAGGAAAACAGGAGCTCGGGCAGTAGGAGGCACAAGAATCTACAGTCGGAACTGGGTGCGGTAGAGGCTGCGGGGCAACTGCGGCCGGGGGCGGTACACAGCATCTGAAGTCGCAGTCGGGAGTGCATCTGTGCTGACATACTCTTCGGCAGTTTCCTTAGAAAATAAAATCAAAATAGTACTTATAGATAAAAAATTCCTCCTGGACAAATGAGACAATATGCGAAAATTATCAACGAGAATTTTGATCTTAATCGTTTTGGGATTACAATGATTTCTCAGATGACGTACCTTTCTTGTCTGTTTGTGGGCGGCGTCTGCGCACCACATTGCTCCTCTGATATGAATAGCCATAATTCAGTTGCGTTTGTGGATAATAAATATACTGTCTTTTCACCAAGCCATTTTTACCTGCAAAAAGACAGTGCATGTGTCAATAATATAATACATTACCTTAAAGAATTTTCCTTGCAAAAATTGGAGACTAGATGATTTTCTTTCGTTTATAATGGGGACAGCAACCTTTTTTCATTACTTGAGTATGATTGCCCTTTGCACGGAGCACGACGCGCTGTTCGAGGCGGGGGCAAGCCAAATAAGTTAAATTAGCTAAAGGAAAAATATAATAAATGGTAACTAGGATATATGACAGGGGTAGATCTAGAGACGGGGCTGGAGGGATGGCTAGATACCCCCTTTAGGAGAAGCAAAAAATTAAAAAAAAAATGTGAAAAAGATTGTGAATATTATGACAGAAATAAAGCCAAAAACTCTGGACAATTACTTCTTTGTAATTTCAACTTCGTGGTATTGCTAGTATTTCTGGTGTAACAATTTTCACAGCAAGTCCCATTTCTCAAATTTCAAAGTTTTGTGGGCACGCCCAATTGATTCTGCAACCCCAACGTACCAGCCACCCCTCCCCTCCCCCACCCCTCCCGTTAAAAATCCTGGATTCGCTCCTGTATGCCAATGCAATCATTTACACTAGATTCATCAATGCGAACTTTCCACCGGTTGAACGCGAACGGACCCAAAAGTGCCATGCAGACACACAAGGCCGTGAGATTAAAACACTAAAGAATGTTTCTGAAACTCGATAGAAGCACGGAATAAAGACAATAATCTTTCGAAAAAATGTTCTACATGTGAATGCTGTTAAGTTATAAGAATAGTGCTTTTAGCCAATCAGCAAACGTCCTATTTCTTTTTAAAGGCTTGTGCATCTAATGATCTTTAATATATCGGTAATTGGCAAGTCCCCTAACTGTCCGCCATTCTGGAAATATCATAGATGAGGTTATCCAATGATAAGGGCGTATGTTATATAATCATTAGATTCAATTTCGCATTACCTTTTATTGCATTGGCTTTTCTTTTCGGAACTGGGCTTCCCTCTCCTTCCAGTAAAACAAAAGATAAAACGCACAGCGTCCAAAGGCAAATTAATTTACTTAGCATCGCTCAGCACTCCACCCCGAGAAAGCTGCAAAATATAACATTAACTAAAAAGGATGTTATCAGGGGGGAGGGGTAGGAAGAATACTAGAAGGGTGCAGTGATGGGCGTGTATGGAGGAACTTACACTGTGCAGGCAAGGTAAGAACAAAGGTCGGACAAAGTGGTTATGTTTTTCTCTCCCTTATTTATATGATTCAAATGCCATTCTACTTAAGGGTTCACCGGACCAAAAGCAACTAGTCATCTTACGTTGTTGCAGAGTTGAGCTAGCCCGTGTTCCCGTTACGTTCACATCAAGAAAGAAAACCTCTTTCATATATCAAAAGCGGTAAAAGTAAGTTTAGTTTAATACAGTATAATACAAAAATTCTTTCCCTCGTAAACAGAATTAATCGTTGATTTTTGTTTTTCTTAGTTACCAGTTCTCTGATGAGGAATTAGGTGACTTTTATGTTACTGGTAACTGCAAAGTAATATGTATCGTTGTATAGAAATAACCGATTGGACAGTTTCGGTTCTAATCAAAAAATTATTCAGTTGGCTGTAGCTGGTAGATGGTTTGTATGTCTACCGGGCAAGACCCGCGGTATTATCGACGAAAAGAAAGGTGAATAAAAATAAAACCATCCCTTACAGGTGGCCTGGTTGTGAAGGTATCTTTTGGAATTCGGTAAATAACCAATTTATCGTACCTGTTTTTCTAAATCGTATTGAGGCGGCTTTCCTTTCATCAATTGCTTGAGAGGTAGTTTGATTCGTGCTTGGAATCTGAATTCATAAGAATAAAGTAGCTAGGTGTTTGTTTCATTTAACCGGCCTAACCTCTCGGCGTTGTGTCGGTCGAAGTTCTTTCTTCCAGACAATGTTTATCCTTTGACAAGCGGATGTAGTCAAAACAAGCAGGCTGTTATGCAGAACGTTTTTAGAAGTAGCCGATCAAACGGAGTAAAAATAACCGTAAAGATACAGCGATTATAGAATAATTTCTTCAATCTGTATTGAAGTGTCCAGTTTTGTTTGTAACTTACAGACATCCATATTCGTTTGCTGAGGACGTTGATGTTAAGATCTTTATACATGGCATTCGAACAAGCAAGGAGAGGAGACAAAAATAAATAGTTTGGTTTCAAAGAAAACCTACCTCTTCCAGAAGGTCCAAAATTTTCTATTTCTCGCGGCTGTCTATAAAAAGGTCATCGATATTAAAATCTTAGGGCAAGAAAAAAGGATATCATGAATTATTTAAACCTCGACGCTTATTGCCTCGCGGGTGTGTTATTAACCTGTGGTACACTTTAGACACCTGTTTGTGTTAATGACAGAGATATTGTCTTGTCTGTGTGCATCTCTATATATTCAAAAGAACACAGTTCGCACACATAAGTTCTTTTGTCACTTTATACGCGTTAAAATAGAGCATTTCACTAACTTTGAAACAGAGACAAATGAAAAGGAAGGAAGATCTTCCAAAACGCCATGTTGACCTCCAGTTTCTCACACATTGTCAGCTGTTACGTTATTTATTTTTTCTCGGTTAATTTGGGACCTGCCTCACGGAACTATTTACCCCTGTTTGCCAGTTTAAGCAGAATTCTTGTTTTCTTTCGAGACCTTTCCTTTCCTTCGAAACTAATTTCCTTTTGTTCTTAGGGTTGCCCTTGTTTATTTACTATGTTTCCTTGGCGTTCCTAGGTAATGGCGCGCTCCGTTTCTGACTTCGCGACCCCATTCTCGTCCCCAGAGCTAGACTGCGTAGCTTTGCGGCTTAAGCAATTTGAACGCGCGCACAAAGCGGCGAAGCTTGGGGAAATGACAACTGATTTCTCAGCTGTCTCTACACCCCAGTCTGCTAAGGGCTTCGCCGCTAATTTTCGCGGCTTAGTGCGCGCATTCAAATTGCTTAAATCAGCAAGCTATGCAGGCTACCCCAGAGCTGAACTAAGGTTGGCGCTGATCACATGATCGGGGAACTGGGAAGCAGCTAGTTTCGGTCCAAATTCTTACTTTTGACTTTCGTATTCGCGCAAGTTGGGTAATAGACCTTCATGAAAGGCATATAGAGACCAAATAGGTGTCTACCAACATATGCAGGTGAAATGAATGAACAGTTTGTAAATTGCGCTACAAAGTAGTGCTACAGTACAAATGGATTGCATTGCATGGTTATCTTCTCAAGAAGCGCCATATGGAGAAGTGGGGGAGGGAGAAGGGGATAAATGGACTAGCGGCGCAAAAACTGGATTCGAAGGGGTTTCGCTAGCTGCTAGTTATTTTGGCAGTTAATTATTTTACAAAGTAATCTGTTGTCTCCCAATCAGTCAGATAGATAAAAGATTCATAAACTGAATGATTATACACAAGTTAAAGTAACTGTTTTTGTTTCATTTTCCTCCTACAAATTTAATACGCTTCAGATGCATCTTCAAGTGACTGTGACATCCAAATCAGCCCTCATAAAAACGACGCCTTTAAACGGAGTGGCGCCGATGAAAATGTCAGTCACGCTGAAGAAATAATCAGGTCTCGCTTGGAATTATATCTATGTTATAGTTAATTAGTCTCTATTTCCTTTTTCTATTTTTATCTTATTATTATTATTATTATTTTTTTTTTTTTTTTAACTGAACCACTTACTCACTTTTTGTGACGAGAGAGTGGGCATTCCAAAATTATGGGGAACTGATGGCATCAGCTCACACCAACTGCCTTTTTTAGGACCACCCCTTCCGGGCATACTAGCATATATTCTTCGCTATTACATGTGAACTTCATAGTTGATGAACCAAATTAACCCCGTAGCGAGTTTATAGAGGGGAATTTTCGCGCGTTAGCCATTCGTTCGAGCATAATTATCCATAGCCTGCCACGTTTGTAGCTGGTTGCTTATCAATCTGCTCTTGATATACAAGATCTCAAGTGAATCAAGGTGACAGCCATTACGGAATGCATAGATTGACTTTTATTAATCTATTTCTATTGCTTAATTACATGTAACACTTAACACTAGCTACAACCAGTTAAATATTTGTCTCAGACGTTTTGTAAATAGATATGTACTCATATATAGTCGCGCAGTCTAGTTTCGAACCCTTTACAGAGCTGTGCTCCTCACCCTCTCACTCGATTAAGTTATTTCATAATTTCAACTTTATTTCTAATGAACACGCCAAACAAAGTGTGAAACTTGGAGCACTAGAAATAAATCACTTACTGGGTTTGAAAAGGGTCATGACGAGTAAAAAACAAAAACAAACATACGTGTTACATATTTACAGACAGAGTTAGTTTGACCGATGAAATAACTGCACTAGCTCGCCAAACATAAACTACTTAGAATGACTTCTTGTATTTGCCATAATAACTCAGATAATCGCACTAGTGGCAATTCACAACAGATCGTGTATTTCTGTCTACATGTAGTTGCAACCGGCCATCCCTACCCAAATTGGTAGACTAGAAATTTTTTTTTTTTCCCGTAAGCCAGGGCCGTAATGGTAACGGCAATGTTTTGCCGGCACTTGCCTCAGTCATTTGTTTCGTTTTTAGCCGAGTGTTGTGTTTTTTTTTCCGGAGGGGGGAACTAAAGCACTGCTAAATACCTAGGAACTGTTCTCTGACTTCAGCCCTGTTAGCTGAACTGTTTAATCTAAGTGAATGAATCTTCCTCTTCGATTTTTTTTATATAGAAAATAAACTTTTAAGGTAGTCTCGCTGAGTAAACTACTAATAAAGTCTTAACTCTTTCACCTCAAACGTCAGATTGCGTTCCGCTTAATATCATATCTCTTGTGTCCGGTGAATCTTCCATAATATTTCCCTTGGAAGAAAATTGATATTTGTTCTGAATTTAGCTTTTGTAATATGTTACAAAAACGAGCAAAACAGGGGAAAGGCGACCTTAATTAGTTCTGAAGGATCTCCCCTGCTTTGCTGGGTGTTAGAGGGAAATTACGTTTATATACACAATAAGGGGATCTATCATGGCGCCCGTAGACAGATTAGATTCTGCCAGGAATTTTGTTTCTCTTGTCCCACGATTGCGGCAGAAGGTCCATTCCTGCACAACAGCTTCGCGAGCAGAGTGGTGCGCATGTGTCCGGACATGATGGCGCTGGACAGCTGGTCAACGCGGTCTTCATAGGAACCAGGCCGGGTGAGGCAGTTCTAGTGATGGCATCCTACAGGAATTAAAATGAACGATATGAAAAAATGAATAACCCAACAAATAACTAAACCGATAAACGGGATCCAACGAATGAACGAAGTGCCGCCATCAACTTTCCACAGATCACATATATGCAATCCGAAGATGCCTTTTCGTTTGATTGATTGATTGATTGATATGATTGATTGATTGATTGATTTACTGACTAATTGCTCACCATTGGGTTGTCTTGTACAGCTCCGTAAGGTAAGGGCTGTTGGGCTAATGGAGCAGGCTGTGGTAAGAATGGAGAACAACAGGACCACTGACATGACGGAGCACATGCAAGGGGACAAGAACCTGGACATGTTATCCCTGTTAAAAGAGTAAAGAAGTGTTAGTCAATCACATTAATAACTGCATAGTATGAATAATATAGCGCTTGACATCTGCCATTGACAATTACAAGTTCAGAAAGGAAGTTTAACTCTGTTTTTTGTAAAATAAAGTGACTAGGAAATCGAATTCTCCCATTGGATAGCATGTTAATCTGTCGCTCTGTTTGAGCCAGTTTTTTTCCTCAGGGGTAGGGGGACGGTTAACATTAGTCTCATAGGATATAATTTTAGCACTCTATTTCCACAAGCAAACTCCTTTTCTGCCTAAATTATGTTTAAAGAAGCGGTAAATAAACATATATATTCGATTTCAGCAGCTTTTATATGTAGAAATCTTGTCAAACCAGAAAATAATGCTTGTTAACTTAGCATGCATCAGTCAGTTTGCTAACATCATACGTGACCCTTAACTTTTCTCTGTTTTAATGAAAATAACCCTGATGATCTAGAGCGATCGATACAATTTCCTTTTTTTCACAAACACTTGTCCTTGCTCTGATCCATGTTACATGATAATTCACCCACCTGCCGTGGGTGCTACAGCAGCTGCAGCATCTTGATATGGGTAACCTGCGTAAGGTGATTGCTGGGGTCCCTGCTGGGGCTCCTGCTGGGCCGCCGCCTCCTTGGTTGGAGCCGGCAGAGCGAAAAGTTTGGGGATTGGTACTCTTTGAACTGAGGCTACAGGCTTGATGTCAAGGTGAACTTTGGCTGGCTTGTGAGGTTTGGGGTGAGAAGCTTTGTGATCAGATTGCTTATGGAATTTGTGTGTAGGCAAGCAACAGTCAAACCTGTAACAAGGGAGAAGTATCGAGTTTTTGGTTTGAGTATCATAAGTTAAGCAGAAGTTATAAGTTACTTAAGTGCTTGATGATCTATACCAGCCTAGTGATAATGAGCCACCCTTGATAAATAAAGATGACTTGAATTGACCTAACTTAAGTAGATCTGCATTAGTTTCCTAATCAAGTGGTGAAGTCCGTTTTTAGTGAAATAAAAATGATACCGTATAAGAGAATTAAAACAGTTTATTTGATCCGTCTGAAGGAAAGGCATATAAAGATTTACCATAAAAGGATATGAAATTCATAGTTTTGAACATTAAAAAGTCAATAGTATAGTCACAGTACTCTGTTTCGGTGGCGTTCGGTGCGGGGGAAAGATACTTTATTGTATATAAGACCTGTTAGCTCTAAGACTGCCATACAAAAAAACTTAACGACTCGTTATAAGGAACTGTTCAAACAAATTTTTGTTCCTAGCAAGTAATCATTAATGCGAACTCCATTTCATAAAGCCTCCAATCCCCTGTCTCACTTTGCCGGCCATTTTTTGATTTTTTTGCCTGATATGTATACCCTTGCATATGAAACAATTATTGGATGATGTTTTTGTGATATCCGGATTAATCAAGGTGAAGGCTGAGGCTGATAACACTAACCGAGACCTTGATTATTTCGGGTGTTAGAAAAACCGAATCTAATAATTGTTTTATTATACATTGTTTTAAAGAAAATAACCACAAACGGATTATCACACCGAACGCAGTTTATTTTCGACAAGCCATGTTCTTACTTCGCTGTCCGTGAACTTGACATTGCTCTTGGAAATCACGCATTGCGCGCGCAACCAACAGATTATTCACTTATCTGCTAGCAGATTAGTGAATAATCTGTAGGTTGCGCTGTTTCCCAGAATTAACTGTAGGCTTTTAGCTAATGATCACATGAGGAGACAGATGGTGACTACAATGTATAATAAAACAAACAATCCACTCGCCTGCATACTGGCTTGCAGAGTTTCTGACACGGCGGAATACAAACTATTCCAATCTTTGATGGCGGCTTCTTGTGTACTGGCTTCTTTTTGTGATATGTTTTAACAGGTTTCTCCGGGGGAGGTTTCGGTGCTGCTGCGGGTGAAGCCTTACTACCTCCCAGATACACTGGCCGTATACTCAGATTTAAGGCCTGGGAACGACAACAATCTGAATGATAGGAAATAAGTCGGTGATATTGCATGCTCAGAAAAATATTATCTTTTACAACAACTCTACTCTTCTTGTGTTCTTGTTCTCTAAGCGTGGCGAGAGAAAGCTTACTCTGAATGTGAATGCATTATCCTTTTTAAATTTTAACCGCTTATCTTCGTGGTAGGATTGTTCGACGCCTATCAAATTCGAAATCAATGAGGCAAAGTTTGTTGGTGTTGCAGCAACCTTTTGCGTCTTTAAGAAAAATGATATTTGAACGTTAATGAAGCAATAACATATTGACGATCGAGATGGTCCCCTTTATAGGCCTGAAGGAACCTGAAGGTTTCCTGGAGGTCTCCTTGCAAAGAAATAATGATGATGATGATGACGATTGATGATGATGATGATGATGATGATGAAATAGCTTTCTAGATCATCCTAGCTTAGACTTCGAGTTGTGAAGAAAATAATTTCGTATGCACGAGGGAAATTCAAATTTTCCAATCAACACAGTAATCGAACCTTCAGTGAAAGCGAAATAAAGATTAAAGATTACTTAAGGGAGAGAACAAAATATGAAATATTAGTACGATGCAAATAGAGGAGCTGGGTTTATGAACAATTGAGTAATGTTACTGTTCGATAGAACTTTATAACGATAATTAACAATTATTCCATGAGCGTGCGTTGAATATGAGTTGGCTATAACCAATCTCATATCCAACAAGCGCGAATGGAATAATTGTTTTATTAAATTCGGTGCGTTTGTACTCTTGGAAATATAGCTTAATTTTATTGGGTTTTAATTTTACAAAACGACCGGAAGTCGATGTGACAAAAACAACAACAAGTGGGAAATCACATGACATGCGCGCTGTTTGTAAAATTAGTTGAATGAAAAATTTGAGAGCGAAGCAAACGAATTTGCTGAATGAAATTGCAATCAAGTAGAATTCAAGAAACGTCTATCAAATGAAGGATATATAACCTTGGCCAGAAAGTTTGAAAAGCGTTCGAGTTCGAGTCATGGAGAAGAGCCAAATAATTGTGCACTTGCACATTGCCATCGTAATAATGCTGCGGAAAACTTTGATCGCCATGTGACACAGACGTTGTGCCAAAATTATCCTCGACAAGATCTCTCTCAGGATTCCCTTGCTTTGAAAGCCTTGGCATTTCGAGCTGTATGTGTGGAGCTCATTGTTGGTCAGTTTTAGAGTCAAGGACAGAAACTATGTTAGCGTCAGATTCATCTTCAGAATCTCCGAGGCCACCCTGGTGGTTTTTCGTGGCTGGTAAAGAACCGGGCTTACTTCGGTTCAGCTCAAAACACTCAACTCCTTGAGGTGTTTTTCGCAAGGACAGAATTGTTGGCGCTAGCTGTCATTGATTCTCTCGTCGTCGTCGGCCAAAAAAGAGACTGCGATAAAACTAGGTCGTCCTCTGTAGCTGTGCGGGATTCTTGCTCTCGGCCGATCCGAGCTTGCTTAGTCGAACAGTTTCCTCATCTGCTCATTGGAAACTGGTTTCTTATGGACTACGCCGGCAATTATGCCTGTTTTCCTGCGGCCTTTTACAAATGCATATGCTCTAATAATTTATTTGCCTGGTCAGAGATAATGGAAAACGGTTTGTTGTGCGGCGGCGTACGAAGGAAATGATCAACTGGCGGCTTTAATGGATTTAATCAATGAACTTTTGCAATACGTGTCATCTTTCTTCCTCGCGGACGAGTAAAAACACTTCAACTGAGCATTCAGTTCTTCTTTTGACATTTCTTATATCGGTTTCGAAAATTTGGTGCCACCAGGACTAGCAAGCCATTCTGTTCAGGTAAAATTTGTTTTTGTTACATAATCTTCATGAATGCGTAAAATCTCGCCGGTCATATTTTAATTTTGCAACTTTAAGGGAGATAATCTTATCTCGAGCTTTGTGGCTTTTTTGTTGTTACTGGCTCGGCAATGTCCATAATTTCCTGTATTTGCTGTGTAGATAGCTCACCGAATGTGCTTTTTTTCATCCATTTTTTTTGTCGACGAAACTTTGCTTCACGCGAAAAAGCTCATGCCGAGCGACATTTGCCGCTTTCATTTCCATATAAGGTCAAACGCAGGTATAATGGCTGGTAACCGAGATCCAGTGAACCAATCAGAAAGCTGGAATTGCATTATCCGAGGCTGAGAATTTAATAATTTGAGATATGTTTCGCTTGCGTTTTTTTCGTGGCGACCAGTAAAATGACTTCGTAAGAAGGAATCTATTTACTTTATGTTAGGCTGCGTGGAGTTGTTAAAAACGCTGCATTTTTATGGATGATTTTAAATGACAACTAACCTGGCTTGCAGAGAGGGGCACAGGAAGCAGAGCAGCCCTGAGCAGCGCAAGGGTCACCTGCCGGATACCCAACATATCCCATATCATACGGGTTAGCGGGATACTGAGGAAATGCTGGCTGGCTGGCTTGGAAACAGCATCCTGAATCACAGTTAGGATAACAGGACCCCGGACAGCCGACAGGGCACGCTGGAGGGGGAGGGGGTGGAGGGGGGAGGGAGGCCTGGTAACCGACCAGCTGGTTGAACATGGAGGGATCGTAGTTCGGTGCTCCGGGCGTACAACAGCTTCTCTTGCAGGAGGACAGACAGAAACGCTTGCATCCTGGATGGCATTCCCACGCGGATCCTAAATCCAAATGAAGCGAAAACCTGATTAGAAGCATGCTAGTTATGCACTGCTTTCGAGTGATATACATATCTTATTAACCTTAGGCGAATGCCATGCTTGGAAAAAGTCTGCCTAGGGTATTCGCAGTTCGGACTCCAAGCGCCCATGCGAAAAAGACCAAGGGCCGATATTCTCCCAGTAAGGTCCCGAGCAAGCTTGGTTAATAAAATGTTTATCACCTGATGAAAAATTGCGGTTTGAAAAAGTCTCATGATCACGTATTGGAAAGACACCGTAAGAGCAATATTTACTGGGAGTCGATTTAGCGTACACAGAGTCTGACGCTTTTTTTTTTTTTTAGTGACTTTGCAGTTTTCCTTGCAATTTACGACTTCTCCTCGAGGAAGAGGCAAGAGAGTTCGATAGAAAAAAAGAAAGGATCTCACGTGTTTTTTTTTTTTTTTTTCGCTAACGTTAGCTTTAAGCCACCAGAAAATCCCAGAGTGTGTTTACACGGAATCATTCAGGACAGTGCCTGGTCCAATACTTAGAAATATCTGAAAGGCAATTGAGCAATCTGACTGATTGCATTATTTTAGCAATTGGTCCACTGAACTATCTCAGTCGAGGATGCAATAAAGTAAATGGTCCCACAAGTCAGACTTGAACAAAGTAGTGAAGATTTGGGAAAAGTAACGTTTAACATTTGATTGGCTTAGAACTGAACGTAACCCCTTTAACCTGATTGGTTATAGCAAACTTCATGCCTTGTTCATTTGGAGCTAATCAAGATGTTCAGACAAAGATCATATGAAAACAGCTCTATTTGACAAAAACTTAGGATGTGTTCCTTTCGGAAGATCCGCATCAGGATCGTTGATCCAAGATTATTCGGATTATGGTGCGTCAAAGGTACCGATGAATCCTTGATCACAGTGGATCCATCGGTTCGTTGCTCCTTCATAATCCAAAGGATCTTTGATCATTGGCCCTGATCCGCTTCATCCAAGAGAAATAAACCCTTACTTACTTTGAACTGGATTCACAGTGTCAATCACAACTGACTTCCTACCGCCATGTCCTACAAAATAGAAATAGGAATTGTTCGGACAGTTAGAAACTTGGAAAACCTTTGACAACCAAATACTCGCCTAGGTACTGAGGGGAACGTTGAGGGAGAAAGGGAAACGCGCCTAATCTTGTCTCGACAATCAATGAAATATCATAACCGGAGAAGTGCAGGTATATCCTTCACAAACCAGAAATGTCTCATTCCTAATGTAACTAACAGTGTGCACAGGCATTCAGCTAAGATAAATGCCCCTGTGATGGTCAAATATATTTTCACCCAAAATACATGTAGCACACGTGCACAAACAACACGAGTTTGTTCTTACCAGCTCTATGTTTAAGGTTCTTTAAGTTCAAGCTGTTGGCAAAGGAATAGCATAATGCAAGGAGGCAATAGGAAATCACAGCCCTCTTCATGATCTCAAGCCGATCGCCTTGTTGCCTGAAGAAAGGTAAAACGATACTTAAATATCTCACCAACATGAGCCAAAAAAATCACTCGTTTTGTTTCGTTTTGAAATTCTAACCTTGTGGGTGAACTGAGCTATTAAAGTTATGTGTACGCATGCGTGTTACTTAAAAACGGTTAAAGTACCAAAAGCGAGAGAAGATGACTTTCCCGGCGATAAAATGACGACAATTACATTTTGCTGTTTAAAGCCAAGGCCACATCGAAGGCTAGTGAAAGTCTCCTTGCTATAAACATACTAATATGCTACTATCGGGGAAACAATTTCACTTGAATTATCTTAACGTAATAAAGCTGATGAAGTAGCAGGGACAGTAATTTTTTCAAAGGAAAGACAATCGTCGGAACAGGACCGCGAAAAGTTAATGTCGAAATTCATTGCACGATCAAGACAGTAGCGACAAATACGCCAGGTAATAACTAACAACTGGTAGGTTGGAAGTAGAAAGAGGAAACAATTTTAGTGACTTTGCAGTTTTCCTTGCAATTTACGACTTCTCCTCGAGGAAGCTTTGCTTTGGGTACAAGACAAAGCTTCCGGAAGTCTAAGTTGTTTTTACAAATGAAATATGCGGTTGAATTTTGAGGTGCAAGCAACCCTCGTGTTTTTTAGCCCATAGATCAGCAGGTTGTTGACACTAGATGAAATATTGAGATCTATGCATGCTCGCGATCTGATTTCAGTATCTCCGCAGTTGATCGATATTGTCTTCCACTTTTATCCCTTTAAAAAGTACTTCGCAATCAGCAAAAAAATAACAACAAAAAAGACATCTTCTTCGTTAACTACTATTCTCCCGCAGTTTAATACAACAATGGCATTGTCTAAATCGACTGCTTCTGTTCAGTTTTGTCGGTGTTGGTCGAGAATACAGCGATTCTTAATTAAGACGATTTACCAGTGGCATAGGGCAACCATTCGTCACGGTTAACCACTCATTAAAATGAAGAACAAATGATCTTTCACAGTTATAACGTTTTAAAGAGGCAGAGGAAATGTTATAAGGTATTGAGTAATAATTTTTGTGCCCATTGACCATCGATATCCACGCCATTTTGTTACGGAGGTGAATCACTGATGAAAAAAGAACGTAGCATCACGGTGTGGTAAAAATCTGATTGCTGCGAAACCCTACAGAGAGATTAGCATTTTTCGCTCTAACTTTGGTGATCCCATTCCCTAATTAAGAGAAATCACATAGATCTTACCTTGGCAGCCTGTCAGGTCGACGCGGGATATGGTATTTACCTGCTTACAGGTGAATACTTTACCGTATCGAGCAGTGAGGGAAAGACTAGGAACTGTTTAGAACAACATAAAATATTCAACAGGTTTTCCAAGGTCGATGATAGCTTCTTAGTAAGTTAATCGTCAAACCTTTTACCTGGAGAGAAATAATAGTATTTTTTTACCGTTGACGAAGCTAACAAGAGTTGCAGGAAGTAAAAAGTTTAACTAGTCATTTTTTGTTTTGCTTCCATTGAAACAGTCAACAAATTTCACGCATTACGTCACGAGGAAGGTATTTTTCTACAGCGCTAGTGACTAGTCTGCTAGTAGCGGATTATTGCATTTGAATCCTGATCAGTTTCCTTGTCACAACAAGGAAAGAAAAAACCCTTGTACGTTGTAAGATGAAGACCTGGGATTTTTTTGTTTTTTCAAATGATTTATTAGGTTTTTTGTGTTTACATGATATGTTCAAACCGATTGTTGTACGAATCAAATCTCTTCTTTCAACCGACACTGCCGTAAACAGCGAATAGCCTGGAACGAGAGTGAGTGCGCAAGTATTTATGGGACTGTATGGGAACACGGGCAAATGTAGCTCACAACTACGCCAAAAAATTGTCACTTTTCCAAGCAATAGATAGATGCCATGCAAAAAGGAATAGTCATCTCTGGAATTAAAAGTGTGCAATATTGAAGAAGTACCTTGGTCCATCAAATGAAGTCGTACAAGAGGGTCATCTGAATAGTGTTTAGGGATAACTATGAGCAAGAGATTAATCTCTTGCTATGAGCTGATCAAAATTTTGATCGGCTTGATGGGAATGTCGCATTTAACTAATCGATATCAGCTACCAAGATCTGTGAAATTTACTAATAGCTGAGAAGTCTGAGAAATGGAAAGAAATTTTAAATTGATAGCCAAGAAACCCCTGAAAATTTACTGATCGATGAATGAGATTCCAACATTCCCGTTTTTCAGGCCCTCTTAAAAGATCGAGTCGACTCACTTTTGTAGTTGACTACATTTCATGCCTCGCTCATTACCTTTACAGTTGACTCAAAAGCTTTAGTGTAATACACATTGCGTGTCCTCTCCCTTAATTAACCCGCGCAGGTTTCCATCAACCATGTCCCGCAAATTAAAAGCCCCCACCAGTAATGACATAGAAAGTACAGACGAGGAGTTTGAATATACAGTTGAGATCCCTTTATTAAGTTTTTAAGAAATTAAAAATGAATAAATCTTAAAATCGAATTATTTAGAGGTATAAGGGGAAAACATGCACAAGCTAGTGTCCGCTATTGAAGTCATAGTTGGCAGGCCGATCCCTAAGAACACTTTTTAGCATGGTCAGTTTACTACAGTAACGTTTAACGGAAAATCACAACACAAAGCTCTAGATCTCAACCGCTACTAAGTTTTTTCTTGCAATAAATATCCTGGTTAGTACTTTGCATGAAGGGCACGTGACTAGCCTTTCGTGATGTCCGCGTGGAATCACCGCTGGATAGCATAGTTGTTTTTTTAGGTTTCCTGTCTCGAAGTTGTAAAAATATTATCTCTGTAGTTCTCTTGCTTAATTCCCAGCTAAACGTGGGCGGTTCGCAAAACACACCGCATAATACGAAAACTACAACGTACGATACCAAAACCGTACAATACGAAATCAGCACCACGAGGCTAGTCTCATGAAACCGTGACCAAACTTTGGATTTTTCTGTTAAACATGGCTAACGCTAAAGATCTTGCTCAGCACAGGTTATAAAAAGTTCTTTAGCCTGCTTTCGAATCTTTTGAATTCAATGCTTAACCAGCTTTTTAGGAGTAATACAACAACTGAACTTGCAGGAAGGCAGACAAGCTTTCTGGCATTTTACTTCACAGACGTGACCTTTCTTCAAATGTTTCTTGGAAATCTTGCTCTTCTTCTTAAGGTTGGCCTTGGCCAGTTGTTTCTCGAGCATTTTCACAGTTTTCTTTGGAACAATGAAGGGTGTTGTTATACAACACAACAAGTCACATGTTGGCAGGCATCTGTGTTGACAGACAGGTTGACAAGCCCCCCAAGACTGCCCTGGGAGAAAAAATCATAAAAAAAATGATATAAACGGACGTTTGGGACGTCACATTTGTCTATTTTCTAACCTCCACAGGTCTAACCAATTTGATATCTCGAGCTCTTGAAGGTAAGTTGAAATTCCTCAACTGATATAACATCAGCAAGTCGGTTAAGTTGATACGGAGAAACGTGATTGGTTTCATTCATACGAGTTAAAACGCTACTTGAGACTGTTCCTCTGAGGTAATGATATGTTCTTACTTTACGTGGGCTAGGCTCTGTCGAAAATCATTCAATTTCCCCCAACGATAGAATTGCTTTCATACAATGTCAGCATACTGTTACATGGATTATTTTTATTCCCATGCGATAGTGAAAATTATGCGCGAGTGACAACAAGCCTTAAGAGACAATATAACATACTAAAAGACTGGGGGTACTCCTTGACCTTTGCATGGGTATATACCTTAGCTTGTACTTAATGTATACTTACTTTTGTTTCTTATGTATGAAGAAACCAGTATGCGTCCGGTTTCTTTGCCAGACAGTCTGTTCACATCAACTAGTGAGAAAAAATAACTTTATCAACATTTGTTATTCAGAATTTAGCTGCTAGGTCTAATAAAGGCAGTCAACTGTAGCTTCAACGACCTACTCAAAACTGAGAAAGACTGATTGGTGCTGATTGTTTCATGATTATTTAAATTCGAGGATGGTATATTTAAAGGAAGGGGGGGTTAAAAATTAGGCTTTGGGCTTGTGATTATTTTGCTATCGCACTACGCACGCGAGCATTGGGCATCGGCGAATAGCTAACGATGTCGCAGCCAATAAAATTCGAGCATTCGTGAGAGGCCAAAGCGCGAGGCTGGTTAGAAAATCTCTGTATTTTTCTTTGTGGAGACCTGGAATTTTGACCTATGGAAGCAAACACAGCAGGATCTTAATTATAATGAGAACATTATGGTACTCTGAACATTGTAGAAACTTTGCTCCAGCGTGACTGTCTAGAGAACACCGAGTTGCTGTTGCGTTGTTGATGAAAAAAAAAAAAAAAATTCAGGCTTGAACGGGATTCGAACCCATGACCTCTACGATACCCGCGCAGAGCTCTACCAATTGAACTATCAAGCTATCGCAACAGCTTAAGCCGTTCATATAAGTGCGATGATCGATCATGTCTTCGTATCTTTCTCCGCAGTTCAAATACATGATCTTTCATATATCCACGGAAATCGGTAGCTTTAGATCGACAGAATTCAGTCACCCGTACATTCATAGCCTTTAATATCCTTCTCCAAGCTTTCCTTTGACTCTCTTTTGACCACGTTGACCAAAGCTGTGAAAAGAAAATTCAAAAAGATAATCACCTCGTGTTACCCATTGTTACTTCAACCGAAAATCAACATGATTAAAACGACTGGGTAAACAATACGTTTATTATAACGATAGTCAAGCATTGCTGTTTTGTCTTCACTGGATTGTTAAATTTTTATTGTTTACAGCTTTTGCAGTCTCTACCCCCAGAGTCGCCAACCCACCCTAATTTGAGGGGCCCATTGGCTTTAAATTTGTTCAACTGCTCATTTTAATGAGCAGCGTGCCAGGGCTAACTTGAATCGATATCCAACAAAACTGTTTCATCACTGCACCTAAAGATCTTATTTATTTATATTTATATATTATAATTCACAAGGGTTTCCTATCACTGTGAATATTTAAACATCTAGATATAAAATACATATATAGTAACAAGCCCGCTTTTTGCGCTTACAAGATGGCTACCACGCTGTGACATATGGGCTCCATGTGTTAGATCTTTGTTTTATAAATAGTTCGCGGTGCTCACAGGCGGTCGGAAAAGATCGTGGCATTTCTCGGTAAAACTGATTTAGGGACGGACCATTAGAAAAGGGATGGGGGGGGGGGGGAGGCTGAGACTTTTGCAGCTTGTAGGAATTTTTTTTCACGTCCACTGACTCTGCAGGATTTTTTTTTCGGGGTCAAGTCCCCTGCACGAATTTTTTTTTTGTTGGGGGGGGGGGAAGGGGGGGATTCTACTGTCGCAATGTTAGTCTTGACACTCGACACAATCTGATTGCCTGGAACAGGCTTCAAACAAATATTTTTTTATCTTTCACACAGTTGTTTTGCTTTACTGTCAAAATTATACTCCGGGGGAAACAAAACCAAGTATCAGACACATTTTAAAAAGTGCTATTGCCTAACTGATGGGGCTGCGTTGCATTTTTGTTTGATGCTTAGTAAAATGTGAATTTTGTTTATTCATTCCCCTTGAACCCGGGGCGGTGAATCAAGGTTTTGGCTAGGATACTGCGAGTGGCCGTCCAGCGATAAATATGGGGGCAATTAATTAGGGGGGTCTGGGGACATACCCCCTCAGAAAATTTTGCAAAATTGAAGCGTTTTTGGTGCATTTTCCACGATTTTCAGCCGATAGGTTTAATGTACCGATTGGACTTGAATGATTATTCGTCATTTATTTTGTCAAAAACCTTAAACAGATTGAAACTGCCCATACTAAACGCATCAGCTGTGTTATTAAACACCTCCATGATTGTCTTTGATTACCGGCCGTGTTATATGTTGGGGAAGTGTTACGGTTCGCCGTGGGTGTGCACATCAACAACAACAACAACAACAACCATTTATTTGTACTCACAATTAATAAAATAATTACAATAAACATTAAATTAGTGTAGAGTACTGCCTGCCCAAAATAACCATAAGGGCTAAAAAGAATGGGCAAACATTAAGTTACATAGATTATTTATACAGTTATCGGTCGGTAACACACTTACACACACACGCAAATATAACGATACAAACAGAATGGAAACTTACAGCGGAACAGAATATATCCTTATGAATTAATTAAAATAATTGTAATATTTAATATGAATCTGTGTCCATAATCGTCATTTATACATGTCAGTTGTGAAATCACTCCTATATGTCGTGGCTTTCAAAACACGGTATGTGCTTGTTTAATTGCAAACGAATCAAGCAGGATGGCTCTTTATAGCGCATGTTTTTTATCACTTTTAAGCCATGATTATCCATAAGAGTTTTTCTGTCAGGGTGTTTGGTTACCAGTGTCCATGATGAAGTTGCTGCGCAAAAATTGTATCAGCCTTGAAAGGGAAAAATGTCCGTTTTCCTAATTGTAGAGAAAACCAGGTGAATGGGGATTCCACCAGGACCAAGGAATTAAAACTGCAGTATAAAGTGGCTGCCAAGTTGCCCTTCAGACAAATACAGTTCTTAAGCCCGAGAGTGCAATTCACTCTGCAGGAATGCTTTTTTCTTCACTTCTTCTTTACACGATTTTTTTTTTCAGTCACCCTCCTTTGCATGAATTTTTTTTTTGCTTTTTCTCCACCCCCCCCCCCCCCTCGTCACTTTTCTAATGGTCCCTTAGACCAATCAGTTTGCCGTATTTTTCTTAAAGTCAATTACCTGTGGTTAAAAAGGATATACTAGTGCGAATTCTTCACCATTCATCGCTCTTGCTCTCAGTCAGTGCGTTACTGAAAGGTCATTGTCGTGAATTGCGCGTGTGTCAACAACTTCGACCAGTGGAGGAGTGTCGTGTGGACAAGGGTAAAAAGAGATTAAGAAAAAAGTATTTGATGAAGAGTCCACGCCATAAAAAGAGGACATTTTGGAAGTGAAAGTACAGGTAAATTGCATTTGTTTGGGGCACGGTGCTATATAGAGCATGTTGACCTCCAAAACAATTTGTTCTTGGGGATTTATTTCAAATCAATGGCATTAAGAAATCTGTGGGGTTTCTCCGGAGGAAAAAAAAAATTCTCAGGAAAGTAACGTTAGCAGTGTTATGTGATCAAATGGAATGAAATAAAGCATACTAGAATGAAATAAACTAGAATGAAATAAAGCATACTGTCAAGACTAAAACGGATATTGACCTCTACCTTAGGTACTGTATAAAGCACGTCAACGTAGATGTCTTATGGTGTATTTCACTCGGAAATTATAGAGATATGCTGAAGACAAAAAAAATTATTTACACCAGTGAAAATTATGAAGTTGTTTCGATCAAACTGCAGCAAGACAGCCTGGAAACACAACATACAAGTAGGTCGTGATCTCATAATAATTTAATTTTGAGACTGAGGAATCTACCTTCTCTCTTATTTTTAGAATAACAACAAAAAAAAGACATTGTTTAAAGTAGGTAGGAAGGTTAAGTCTGCATACGAGCCAAGTGGCCCATCAGGCCTGAGCTTATCCTGGTTTCTGTAGCATGAGACGACTACAGTCGAACCTCCGGTTGCGATCGCGACCACCTACCGAAAGCGACGCTTCTGCTCATGATCAGCGACCAGGTTTCCAAAATACCACAAGTTTTCAAGTCAAATCACTATATTTGGAACCTCTCGTAAGCGACCGCGACCACTTTCAGAGCTAAAAGTTTGAAATTTTCTTTTGTTTTTCACCTCTCGTAAGCGACCACTTGACAGTTAATAGAGCGGATATTGGATAATAAGGTATTGAAACATTATCGCATTCCTGAATAGTACAAGTCAGAGACGGAAATTAATCAATGGGAAGAACCGTATTTTTTAGCGGAGCTCCGGCGGCCCGAAGGACCGCCAAGCGGAGCCCCACACTCATATAGGAAAGAAAAGGAAACCCATGAGTTGATTTTCTCATGGTTATCATGGCTAGCGGTATTGCTCGTGGGCGCGTACCCACGACGGCGACGACGACGACGACGACGACGACGACGACGGACTCGCGCAACATGGCGGCCATACTCCAAATAATAGGTTGACAGTTACCATATGCTAATGAGGCAAAATTTTGACCCAATATGGTGTAAGCTCTCGTAAGCGGCCACCTCCCGTAAGCGACCGCATAGGCTTTCACATTTTGGGTGTTCGCTGTCACGATAACAAGAGACACTCATCACTATGATTTTACAAAATTATAAGTTGGACTCCGAAGCAAATGCAGTTCGTGAACAGTTGTCCAGATGTTAATTTGCATGACATTAAACCTCCTGGTTTCCAGCAAGAAATGCTTATTTCACATAACTTTACCTGCCCTTTTGCGCTAATAGATTTGTTCATCGGTTCTTTGAGTCCCAATATTTGGCTCGCTCCGATTTATGACAGTTTCAGTATAAGAAATGCAGTTTTGGAAAGCTAAGATTTCGTATTTTCAGAACTCGAATCGTTCATGCTTTTTAAATGCAAAATAGCAGGTATTGTTTAAAATATATCCGTGTAAACAGCCGCACGTTTGAAGTTTTCAATAGAACTGATGTCAGTAATTTCAATGGAATACATATTTTATATATTATTAGTTAAGCGAGATTTTGAATATCAAAAGACCATCTGCTCTGGTACAACAATGTACAGTAGACAACACGTGCGTTTTCGATAGATTCAGACTTAGACTCTTTACTGGAATCCAGGCAGATGTAAGCTTTGTTACTTTAAATGACCTTAAATGAAGATTGGGCTAACCAATCGGATGTTCTGTAGTTATCAGCCTGCACGTGTCTTAGTGTTAAAGTCTTTGTACTCATTTGGTATAAGCGAACACCTATGTCTACCTTAGACGATATATAAGCAACGCGAAAACTGTTGTCAGTAAATCGATTACCAACGTTTACTCTGTACGCGTGTATTAGCTGTGAAGTACCGATGAAGTTTACTCCACTGTTAAAGAAGTTGCTGTATTCCAGAAGAAATCTCAGTGTTTACTGTCGTTTCCTCGCTTCTTGGGACAAAGAAACTAGACCCTGTACCTCTGGCATCTTGTAACGAGTTCCGGCTGTCAAGCGGTTTGCTCTGCAGAGTTAAGTTATTCCCCGTTCCCGTCCAGCGTCACCGCTAGCGAAACCCTGTTAGCTAGTACTTCAAACCTTGTGCCCTCGCGAAGTGTTCCAGCCACCAGATCCAATATTTATTGAGCTCGCTAGTGCTGGTAAAACCGCCCCACAGGCCTAAAACCATTGTCCTTACATCGTTTATGGGCGGCTAGACTGTAAGAGTATTTCAACTCTCCCCTGAATGGGATGCTAGTCCATGGTATGGTTACACCAGCATATTAAGCTTGCCGGTACTCATTTATACACCTGGGTGGAGAGAGGCGCTGTGAGAGTTAAGTGTCTGGCCCAAGAACACGACACAATGTCCCCGGCCAGGGTTGAACCCGGACCGCTCGATCTGGAGACGAGCGCACTAACCATGAGGCCACCGCGCCCCACTATAAACTGAATCGGAGTCTAAGACATGCGCAGCTCGTGACATCATTAAAGGTCTGTAGCATTCGCTTCCCCAGAGCCTCCGTTTCGTTTGGTCAAATGGTCGACGAAGGGCAGAGCACTGAAAAATCCGTAACGAGCTCGTGACAAAAATGTTAAAATGGATATTGCTGGGGACGACAGTGGGGCTCTAGGTGCTGTAATATAACGTTAACAGTTAAAACTAAACCCATGGATTCTTCGTGAAAATCTCACGGTGCCCGAACATGCCGCCGTGCTCATGGCGACTTACTCACCGGGACACATTCACGTGGCACTATTCGTTGAATCTTCATACTGTACGCAACGATACGAGTCCTCAATGATGTTTTAAAGATTTGTTAAAATGATATTACTCGGTGACTGCTTAACTAACTGACTGAACTCTCAAGTGCAGTCAGCCTTACCTTCAAGTTTTTTATGAGCCTGGTGTTTTCTGCTTTTGTCGTTTGTCGAAGTGTACGCCCTGAATGTTGACTTGAATTGTTTTTCGAGCTTCTTGATGGCTTCGGAGGTTTTCTGCTCTATAATGTGCTCCATTGCTATGAAAAATAATAATAATAAGATAAAATAACTAAGTAGATTGGCACATTCGTTATTCCAGAACCCGAGGCAAGGTCAAAGTTTCATTGGAAATATACAACTTACTGAACTTAAACTGAACACTAAAAGTCAAATAGCTTAGTACTGTATTGCAAGAATTACGTGATGGCAGAACCTCTTTTAAACAGCGTTGATTGGATTGATGCCGAGACTCTCCTCATCCTTGTGCGTACCTGAACCGCTTTCCTAATGGCGTGACAGGCACTGTGTTTCAGACGGTGAAAACACAAAATTTGTACAGCGGTTCATCTCAAAAATTGAGTTGTTTTTCGATGAGAAAAAACCGACAAATCCAGGTAGCTTGTGTTTTTAGTTCGGGGGAAGGGGGGTGGGAGGTGGCGAAAAGAGTTGCAGACCAATCATAAACTGTTTCAAGAGCTCTTCCAAAGCTCAAGTTTTTGTTCGTAATGCCATAAGCCTTATCAAACCCAACGCCGGGGGAGACGGGGGCGGGGGGGGGGTGGGGACGGGTACTCTAGAAAGTTCTACACCAGGAGGCTCCGCCCGAGGTCCAACCCTTTACCCTTTTGTATACCATTTTGACAAGAAAAGTACCTCTTTCGTATATCTTAATTAATTGAGGAAAAGGTATCCCTTTCACATGCTTTCATAACTGACCCATATTATGAATAAATCGACAAAAAAGTAGCACTTCTTAGCATTTTCATGTAGCTCCTAATAAATGAAATGATACAGTCATAAGGTGCATCTGTTCGAAGTATTTTAATTAAAATAACTAACTAACCCAACCTTTTCATATACCTCAACTTGTAGAATCCGTACCCTTTATATACCTGAAGCCTGAAAAAGGTACCCCTTTAATTTGGGGCGGAGCCTCCCCGTATAAGCCATTACAAGGCGTATCCTTACGGGGCCGAGCTGCTAGTAGTCTACCCGAATTAATTTTATCATTACCATTCTTGATTTATCACCATAACCTTACCTTTCTTATCTATGGTGATTTCTCCCTTGTCATGGGTAGCTACTTTGGATTTGGAGTACACTGCTTCGGGAAGATGCACCACAAGCAATGCTGTGAAACAAAAGCTGGCAAAGCTTGCAATTTTTGGAAGCCTGGTCATTCTAAATACAGAATCATAATTTACACATTTAGTTCTAATGAGTAAAATTACTATATGAGTATACCAGATTTAGTCTTACCAGGGAACTTAATGACGGCGACGGCAGCGAAAACGTCATCAAACAAAAGGTTTAATGTCTTTAATGAGCAAAACAATGGCAATGCACGTGCATTATAGATCTTTGTACATTTTGCTGCCGTCCTCTGCAAAACAACAACGTGAAATGACCAATTTCTGCGTATTTTAGACAACACAGGCAACGGTGACAACTTTTTGTGTATTTCTTTTTGAAATTGATTGCTCGCATTACATATTTAGTTTGAGCAGGTTTTCAGACAGATTGGCGTACTGAGGAGATTCAAATAGTAACGAAGTTCGAAAGTAAAATATAAATTCATTTCTAAGTAGGCGTCTTCCCTGACGTCGCCGTTGTCCTTTCGTCTTTACTGTAAATTCCGAGAAAGATCTCAACTACGCTTCCTTCAATTTCATATATTGACTTCTAGAAACCGTGACTGAATAACGTCTGATAAGTTCATATTTTGACAAGCTGGTCAATCATGGAAAGGGACATTCTGATTGCTTTCGTGAGCACTTCTGATTTTAAATCATGTCGCGGCTAAGATGGACTGACCACGAATTAGTTTCCATGAAATAATACGCTTTTTAATGGGTACATGCAATCGCCTGCTCAATTAATGAGCAGGCACGTGAGAATCTTGTTGACGATCGTCTGGAAACAAATGTACCTTTTGAGATCAGAAATACACAATCATAAACTATATTTTAGCTTAACTAGCCTGTTAATCACTTAGCAAGATTTTCAATGAAGGAATTGTCACCCACCTCGAGATGTCATGCTCAGGGAAGTCAGCACAAATCAGTTTTTCCATAATTCTAAACACCGTTATATGACCCCTTGTTTGTTCGCTTACAGGTGATGACATGCGATATCAACGCCGCCCTTTTAATTGATCAGTTTAGTACAGAATGACGGTGAATGTTTCCCTCTTTCATTTCGAAAGACTCCTATCTCCCGACCAAATTTAACAGGAGTACAAAACTCGGCCACTCCAATGTTACTTCAAATTTAGATAAACAGAGCATATAAACACCAAACGACTGGTATGGGGGCCTTGTTAAGTGGATAGGGACAAGATTTGTTACTCATTTCACAGACAAACTAAGGGCGAAATCTTAGGAGGTCATTTTTGATAATGAAGATTTTTTCTTCAGTTGCATATTTGTACAATTAAATCAGTTATCAAAGGGAAATAGTAACCACTGTAGCAACACTTCCCTCCACAATTCAAGAAATTAATGACGTTTACCTCACTTCAGTTACCAGCCAGCTGGAACAAAACAATGCTCTGTGTGTTGTATGGGCCCAGGTGCCAATTGTCCTTGTCTTAGCAATTTGTCTGTATTCAGCGCTTAATGTGGCACTTCAAAATTTGTTTTATCCGAGCTAGAGATAGAGGAAGACAGTAGAAGATTCCAATTTATTTAACACTATAGAATTAGTGACGTGATTTGATTGGATGGAATCTAATGACACGAAATTAACTTTTGTTTTATGACAGGTTATTCACAACAAGCCAGACAATCTTCCCAATGGCGTTGTTCAAGTGAAAGAAACGCTCACCGTGGAAAATCGCTCTTTGCCTACATTGCCACTATAATCGTTTGGGGGATACACAAAGAATAAACATTTCAAAGTCACAAAGAAACTCTTCGGATCATCAAATCTCCCATTGACGGGTAAGTCGAGAAATGTAACAGGTACTCTCAAAAACAAACTCTTCACGAGCCGGTGTAGTATCTGGACAGCGGCTGCGAATAAAAACCATGTGGTTCAACAACCTCATAAAAGACCCAAATTGTTTACTCCTGTTTCATTAGAGTTTCCGATATTACTCAAGAAATGGCTGATAAAAATGTTCATTTCGAGAGGTTGGACTTCTCCCCACATTCACTCTACAAGACACCACGTAGGAAGTTTTGATATCATATCTGACAGTCTATCGGTGCGCTGTAGACCGAGGGAGTGTGGGTGGCGAGATGAGATGGTATCTATGGGATCTCCCGCAAATTCTTGCCAAGCCATCTTCCCAGATAAAATGTGCGGTCTATACGCAACAGACTTTTCGTAATTGACTAGCAATCAAAGCCAAGTTAATGAACATGTATTGTTATACCTTCCAACACAATAGTTTTCTGATTGGACGAGTCCCGTGTCCCGTGTCCCGTGTCAACTCTCTAGGGAGACAACAACTTGAACTTTTGCAGATTTGAGTGCCAGTCGGTGTCGAAGCAAATATATTTTTTCGCAGTTCTTATTTGTATTTCTGAGTTGGGAGGTGTAACAAAACACTTAATGACTGGCCCAACGGGAAACAGTGAGTTTTTTCCCCTCTACCACCACCATGACTCCCTGCAGGTACGTCTCAGAGAAAAAAATAGCCATTCGAAAAAACAAAGCAACGTTTTGTCCTTGAAACGGTTTGTACAAAGCTTGATTAGTCGAGTTTCGCTCGCCAGTAAAGGGATGGCTCTTTCAAAATAGGACACATAAATTGAAATATATCGAGTAAAAAAGTATGCTTTTAAGTATACTTGGTAAGTCTAAAAATGAAAACAACTGATTTTGTTTCAGCTCAAATTTGCCACTGTAATAATAAATCTATAGTCTCCCACTACTGCCAACATTCAATGGGAAACAATTATAAGAGATGGCAGCGAAAGCTCAACTACCCAACGTACTTAAGTTCCATGCAAAAATAATCAATGAAAAAGCGCGTAAGAAACGATCTGTTCATAAAAATCTGCATGATATCAGAACAAGCTTTTGCATTTGGGGGCTGTTGCGTCGAAGGTCTCGAAGGACTACATCGAAGATTTTGTGACACGTCCGATGGCTAACGCTGAGAACTGGACGTTTCTTCGATTTTGAGCGAAGTAAAAAATATACTAGAAAATTTAACAATGAAACTTGTACCGAACGAACTGCTTCCGCGCCCTGGCTGGCAAAAATTGTATCATAAAATCCACTGGGAAAACCGGCTTAACAGAATAGCTGGTTGGGACTGAAAAGTCGTCTCAAAATGGCAACTAGAAGAGCCTTCTTCTGCTGTAACTGTCTCTGAAGAGCAAATATTATCAGCTTTTTTTCAGCTCTTGAGCTGAGTACAGCTTCAAACTTTCCACGAAATTTCACATCGGAAAAACAAGTTTGGAGAACTTAACTGGTGTACCAAATGCAACTAGCATAAAGTAGCTTGAAAATGCTGCCCTCGGCCTGCGGCCTCGGGTAGCATTTTCAAGACCTCGGTCACAGTTGTTCACTATACGGACCAACCCTAAGCCGGTCAATAATAACATATATACCTTGGCTGTTAAATATTAACGTTTCAGTTATTGATTGTTTTGTCACGTTTTCGTGTCCCCCTTTCCCTCTACTCGCTATCCTTCTGCCATTCCTCAGCTGGGTTCAGAAAAGAGAATTTAGACAAGTTTGGCGCGTGTTTCGACGTGTTATTCACTTAACGAAAACGGTAAGGCAGGTAACAGAATGAGTGGTCGTCTGTTGTCTGATATAATAGCATGTTCACATAACTATGGAACTATGGAACAACGTAGTAGAGGTAAAGCTGGATACTAAGGCTTGCTTAAGGGGAAGGACGTGTTTCTTTGCATTGAAGGTGTGAACTTGTTAATTAAGGGAAATCAGTTCCATTCTTACTGAACACTGAGTCACGCACAATGGCTTGCATGGGATTTGAGTAAATTTCTAATCTCTACTGAAACACCATCCATAAAAGCTGTGATCCGTGACCGCTTATCTCTAGGTGACTTCTCTTACAGTCTGATCAGCGAACAAGTAACGCTTAAAACTTTCTAAAAACGGAAAATCAACCAATTAAATGGACTAAGACTTACATCTTTCTGTACACCGTACTAGGGATACTCTCTGTACAACAGGTAAACTGCACAATGTGTGTCTGTTGAACCAACGGTAAAAAAAAAAAATGACCGAGAATGTTTGAAAATGTAAATCAAGTTCGAAAAAAAAAATGCAAACAAAATCGGGGGAACCCAATTAACTACCACTGTCTTATTGATGTCGGTTTTCAAATTCCACCCCCAATTGAAACATCAGTAGATCAATCTTGTAACAAAGCTAGCAGAAACTAATACGTATTTTACAATACTGTTTATTCATCTAATGTAGTTGTTTCACTTCGGTAAATAAACAGGTCAAATAGTAGCTATGCAGTAACTGTCATGAAGACATCAGTTACTAAATCACAAAGCTTGGGCTAGCATGAATGCGGGGTCTCGGGGGGGGGGGTACTCCCAGAAAAATTGGGTGGGGTTGTGCGGCCTGCTTCCCAAAACCCTTACCCTATTTATGACCAAAATCTGCGCTTTTCCCTACACTATTTATGACTGACCTAAAATTTGATACTCTATTTATGACTGCTGCGGCCTGCACAGTTGCTCTTAACATAATTTATGAAGGGCTTTTGTCGATGGTCTTATCTATGATGATGAAAAAGTAGCTTCTTCTAAAAAACATACTTAATTTAAGACCAGAGTGCAAAAACCATACCCTATTTCTGACCAAAATGGCCAAAATCGATACCCTATTTATAACCAAAACGGCTGAAGAACCATACCCTTTCGCACATACCTTTATAGCCCATATAAGGGAGTACCCTCCGGGTGTGGGGTGCAGTATTCACCTAACGAACACACCTTTTAGATTACAATATGTCACAATGCCATGCCATATATATTCTAGTCTATTATGGCTTGTAATTTACTGCAATGTGGGAAACAAAATTAGAATAAGTTAGGTTCGATCGAGTATGTTAATTCGTATATTTAACAATTAGATTATGAGCTCGAGACTTCTGCCTCGTCAGCTCTATCGCATAGAAATGGAGAGGGAATAATCTAATTGTTTGAGTATAAATCGTTCAAAACTTTATCTAAATCCTCTTCACACATTCACACACGGCGAAAACGCAGAGAAGCGGCCACCATGTTGTTAACAACCGCACACTGCGAGGCTACTCCGTACTATCTAATTAACAAATAGATTCCCTGTAGTGGTGTGCGTCTGTTCAGTAACAGATCACAGATGACGTCAACATGTGGTAGGAACAAAACATTGGCGCACAAGGCGATAGCCGAGTATATCACTGATGGTCTTACAATATTTTGACGACTTCTGTGATCTTTTACTGAACAGACGCATTGCAACATGGGATCGACTTGTTTTATGTACTAAAGAAATATAAAGATTGTCAATGACGTCATGCTCGCGCCTATCCTCAAATAGATCATAGAGTAAAACGCAATCAAAATGCGAGAATAATTTGACTTATTATATAATAAACAATTAGATTATGAGCTCGAGATTTCCATCGCGTGATAGTTTTGCCCTCGTCAAATCAGTATCACGCATAGAAATCAAGAGCGAATAATCTAATTGTTTTAGTATAAATCTACTAGTCGTTCAAAACTTTATCTAAATCCTCTGCACAGACAATTCGAAAACGCCAAGAAGCGGCCATCATTTTGTTAACAAGGGCACACTGCTACGCTATTCACTATCTACCACAGAATAGATAGCGAGTAACGTAGCCAATCAGAGAACGGCATTCGTGATAGAACGCTAGTAGATTTATGCTAAAAGAATTTAGATAGTAGCACTTGCAGCATTGCTCAGCAACATTGTCTATCGATAGCCAGGCTTATCTTAAATGTTTGATATTTTTAGGGTTGAGTCTTTTTCGGTTAGTTTGATTCGCTTGTTTGGAGATATTTCAGATATACATAACTTAGGTCCTTTTATTTAGTACTTGTATACTACCATAAAAGAATTCCGAAAGTAACGGCCCCCCGTTACTTTCGGATAGATACGTAATGATAATAGGTAATTATTTTTTTTATAGCGCCAACTCCGCTTAGCTAAAAAGCCTGACTTCGTAGAAAGACTACTCTCATAATGACGAAAATATACATTAATGAAAAATAAAAAAACAAACTGCGGTCACCAACATAGCAAAACAAGGCATGTTGTAAAAAACTCGATTTCTCAGAACTTAACGAAACTGTTGACAGTGAGAAGCTTCTTCTCTACTAGCCATTTATATGTTTTTTTTCAGCAGATTTTAAGTCTGCTTATTTTCATTTGTATCTATTGTCATATCTTTCCTTATTAGGTACCGGTTTCCGTTATTAGGCACTAATCTTCTTGTTTAAATTTATCGTAATGAAGCTAACCGTTTTATACTTCTGATGATGTATGTAGAAGCAAACGAAATGTTAAGTTCTCAAATCAAGGTTTTTACAACATGTGTTGTTTTGTCATGTTTGTGACGGCAGTTTGTTTTTTGTTTTTTACTTAAGCTGAAATGGCCGAAGAACAAGAGCTTATACATTAATTAATTAATTAAATAATTAATGAACAAGAAAACAAGAGAAAATACAAACTAGTTAAAATGTAAGTAGATAAAATTTTAATTAAAATGATTATTTACAATATGGTTAAAAACGTTTGTATATATGGTAATTCACAGTCGTTTCAGGCCTAGGGGGCGCGTAACATGTCCAACATGAAGTTAACAGATGTTGGTACTGAAGGGCAAAAGAAATGGTCGCATTTTACATTAATCTAAAGAACTGTTTGAAACGTTACATTAAATATAATATGTTATTGTGTGAGTCGAGCAGGTATAATCTTCAAAGGGCCGTTATTTTCGGGAGCGACATTACTTTTGCTGGGACCGTTTCTTCCAGGGTTCAATAGGAAGGTAAAAAATTTAGCCGTTTTTTTAGAAGGTCGGAGGGGGGAGTGGGGCGTTACATTGGGAATTCTACAGTATTAATGTTAGCGAAATTCTGGCTAATTCATTGCGTTTGTAATTTAGGGAAGATGATGAAATGCAAACGACTACAGCACCCCCCTGACAGCTTGTGTTCGTGGTTCGTCAGTATCTGTGCTTCTGTATGCCAGTTGTTGGATCTTGGTTTTAGCGTTAGCTTTGGCGTGCTGCTTCCTGAACTAATGGGCGAGTTCAGAGAAGGCCGAGCGAGGACTGGTAAGGCTAGGTAATTGTTGGATCCTGGGCCTGGGCGGATCTGGTTGGGGATTGGGGGGTGGGGAGGGGGTGGGTGGTTTCGGAAGGCTCGGTCGAACCCCCTATATTTGAAAAAAATGATTCATTATAACACGCTGAATTTGCCTCAGAATGCCGGAAATCCATTTCCAAGGAACTCAATTTTAAAAATTTTCCGGGGAAGCATGCGCCCGGACCCCCTACAGGGGATAACCTTCGGCGGTCCGTATCTCGAATCCCCTTCTCTAAAATCCTGTATCCGCCCCAGGGATCTGAAATTTGCGCTTCCACTGCTAATCAATCTGCTAGCTACCTGAATAAAAAATGCATTTTCATTCGATTTGATTTTTAAGGTCTATGGGTCAGTAGCTTGCCAATCGCTTCCGCCAGCTCTTGAGCCTGCACCGGTCAGACCTGAACTTGAAGTGGAAATATGTCGGAACCTGAAAGTCGTGATTCTCAGTACGCTCGTGGTCTGGACGGTCCTGGTTCAAGAGCTGATCGGCATCGCTAAGTTAGTGTTCTCGGACAACCTAAACAAATTCAACAAGCATTCAAACAAAGCTTGTTTCTGTTGTTGTTGTTGTACAACAGCTGAAAGAGGTAAATTCCATCCTAGAGAAGTGCCAATATTCCTAGTCACTGCATTTTGCAGAGATTATGGTAAAGCCGGGTGGTTTGGCGCAGATTTCGTCTTACCTCATTACTTTGTTCATTTCTTGTCATAACCTCCCCTTTTCCGGCGCTGTAGCTAAATGTCTTTGCGTTCCCCCATAGATGATCCAAACACACCGAAAAATTAAGCCCCTGCTTGCCAGTATATGAACTTCGCATGAAATGCCCTAGTTTGACAGACTTTTTCACTCGTGTGCTAACTAGTACTTTTGTTTTGGAATTACAGTTTGGGTCGATTCTCTATCGTTGGGTCTGACATTTTTCCTCGGCCCTCTCGGATCAGCACTCTGCGAAACGATTGGATGTCGCTTCACCTCTATCGCTGGGTGTCTGATATGTGCACTGAGCTTGCTGTTAACTTCTTACTCCTCCAGCCTTCTGTGGATGTTTGTTACCTACAGTTGCCTGTATGGTCTGGGTTCTGCCCTCTTGTTTTCGTCCTACTTTCTCATAACAGCTAAGAACTTTCGTAGGTGGCAGTCTCTCGCAGTTGGGATCGTTTCAGTCGGGGGTAGCATTGGAGTCCTCGTTATGGGTCCCTTATTACAGCTCTTGATTGATGTGTTCGGTTGGAGAGGAACTTACAAGATGATTAGTGTACCATTCTTTGTAATGGCGTGTGTATGTGGCGCCATTTTCGGTGATCCTATCCAAGATCCTTCCAAAAACAGCCAACAGAACTGCGCGGAAAAACCAGACGACTTAAAAACCCTTTCCGTCGAAGGACTATCGACGATGGATATTGGTATAGTAAATTTAGGCCACGTGGAAGATTTGGAAAATACGGCAATTCGTAAAGACGAAGAAAACAACAATAGAGAAACAAAAAGAAACTTCTCTGAGTATCATTACAAGAAAGACATGAAAGGAAAGAAATTTTCGGGTAGGAAACGAAAATTAAGGACACTTTTGGACATTTCCGTGTTCAAGGTTCCAACTTACACGATAGCAATGGTCAGTCTTGTGTTGATGAACTTTGGCCATTTCATTCCGCAAATGCATTTGGTAAGTGGATCAATGACGGTAATTATAAACACCGTAGGGCCACGTTACTCCGGACAATTTACAAACGCTGTTTTCTTAATACCCTGACCTTATTTAACAAGCGCGAGGGGAACAATTGTTTTATTAAAAACGCCCCCAAAATTTAGAAAATTAGACTAAAATAAAAGTAAATCACACGTACGCTTAGCATATTTGTAGAGCATGGTATAGATAAACAATAGTCTCCACTTGGCGCGAAAACATGCCCTGATATATTAGACTGCACTGTGTGAGACTAGGACTGAGGGCTAACACACAACAACTTGGCATTTTGATCAAAATATTTCCAAGTTTAGATTCTATCGTTTTAAAAAACTTATTGTTTTCATTTCAGGTAAAATATTGTCTTGAACTGGACATTTCTGCTGACTCGGCATCTCGACTTTTCATTTTTCTTGGTTTATCATCCTGCGTGGCTCGCGTTGCAGCTGGAAGATTGTGTGACGTTCAGTGGATAAATACTATTTTTATTTACCAGTTTGGAGCTCTGCTTGTCGGATTTGTTACTGTAGTGCTCCCAGTTATACAAAGCTACGAGAGAATGGCAATCTTCGCCGTGATTTATGGCTTGGGTGATGGGATCTTTGTCACGACAATGAACTCACTTCTCATGTTCACAGTGGACGAGAGGCGCAGAGCGGCCGCGTTGGGGCTGGGAAACACTTTGCTGTCGGTAGGAGTTGCAGCCGGGCCTCCACTGGCAGGTGACTCAGGCCTGGGCTATTTTATTTCATATATATTTGATGGCGCAAACGGTGTAAAACTCAGACTTCCGACTGCAAACTACAGACCGGGGGGCGAGGAAGGGGGGGGGGGAATGCAGAGTAAGGGGAAAATGCAGACTTCTTAAGTGTATAAAAATGGAAAAAGTGTAGTCATGAGATGTCATAAGTTCTGTGGAAAAAGGTTTGCCACTGACTCTTGACATTTTTCAACAGACGTTTCGTCTAATGCTTAAGCCTTCATCAGTGATATCACTGATGAAGGCTTAAGCATTGGCCGAAACTTCTGTTGAAAAATATCAAGAGTCAGTGACGAACCTTTTTCCATAGTTCTTAAGTGTGAATATCGTATTCTTTCCAGTATCAAGGGCTAGTCGTAAACAGGCTAACCTAGGCGTTATTCAGGCGAATCCGAGTGGTCTGTGCTTCGGTTATATATCCTGAATAACTCTTTTAGCCCGTTGCCGGTTAGCTCTGGATAATATGGATATGGTGAGACGATTTAGTTAAAAAGTTTCCAGTCTGCAGTCTGCATTTTACCACCGTCTGCAGTCTGCGATTTAAACTGGCCAATTAATCATATCGACGCAAGTTTTTAAGACCTGTTTAGCCACACAGTTCCGATCAGTAATCATCTGTAAAGATTATTTGCCCGCAGCTCAAATTGTTTTCAGGAGAAATTTTCTGTTGGTTTGAACACGCCCTAATTTGAAGTTCACATTCAACATCCCAGATTAATTCCTATTAACGACTCTTGTGACACCTAATCGGTACTTTTGGGGTTTGATCAGTATTCCGCCTTGAATCCACGTCAACCATCTCCCTCTCAGTGCTTTCAGCACCATCCCCTCAACTGGCAAGTCAAATTTTTGCCATAAATCCAAACTCGGAGATATCTCTCTCAACCGATCAAAAGACGATATTAGTGTGGATCTATATATTTCGCCTTAATGTCCTGTATCCCGTTTATTGCGGTTGCAAAAATCAACAATTTGTCCTACTCGATATCCCAAAATATCTGTTCCAAATATCCCAAATCCTATCAATTTTGTCCCCAATAACGTGCGTCCCATTTAAATTTTTCACCCAAATATCTCGTATCCCGAACAACTCTAATTATAGGTATTTTGTTGTATGTGTTTGTTGGCTATTTTGGGGGTGGACCCTGCACAAAACCTGGCAAAATACAAAAGGCGGTCATGTGTGTTCATACAACCAGCCAATAGAAGCATTTCGATTATGCATTTCATGCAGGATCAAGGACCTTCCAAAACAAATCTTGGCCTGTTTGTTTGTTTGTTTGATGTTTACCGGCCTTCCTAATCATTTCCCTCTATTAACTATGCCCTTTTAAGGCTTCAATCACAAACTGCTTGTTGTCTAATTTCAGGATTCCTGGCAGATGTGTTTGATTGCTACACGTGGTCGTTTATTATGGCTGGTATCTTGGTGCAAATAGCTGCCTTGCTGCCTCTGGTTGTGTTCTGCCTCGGGGAAAAGAGAGGATTTGACTTGAAAAACAATATAAGTAGTGACGAACAATTAGCCACATATAGACATACAGTATTTGGTCCACCTAGAGCACGCTAACTAACTTTTAAAGGTCTCATTTGTGCAAAACACATAATCAATATCAAAATTAGTAAAAGCTATCGTAGGAATATCGTGGGAATGCGAGTGCAATCATCCTCAGCTATGGATTAACACTACGAGTGTCTTTTTTTTAAGTTCTCTCAAAATTGCACGAGACTTCAGGAGGGTGCAATTTGAAATAACTTCCAACTTCGAGCGTTCGTAAGATTACTCATTTATTTTTTGAAATAACTGAGCTACTACGCGCGCTCTCATTAGTCGGTAGGTGTGTTTAGATGAGAATAGGTAAACACGGTTGTGACGTTTTAGATTCGCGCGTATTTTTGAGAATTATTTTATAAAAACAACAGAGCACTTTTTCCGTGTTTACATAGCCTCGTCTAAACACTGGAGTGGGGGCTGGGAGAATTCTCGAAAGTTATGTAAACCCGCGACTACGTCTCGGGTTTGTATAACTGTCTCGAATTCTCTCAACCCTGCTCGTGTTCAGATGAGGCTATGTAAACACGGAAAAGGTGCTCTATAGCTTAAATGTGACTGAGAAAATTATGAACGCACCAGCGTTACTTTGATTGCAGTGCAAATTAAACAATTAACGATAAATTGGCTTGCTCTCAGCCAGTCACGATGAAGTAATTTTCTCAGTCATTAGGTAACTCGGTGACATCAATCAAGATCAAGTCAAGGAAAAAACAGGTAATTTTTTATGTTTCCTTTGCCATGTCATGCATCGGTATCTTTTGATTTATTATTGTATTTAACAGACTTGTACTTAACAGCTCATGCTTTCATAAAAGTAAGCTAAGGGTATGGCTTTTTTTATTATTTGCTTTTACTAAACTTCAATTTCAAGAGAAACGTTTCAGCATCTACAGAATGATCGCTTAACTCACTTGAACAAGACTACACATTAAGAGTACAGAAGAGTAAAAAAACGACAACAGCAATTTGACCGAATAAACGAAGTATTTGTATTTGCACGGCGTTAAACATAATTATGCTCTAAACACTCATTTAAAAACAAATTTTCTCAAATCATGTCAGGCTGTACTGATCAAAACGTGCTCGGTTTAGGTTCAAATTGCTCCGAATTTTTCTTTGCGACTTACTGACTTTTGAAGATTACTGGTACACCGATAATAATATAAGATAATTACAAAAATGAAAGAAAAAGAAGACAGGACCAAGCAGTGATATGGCTGAACTTGATTCTGACTCGATGCCAAGTATGATTCACCGACTTGTTAAGCAGTTATTGGGACAGCGGTGTGCAGCTTGGCGTCATGCGTGTGGTCATCGTAGTAGGGATCTCTTGCTTTTATGCTCCTATACGAAGAAAATGGAAGTATATCATTTGAATTTGCACATGGCAAACTAATGAAAGATGTATGAAATATGCTTAAAAGAACGCCGGTAACGATTAATCATTATAGATTAATGTCGTAACCTTTAATCGTATTTATAACACAATTATCGTGATTGCTTCTCTGCGCGTATATTTGTCATGTATTCGGCGCGCGATCACGTGTGAATCCAATTACAGGTATCCAGTTGGATACCTGTAATTGGACACCTTCGCCATTTGTGCGTCAATTACGCACGCTTTAATGGCTTCCTTCTTAATGTTCCCTGCAGTTTTTACAACTTGTGGAAAACATCACTGACCTTCTCGCTCAAAAGAAGTTCTCAAAGACTTTTTTAATCTTGAAATTTGTTACGATTGATTAGTAAAGAGATCTAGTGTCGTACAATTCAGGGAGAAATCGTGTTTGTAATTTCTATTCAGCCTCACGCGGTGCACCCGTTCGATTTTGAAATTACTCTCCCGATTACTCCCTGAATATTGTACTGCACTAATTACATTATATACAACGTGACAAGCGTTGAAGGCGAACGAAGGAAAAAGTGGAACAAAACCTCGAAGATGATACCAAAGTGGGGGCTATCATCAAGGTCTGATAAGCTTTCAGCCCTCCCCTCTCACTTCTTTACGCACCATGACGGAAGAAGTTTTAGGAAAACCCAGAACGCCCTCTGTCGGGGTCAGTACATATTTCGGAAGTCCAGAAGCTTTTGACAATTTTTTAACCAAAACTGCCCATGTACGAACACTCTGTTTTCGTGGTCAGGCGTTTCAATTAGAGACAGTGACATGCAGGGGAACGGGGCGGTAAATATAGTAAAATTTGACTGTACCTGGCTACATAGGGCTTCTGCCAGCGGAGCTCAGCTGTGGTGTTGATATCAGGTCCTAGTGTGTGAACACTAGTTCCTTTTGTGAAGCCATTCGGTAACTGGATCATCACGTTGCCGTCAGTTCGACCCATGCGTTCTTCACCACGTGGATTCATGTCATAATGTCTGAAAAGAAGGCGTGAAAATAAGTTTCGTCTGGAAATATCCAGTGGCGTTGCAGTGGCATGGGAGGCGCGGTGGCGTCATGGTTAGTGCGCTCGTCTCCGGATCGAGTGGTCTGGGTCCCAGCCCTGGCCGGGGACATTGTGTTGTGTTCTTGGGCAAGACACTTTACTCTTACAGTGCTTGTCTCCACCCAGGTGTAGAAATGGGTACCGGCGAACTTAATGCTGGGGGTAACCCTGCGATGGATCCATCCAGGGGAGGAGGGGGGAGTAGAAATACTCCTATAGTCACTTCATGCCACAGAAACCGAGATAAGCTCCGGCCTGATGGGCCTCTTGGTTCGTATGCAGACTTATTGCCGTGACACTGGCATTGACAAACATTGTTGTCTGGTTCGACTGTACAACGCCGGAATGGAATTTACCTTGGTAATATCCTGAAAAAGACCTCCAACTAGACGTACCAAGGAAAATCAGTCTTAAAAACGAGTGTTTGCTAAGAGAGAGACTAAGAAAACTGCTCCGTAAAGCCAGGAAACTTGCAGTAGTTCTTTCTGCTGTTAAGCCCGCTTACAAAAGGCAATTCAAGGAGAACCGCTATACTTACTTGGCATTATAGTGAGTTTCAAATCTTCTCAGAGAGTCAGCAGTCTCGGCTGTCTCAAAATATTGGTCGTTATTTTCACTGTATCCAGTTAGCTCCTGGAAGAGTCAGGCGGACAAAAAGTAGAACATCAGTTTCTTTTACATTGAAACATCGTTCACCACAGCTTGGAATATCATTCCCACGGCCCAGGGCGCGTCCCGCGCAAGTATTTACATCCAAGATGGTAACCATCCGTGTTTGAACGTCAACGATGAGAAGCAATTCAACTGGGGATGAGCTACTAGGCTGATACTCCTACCCATTGCCTTAAATGTATCTAAAGGCGATACCTAATGAAAACGAGGGGGATTTGCGAAAACAGAATTGACGAGAGCCTGTCTACTTGAGCCTGTGTACCTCACTTTTCAGCGACTATTGCGGTTAGCCAGAGATCAATAGGTCATTTCCGAGCTGCCTTTTGCCTAATATTTAAATCGCGTCCTCGTGCAAAAAAATATTCGTATAAGAAAATGCTTGAAAATGAACGTGCAGATGAAGACTCGTTTTGACAAAAATACGACTCTGCGAAGACAACAGGACAAGGCATCATGCTAAACTGACGGCAGTATTTAAAAAGCTCTTGGAACTAAGCGGTTGTTGAAATTTTTGGCTCTTTGGGTGTAACACTGGATTTCTGGGTGGCAAAAGCGCTAACGAGCTTATAAATTCTTCGTAAAATTTTCTCGCGCATTACTATATCTACATGCGCTTGTAGCATTTGATCCTTTTAGCGAGACGTTTTTGTTTGTCATGAATTGTTTGAACTGACCTTTGTTCCTGTGGAGACGTTACCCAGTCTCTCCGCTTCCGTTGGATCATTTCTCTGTTTTCCTCTGAATGATAATTTGGCAATGCTGTGGAAATAGAACAATATCTGGCATGATGAGGCAGATGATCTTTCACAGTTACTCAATAGCTTAGCATGACTAGAAGAAGTGAGCTAGCGAAGCTCTGTTCATATCTCATTATCGATGTCCAACGATTTCTTTGTCTCTTGGCCAGGGTTTGCTTCCTTCTCTTGTTCTTACTAAATACTATGAGGGACTCAATGGTAGGTTATCTTCGATAGTTGTCGGTTACAAAGCATAGTCTTTGGCGGCAGGACAGTTAAATTTCGATTGTTTGACGGCTTACTGCCATTTGAGGTCGCCCTCTCTACTATTCTTAAGCAAGAGCCTATGAAGAGACTCTTACTCTTCATTCTCTCTAGCGATCTTGTCGTAAAGTTGTTAAAGTAACGACTTTCGTTACTTTCAGGCCCCGTTTACACGGGTCCGGACAAATTTTTGCACGGACAAAAACTTGCACAGTTCCACCTTGCATTTACAAGGGACCGGCGGAACTGGACGAATTTTTGATGTGCAAGTTTGGGACCTGAAAAAAGCAGGTCCCAAACTTGCACACTTAGCTGTTCAAAATTTCGTCCAGTTCTGCCGGTCCCGTGTAAACGCAAGGTGGAACCGTGCAAGTTTTTGTCCGTGCAAAAATTTGTCCGGAACCGTACGTGTAAACGGGGCCTCAGATATAGTAGCCTTTTTTCCTCTATTATTACCTCCTGCGGGGCGATTCTATCAATTTTCGGTCTCTGTAAAAGTGTGTATAAGAGGACCAACAAAGAAGCTAAGTAAACAGAATATCTGGAACAGACATTACAGGTTTGAAGAAATTGGTATTTTTGATACACTGATTGAAATTTCAAAAGGACGAAAAGTGTTGAAGTTGATCATATACACCGTGTACATTGGTAATGCTCGATCCACCCAGCTACATGTATCATCGTGTTGCACTGTGAAAATACTCGGATACACGTCTTTTTCACTGGCACAAAATGAGATCGGCAGCATAATTACTTGTCTAAACAAAAACATACAGTTATTAGGAAATCGGGCTGAAAACGCCTTAGACGTTTTTGAAAAGAATCGTTACATAGGCAAAGAATAACCGACATATAATCCTTGGTATCTGACTGTTTTTCACTGTTCGTTTCGAAATAGTCATTTATGGTGGCTCCTTTTTGGTGGGGTATTTTTTCATACCGTTACAATCATTTACAGGCCTCAGAATACTCCATTTAGTTTACCTACGGTCAATATCCTTAACTGCTATGCCTTATTTACTCCTTCTAGGCCTCGAGTATGAGTTTGTGCAGGTGAGGCAAGTGAGCGAGATCTATGTACAATCTGTTTTACGTGGCGTGAACCTGAAAAGACTTAAATTAATAGCAAGAATTCTTGGCGCGGGCAGAGAATTAGTTGTCACCATTCATTTTCTTCTTCAAACGCAAGCCACGAGTTTAGCGCGCGTGTAGGCGCGAGCTCAAGTGTACCGCGAGATCTCGACGCGGGAAAATTCTAGAGCGCATTCTCCTCGCAATATCAAAAATGGCGGACGAAGCAACAATTTCAAGTTTACCCAAAGAATGTATGTTAAGCCTCAGCCTTGATGATCAAAGCAGTATATAGTTATCTCAAAATACAAGGTACATGTACCTCGAGGAGTTATGAGAGTTTGCCATGTTGGAGTATTCGGCTGGATCTAGCTTTTTTATTCGCTCTTGGACTCGTGGATGAAGGTCGGCAAGTTTTGTGTATTCCTGAAGTGAATACATGAAATGATCAGTCCAAAATAACAGTGAGTAGAACATTTTTATAATATAAAGTGGCATTTACACAAGGAATCTAGCTTCAATAACTATAAACAAACTCTGAAAAATAGCCGACAATATCTGCAGTATCACAGAGGGTCGTACAGGGGGGTCTCTGGTACGGTTCACGAACGGGAAATATAGAGGATCACGGATGACGGATGTAAAGATTTCGTTTCCCGAATCACGAAAATAAGCAAGTAAGATACTCTTTTTAATGATCTGTTCTTACACGAGAAGCAGTGTTTGACGAAAGGCGAAAGGCTCCATATTGCAAATCGCATACCTAAGTCACTCTCGATAAACGACTCTAAGCATTCGGAGGACTTGTGTCTGAAAATCACGTAGAATAGAGTGGTAAATCACGAATATCGGTTAATAATTCAGGTTCTTCACGGGTCATGCAAAACCTTCTGATCACGAGTCACGAAGAATAATTTCCTAAATTCACGTTTTACGGAAAATAAAATCAGCTAATCACGCATCACGAGAATACCCCTGTACGACCCTTATCACATGACAGTTCTCTGCAAAGAGGATCTATCATGGTCATTGCAGTTGAAAGGGTTGAGGTGCATCAGAAAAATTATCATACGTCGTAGGGTTGAAAAATGTAGGGTCTTGGTTTTGAAAAACCGTCCTATCCTTCCCCCCTCCCCCGCCCCCTGCCACTTCCACTGCCCCTCCATAACATCTTTAGACTAGGACTACAGCTGCCTCCTACCCAGTCCCCCTACCAATAAAAGGAGAGCTCTAGAGGCTCAGATTAAAAAACATTTCAGCTCTTCTATGCGCTATCCGCGGGCCAGTCCAACTGTAAAATGTAGATTTTATTAAGAAATAAACTGATGACTGGCATTTCTCACCACATCAAAATACCTGTGAAGTATCCCTATAATCTTCTGCAGTGGACAAGTCAAATCCTACTTTATAGACGAGTTCAATGTAATACAGACTTCTTACAGTCAATTTTTTAGTGCCAGTATGCCCTGTTGCCAGATCTTAGTGGTTTCTGTACTAGCAGGGTTTGACTGCACATGTAGATACATACATATTTACTATCAGATTGATGTAACACTGAGGACTGTTTCTCAGTTTAAGAGCAGTGTACGTGCACTTTGCAGCATCTCCGCTTACCTGTCCCACTTTTGAATAGAAAACTGGTCTTGCTTTTGTGCCGTGAGTGAATCCTGTGCCACGTTCTGATCCATGAGACAAAACTGGCAGACTCTCATTCCCCTGTGAGTGAAATATAATATTAAGTATGAATCATCATAAATTAGCTTAGCAGGAATTGGTCCATGATGAGTTTATAACAGTTATAAATTTATTAAACTCACATGCAGATATTCAACAGGGAGAAAATCTCTCTTCATAATACTTGAGCCTGTTGGTCTGTGAGTCCATCGTGGCTGAAAACAAAGAATATCATAAACACATTTTATTAGTTAATCCATTAATTACTCAGCAAACTTAATTCATTGTAGCAACTTAAGGCATATGAAGAGCTGAGGAACAGTGCAATGGCCCAAAGGTAATCTTAATCCTTTTAAAAGACATAATACACTGTTTAGCCCAAATTGTTTGTACAGCAGTGGTAAAGTGATGTGGGTTAGGGAAGTGAGTAGGGTGTAAGATGCTCTTGTCTCAGTCATAACAAAATGTGAATTGCTGAGTTGAGAAAAAAAAAATGAGTTGAGGAAAAAAATAGTAAACTTAAGTCTACTGCATTTATTAAAGTAGAGAACTTGTTAGAGGGGAACTACATTGTGTCATGAGCATCACCTCGAAAAGGCAAAACTTAATAAAATATTTAGCAGTAAGGTACATTTAGTCCTGTGGCAAGTCATTCAATCATCACACATCTTACATCTCTTATTCCTTCATGAGCCTCCATCGGATTGAAAGTGATTGGCTCATCGTTATAAGCATGTGTAAAGCCTGATCCCTCTTTATATCCCACAGTCTTTGTTGAAGTGTCCACTGAAAGAAAAAGAACCATCTTAAGCGCAAATTACATGTTTTGTCGACAGTCATGTGCAAGCAGCAGTACTTACTTCGTTGACTGGTAGTTCCAAGAAAGTTGGTGTGGTTTTCTGTGGACATGTAGCTTGGTCCCTGAAGAAATGAAATCAAGAAATGGTGAAATCTTGAAAATAGTGTTGACTTTTTAACTCAGATTTTTAACTCTTCAGTGGATGTTGTAAAGAGCATGGGAAAAGTTTTGTAAAATACAGTATATCATGTGTGTTTGCCCCAGTCAGGGATGGAATTCCAATGTACAGACTGTATATGGAGGGGGAAGTTTCAGTTGTACAATCTGTATCATGTTTTCTGTTCAACATTTAATGTGGCAGCATGTGTTTTAGCTTCCAGGTAATTATAATGAAACGAAGCACCTTAGTTTACTAATTTTCAACTTACATGGAAGGCATTTTCTCTGGAAATGGGATCCTTCTGTCTGAGAGTGTGCAGCAAGGGACGATGAAATGGATACACTGTTCCCTTAGCTCTGGTGTCAATGTGAATATCTCTTACCTATTGTTGTAAAAAGCAAGGATTGTCTTTTACCTGAATAGTGATTTAATTGATAAGCAGACTATTATCTTGCCGCATATTAATAACCAAGAATATAAACATTATTGACAAAATTAAGATGCCTTTTCAAGCCACTCCCAGGGATGAATCCAGGATTTGTCAAGGCTGGGTGGCTTTAAGGTAATCCCCCACCTAAATCTGGCCTTGACCCTACATGTATATTTCTCAGAATTGTCAATAAAAAGATGTAAGCTTATTAGAGGCAAATAATTATTAAGTACATGTATTATTTTTACCTTGCTCTAGAAGTACCTGAGTGCCGCATGCAACCAATTTCTGCTTTGGGGGAACTGGAAAAATGTCTATTTTTCATATAAGCTTATTATAGTGCTGGGCACCCGGGATTTCATGGTTAGAAACTTTTGGGCTCCTCATAATTTTTCAAGGACCACAGCCTTGACCAGTCACACTAGATTAGAATTCATTTCCTTAGATGCTACTGGGCACAGTTGCTTACCTGTCTCGATCTTGGAATGGTGACAGGGATGTCTTTAACAAACCCACTAGTTACCGTCATGTAGAGTCCTCTGGAGAAGGGATCAATGCCACTTGATCCTTTGGAAGGCAAAAAGTGTTTCTTGGTAATGGATGTGTAATTGTCTGTCAAAAGACGACTGAGGGAAGCAAAGAAAATTTCAATTTGTTAATAATAATATAATTTATATTAGAATAGGAATTAAATTAAGTTATTTTCTCAACAACTTAACTATAAAACACTGTGACAATATGGAAAAACTTTTAAGTTTTAAAAAACCATTTTGGTTTAAAAAACAACAACAATGTTTCGATGTTTGCTTAACATCATTATCAAGTCAACTGCATGAATAAAATGGGTACAAATTTAAATATAAATGAAGAAAAACTTGTAAAACTTGTTAAACTTGTAAATTAAGTTAAAGTAACACAAAAGTGTGTACAGGTTACTTAATAAGCATCTGAAACTTGTAAAACTCCAAAACAAGTTCTACTATATAATTATAATAATATTAAACATGTGCTATAAGTGTCCAGTGCATCTTCTGAGACCCAGTTCAAACTTCTTGTGACATCTCAAGTTCTTACCCATGTCATCTATCAGAGAATAGATAGAGAGATAGCATGACTATGTGATGTGGCTCAAACTTGCGATCATAGTTCGTATAGTAGCTCATTTTGTTGTCAACCGGGTTTTGCCAATTGATATATTTATTAATTTTTGCCATTGGGATTTGTTGGGGAACAAAACAGAGTTAAATAAGTAACAGGCCACCATAATAGTAAATGGTTTGAACCCAGGAGTATCAGTAGTTTGTATAGTGTGATCGTCCAGATGAGGGTAGTTCTGAAAAGAACTGTTGTTGGTGACTGACGCTTCAACAACCTGAGCGGAAGATGACTTCTGCTCAGGTTGTCAAGACATCAGTCACCAACAACAGTTCTTTTCAGTACTACCCTCACCCGGACAATCACACTACATGAGGCCACCATAATGTAGTTGATAGTTCACCTGGAGAAACACTTAACTGACAGCTTGAAAAATATATGTATTTTAATTTACAGTGTATGCCCACAATTTGATCTGAGTTTGACACTACAGAAAGCCATCAAAGGCAGTGAAAAGCTAATGTTGTTTTGGACAAATTTTCAAACATTGTATCTTTTAGTCATTGTACTCACTGTACACACAATGTATTGCATTTTGAAACTTGTATCTTTTACAAAACTTTGTTGGCAATCAGAGCTTTCTACTATTAAGAGTATGATAACTTATTTAGTGATACATTTGACTTTGTCTTGTGGACCACCTAGTTTACGTGTTATCATCCATTACATTTTTCCTTCTAGCCCAGAGCTACAAGTAATAGTGCATTTTATACGTACTGTGATTATCCTCAGGCACAGTCAGTAACAACCCTTTACTAGTGGTGGATCCAGACCTTGAGCTAAGGGGGGAGGGGGGGATGGAGGGGGGGATGGAGGGGGGGGGGTTTGCTTGCCCTGTTTGCTTTTCTTTCTTCTGTGACTTTTTTTGTACCCAAAATAAGGGAGGTGGGGGCTTCGCCACTGTTTATATGTATTTGCAAATATGATTACTTCATCATCTTACCCCATTGCAGGGTTATCAAGCTCATCCAAGCGACGACTGTAATAGACCCCTGGTCTAAAATTAGACTGATATCCAGTACCAGAATGATGACCAGTCCTAGGAATAAAGCTTTCCTTGCCATAGTTGGTTGAATATTCTGTACAGTAGAACTTCATGACCCCCTTGTCTGGGCCCTTGCTCTGTAGAATGTGGGCATTTCCTGGCCCATAAGGGAGACGTCCCATTTTTATGTGGTTCTACAGGAAAAGATGAACTGTTGTAACAGTGAATATCATCAATCTACAGCGGCCCTATACAAGTCACATGTCTTTAACAGTAAATCTTAGACTAAATAAATTGCCAACAGAAGGGTTACGAAAAGTTTTAAATTATAATCGGCGCTTACATTACTTTCATCAATGTACATAATTTTTTTGCGATAAATACCTCATCGGCACTTTTTAAGCAATGAAAACGCTGCGTATACACAACATCGTGCTTCAATTAAGTAGGACTCGTGAGCAGTATTCGATTAAATCGAAACACTAATGCTTACGTATCGTGAATCGATGTTAAAGCCCTGTGAAAGCTTGGTATGTTTGGACCGTGGAAACTACTAAAGGACTATGACCCTTTCTTTGAGTCAATTTACTTTTTAAACTTCCAAAGAACTTAAGCTTACATGTTTTGGCTAAAAACAGAAACATTTCTATCTTAGATTAACATAAGCGCTATTTGTCATCTGGCTCGACCGAAGTTTCGCAATGTGAAAATCCTGTTGATTGTGCGATTGAGGGGTAAATCACTCTTCTATAAGACGTTACATTAAAATTAAGACTACACTTTTACCTTCCGTTGATGATAAGGTCTTCTCTGTGTAAATTTTAGGAAAATAATTCGTAGAAATGTTGTTCACTTCAAGATTATTTCAGTCATTCCTGGGTACAACAACGCGGTTACCAAGGTGACTAATGGGCAACCGCTGATCAAATACTTCCGCCGTGCGGAAACAAATTAATAGGTGCGTAACGCGTAACGCGTTGTACAGGAGTGTAACGCACTAAAGTAACACAATCCCATAACTTTTCGTCTGTTTCACTGTAAATTGGGCGCATTTAAAAGTATTCTTTAGGGAGAATTGAGTTTACTCTCTCCCGTACACGATTCGCTGTTCACCTCGTGTAAATCCGTTAGCGACAAATATTTCTGAGGTTTCAACAGTTTTCAAATAACAAGTGGGCGATTGCACTGTCATCTGGTTGATTGTCAGGCAAAACTGACAAGTTTACTTCATCTTCAACAGAGAAGGGAAAGTGAAAGGAAGGCCTGCGATCAGACAAGAGAGATGAGTTTTGCACTGCGTGAAACCTGTATTGTTCCGTTGAGTCTGTTGCTTTTCGTGGAAGTTCTATCGATCAAAGACTGTTGTCCAAAGCCTTTGGATCCTGATGCGTTTCGCAATGTTGTGAGTATATATGCGATCTTATGCGATACTTTTGCTACATTATTTCTTCGTGTGATTTCAATAATGCGTTTTAGTTTGGCCGTGTATGTCTGTGCCCTTATTGAAAATCCACATTACAAATCAGTTGACATCAGTACACTGTCTGTTTAGTATTCATTTATGTCATTCGTATACAGGCCAAGTCTTGAAAATCTTTCATGTATTCCGAGAAAACATTATGCAGAGGTCAAATTCTATCGTGACCAGGGAAATAGGCGAAGAAAGTAGTTTGACGTTCAGACAAAATACTTATGCATTGCTTGACCGCCTTCTTTTCGTTTCTTCTCCTGCGATGGCAAAACACAGCCATCACCACGCTAAAATTGCTGTTGCATAACACGGTGCACATAAGCTTAAATACAGTATCTTTTCCTTGGTGACTAGCACTCCGAAGAACATCTCGTTAAGCTCAGTATTCAGTATATAACATGGAAACTGTGGAAATAGGTCTCTTCAAGGACGTTAATTTATTGTATTCATACGTTAATCGTGTTGAGGAGGCCAGGGGGCGTTACCCAGGAAGTGAAAGGGGGAGGAGGGAACATTACGAGAGGCGGGGTGGGAAGTAGAATTCCCTGTGAGAAATAGGTCAACATATTGCAGCATTGTGTCATATTTTGCAATACAAAAAACACTAAGAGGTGGGAACACCATTGAGGAAAGGACAGGAACCCTAGTAAATATGTGCAAACAGGGAAGGATGATTTAAGAGAAGCCTTTCTTTCTCTAAAGAATTGTTAACAAAGCACTAGCAACAGGGCTGTAAACTATGACTATGGTAATCTCTGTTGGTATCTGCTGCTTGTCTTTGAACAACTTTAGAGTCAGCTGATCACAAATCGTGGCTACCCAGTGGAAGAACATTATGTGACCACCCTGGATAATTTTATACTTGGTATTCAGCGCATTCCACATGGACAAGCTCAGAGAACTCAGGCCCAAGTGGTCCCCAAACCTGTGGTGTTCCTACAGCATGGCCTCCTGGCGGACTCCTCTAACTGGGTCCAAAATTATCCTTGGGACAGCCTGGGCTACATCTTGGCGGACAATGGTTTCGATGTATGGCTCGGTAACATCCGGGGAAATAGATACTCAAGAAGCAATCTTGACCTAAAACCTTCCCACAGAAAATTTTGGGATTGGAGGTAAGTTTTCTTGAGATGATAACTTAAGATTTGCTAGATAGACTGTAGACAGCAGGTATATTTTGCAGGTTGCAGGTTGCAGGTTGAAATTTAATTATAACTGGAAAACTGCTGGCACTTAAAAGAAATGTACAGGTGGTAGACTTACCATGACTGTTACATGACACTGTTTACAATCGCTCAGAAAGGTGGCTTCCATTTAAGTGCCTAATCGGCCGAAGCGATGGGAGGAGAGTATATTCCTATCATTTTAAGCTGGCAATGAATTGTTGTCTTTGAAGAAACATCTGAAATATCATCTGAAATATCTGCTGAATTTGGTTTCTTCTCTGTGAGTACCAAAATGAAAGCACACTGGGCTTGTGCTAGTATATTCCATCAGTTAAAATCTTGTATTATTTCATTTCTTTATATATATTTGCTTCATTTGTGATGGCAATCCTCTGTTGTTGAGGGAAGACCCGAGCCAAATCTGGAATTGATGGAAACATCTGTGGAGCGGCCATCCAGATGGCTTTGAAGAGATTTCACTGGTCTCAGCGTCTCAATCAATAAGTACTTCTAGCGGATCGATCGTGTTTTCACTATGTAAAAGAGACGAACTACTTTACGTAAGAACCCCTGATGAATATATAGGTTATTAATAACTCTTATTATATGGCTAGCTCCGTGAGCGGGCAAGATGAATCAAATCCTGTGCTGTGATTGGCTACCTGAGCGGGCAAGATGGAGCTATCTTGCCCGCTTGGGACTACCCGCCGTGTCCTGCAAGAAAAATTTCCCCGAAAGCCATATAATAAATCCTTTATTGACCAAGCTTGTTTGGTCAAAATGGCTGGATATTGGCCTCGTTCTTTTTTTTTACGAGTTTATGGACCTCGACTCCGTCTTGGTCCATAAACACGCAGAAAAAGAACTTGGCCAATATCCAGCCATCTTGACCTCACACTTGGTCAATAACCCATACTTATTAACCGAGCAGGAGGTCTGTATGGGAGAATCTTGACCTCAGTCAAGATTCTCCCATACAGACCGACTTAGCTTGGTTAATAAGATGTTCATTATATGGCAAAGAAGAAAACTGTAATTTAATGTAACTGGTTTGCTGACATTTTGCTTGCGAATGGCAATGAACTTAACTTAAACCTGCCAAAATTTGCTCGTCCTCTTTACTTTTTTTTTGTCACTAGGCTTTTTGGCACTTCCATAAATGATTGAGAAGAAAATAAAAGAAAATGGTGAACATTTTTGTATTTTAGTCTGCTACTTTTTCAACGCAAAATGAAGACCGCGGTCAATATCAATTTCAGCCAATCAAATTCGTGAATTCGGTAGTTCCCAGTCCTTGTGAGACACAGCCATATAATAATTATTTTTAGTGCCCGCGGTTTTCCAGTTATAATTAAATTTCAACCTGCAACCTGCAACCTGCAAAATATACCTACCGGACTGTAGAGACTACGCAGGAAATTAAATTTTAGGCTGATGTTCACTATGTTCTAATGGTGTACGGAATTTTACATTTCCATTCATAAAATTTTATTTATACTCGAACTTTTAAACAGCTAACACAAGCTGGATAAATGAATCAAAGAGAAAGGAAAAAACAAATTAACAAACAATGGATGACACCGGTGTCTGAAAATTAAAGCGGAACAGCTTACAGCAAAAACCCATCGCATGCAACCCATTTTTAAACAATTAAAATCCTCTTTCACCCATCGCATGTAATGGTCTTACCGATTTTTCATTTTTTTGCAATACAACCATTCCGCGCCCTCTCCCCCCCCCCCCCCCTACTCAAAAAAAGGTGGAACTAAATCGCAAATTGGCACCCTACTCCGTAGCTACGGGATCAAGAACCCTTCTATTCTCTCGAGCTCTTTTAGGTTGTAGATAGCGCCTGACTCCTGGCAACGCGACAAGTTTGAACAAATGAGCGAGGATGAGCACAAATCAGCTTTTGGATCACGACGGAATTTCGACGTTTCGACGTTAATCGATTTTCCGACGGGACAGCCGTGACGGGACTCAGGTTTCTTCCTGTGTCCCATGCTCACGACACGATGAACATTCGTCGTCCACTTTTTTTTCTTCAGTTTTCAGGAAATGGCACAATATGACATTCCCGCCATGTTGGAACACGTATTGAAGGTCAGCGGTCAAACTCAACTGTTTTACATTGGCCACTCTCAAGGAACCTTGATCGGTTTCACGGAATTCTCAGCCAATCCTGAACTAGCAAAGAAAGTAAAGTTGTTTATTGCCTTGGCACCCATTTTCTACTTGAACCACACTGCGGCAATATTGAGAGACTTGGCTTTTACCCTGAATCCCATTGAGGTATGAGCTGTTTCCATAAGACTGCGTTAGCTTTTTAAGCCTGATAGAGACCTTTCGAGAAAACGAAGAGAGCGAGAGAGAGCACGGAAACCGCTTACCCCACTACAAGACAAAACAGTACCGTATGTTACTCCATTGTCATATTTTGGCCAGTAGGCCGTTTTACAGTTATGTGCTCAGTTACCTGGCCTTTGAATGCAAGCGAGGCTGGAGGTGACCTTGCTTTGATACAGAACTCTCTGCTTTTTCATTTAACTGCGAACAAGTTGGCATGAGAGCAACTTGATTTACACTACAAAAGCAGCGAGGTCTGTACCAAAACAAGGTCACATCCAGCCACGCTGCCATTCAGAGGCCAGGTCACTGAGCAGACAACTGTAAAATGGTTGTATTTGTAAAGAAAACTATGCCAGTGATCAACCTCGTTCCCAGGGTCTCTCATCTTTCCCCCAGCCTTCTCTCGGTCGATCTCGTTCCGGTAGAGCTGGAAGATACTCTAAGAGATCCTGGGAACAAGGTTGATCTGTGATGGGCCTTTTTAGGTTTTAATGGAGTGACAACCTTGAGATTCCATTATCGTCTGAGTCGAACAGCCTCACCCAAGCTCACTTTTGTAATGCCTATCAAAGATTATAAATTAATTAACCAATTCGTACGTTAATAAATTGAGACCTCAGCAGCAGTGAACGGCTAATTTGTGTCATTTCAAGTCAAGTTTCCACTTGTATACTGTTTCTCTTTAATTCAAGTGGTTTTTCTGTATTTTTTTTCAGCAATTTCTTCATCCTCTTGGCGAGAGCGAGTTCTTGCCTGGCCGAGTGCTTCAAAAACTCTTAGATATTGGCTTTTGTGGCGGCAAATGGTCAGAGAAAGTTTGCTATGATATCGGGGAGCTTGTGTTTGGTTTCGATGACATCAACAACAATATGGTAAGTATGGAATTATTTTCATTCTAAGGCCCAGCCCACACTACGCCGCAGAAAACGCAGCATTATTTCTACGGTTAGGCCTACTGTCCACACTAGTCAAGCTCGAAAACGGAGGTTTTAGAAAACGCTCTTCGAACCGGAGGAATTTGAAAACGCCGGCTTTGCGTTTTAGTGTGGACGGAAAACATTTTGAAAACGGAGGTTTTAAAAAATGATGACGTTATGAATCATGTGATTTCTCTGTCCGAGTTTTCCTCAAACGCAAATCCAAAAATAATGACCGGTGATTGTTGCGCTTTCAAATTTCTCCGGCGTAGTGTGGCCTGAGCCTATAAAAGACAAACAGTGAGCTGCAAGACTGCGCTAAAAGCTGTGACGTTGCTCCGAGAGGTTGGTTAATAGTAAAACGCATAACGGCGTAACCAGCAACTGCGTAACAGAATTTTTTTTTTCTGATTCTATGGTTAATTTATTTTAATTTTTTTTAGTGTCGGCCGACACTACCTACAGGAAACATGATTCTCTTTGATGTGAAGTTATATGAAATAATTCATATTTGAATTGCGGTTGTAGATGAAAGTGAAGAATGATCATCGCAGTAAATTTTCCAATGTATGGCTTCATAGCTCAGTTCGCGGAGGTCACGGGTTCGAATCCCGTTGAAGCCCTGATTTTTTCAGGCTTCTTCTTTCCAATTACTTAAATTGGAAAATTTACTGCAATGATCATTCTTCACTTTCATGATCCTCTTTATTCACAAAAATATCCGATAACGGTTAAACCCGCGGGTAGTGAGTTAACCTTTTCGATACTCTGGGTTTGTCCGCACCCCATCTGACTTAGGCCCCGTCCATACCTATCCAGATATTTTTGAATCCGCAACTTTTTCTTTCCGGATTGGAAAATTTCCCCGTCCACACGTAGCAAAAATATCCGGATTCGCTGCCGAATTCGCCGGATGAGTGTGGACGGAAGCCGTACCGGAAAGAAAAAGTTGCGGATTAAAAAATATCCGGATACGTGTGGACGGGCCTTTGAGGGAAAAGAAATAAACCGGAAGCCGGGAGTCATTAAATAGTTTTGTTTATTTTATTCCCCTGAGACCCGGGAACAAGGAAGAATTTTGAGGAACTAACAATAGGCCTATTCAACAGTGATTGATGCGTTTCATTTGCCACGGTTTGTATTTGAAATTTAAGGTGCATAAAGCAATTTCAACTCTGGCTTGAGGTTTATTTTGAGTTTAGTTAGGACGAAAAAATTATCATACTCGGAGGGTATCGCACTTAATTAAGTACTTCAAGATTGTCTTTGGCTTAGAGCTGCGCCTGTCTGCTTAACAACGATGCGCTATTTTAAGCAGATCTCGTTAGAATCAAGCATTGTTTTAAAAAGGCCAGAAATAGAAAGTGAGTTAATTTATTCATGCCACGAACATGGCAATTTAGAGAATTTGTTGATCAAGAAAAGGGCCCACAGGGGTCCCACATAGAGACAATTTATGGGTAAGCGTTCTTCAACGAAAATATCATGGGCAGAAGAGATTTGGGACATTGTGACAACAGTATCTGCCGTTAAGCTTGCAACTTACAGATCGTTATTGGGCTAACGCGTTCACTTTTGTATTAAGCGCTTCGCTATGTCTCACCGCCGTGATAAATGCTGTAAACATCCAGGCCATCAGGAAGACGCTGTCATTGTCAACTACTTTGAAGACCTTGCTGCTGAGTCTTGCTGTTTCAGATCTCGGTGTCGCACTATTGGGCCAGCCTCTATACCTTGTCTTCTTGGCCATGGCAATTAAACGCGAAGAAGATCACATCGGTTGCTCGACTAAATTCGCTTCTGTTATCACTATGGGAGTGTGTTTTTAAGCGTCGTTCTTCGGAATCGTGTATAACTATACGACGGCCAATTTTTAAAATTTCTTTTTAGAATTTTGAAGCTGTCTTACATATTCTGTTTGGGATATTTCTGACAGTATAGACAAACTGAATGAATCTGAATTCTCGCGAGATTTGTAGGTTGAATATTAAGTCGTTTTTTAATCGACGTTGTCTTTGGCGTTGTTGCCGTTGCTGCTAAACTACTTTTTGCTACTTGGGCAGCGAGCGTCTGCCTGCACTTTCGACCACCTGTTTGTTCGGCTTGTGTTTGGGCATTTGTTTGCTTTGCACTCGTTTGTCTAAACATCGCTGCCGTTCATTCAGTTGTTATTGTTTGTGCAGAGGACATCCGTCTTTTATTTAAACTCCTATCAAAGTTTCGAGATGTATTGAAACATACCGAGATTGCTTGTAATCAAAATATTAAAGAAGACATCTCCATGGCGTTGGAGGTTTTCCTTTGCTTTGAAAAGAGACGAAACATAAAAAGATCCTCCACGAAAACATCCACGCAACGCGCGAGTAATGTCCGCAGAAGAACTGGGTACAATGTCTAAAAATAACTTAAGGTCATTCCCCAGTATTGCATTGCGCATTCCTACTGCGCATAATTTTACGCGTGATTAGCGCGCGCGCATTAAAAAATGGCTTTTTCTTTACGGCTGGACCTCGCCACAGAAGTAAATCGTCATGTTCTCGCAAACGAGTATGATGACCTATCATTTTTTTCTGTTGTTTTGAATTGAGTAATGAATTTCTCTGTGTAAAAAAAATATGGACCAATTCTCAGTGTAGAACAAAAAACAATCGTCGGAAACGAGAATTTAGCAAGCAATCTTGACTACAATTATGGTGCTAACATAAGGATTTATTGGGTATAAACAAGGTGCTGTTGCTCCTAAACGAACATGGGGACATCTCATTTTCATTTCAAAATTTAAGTTCCTATTATATAAACAATCAATAGGCAAAGTTTCACAAAAATCGCAGTGCAGGTTCTTTTTCAGTAGAATGACCTTAAGAGGGTTATCTTGGGTAGAAGGCCTATATGGGGATTCACTCTCTTACCTTGGTAATCTCTTGGCGTCAGAACAACTTCACTGAGTACATTTTATGTTTTTCTTGTGTTCTTGATTTGCTATTTGCCGCCTTTTTGCCGCTGGTTGATGATAAGCATCTACGGTCAAAGAATCGCTTTGAGGAATTGGTTATTTTACACGTGGACCCTGGTTTTTCTGTATTCGTCGTTGAATCCTATTGCGTATTGTTGGAGGATGAGAAATATTCGACCGGCTATCCACAATAGATATTCTCCAAAACATAGCTTCCTCTTTGACTCGCAATTGAAAAGACAGCGAGGCTACTATTTTTAGCGCCTTTTCTTAACTGACTTTCTAGCATGTGTTATAGACCCTTTTAAAAATGGCTGCCAATTATAAATTCTTTTGTAAGTATTAAAATTACCCTGACTAACCTCATTTTTGAGTTGATAATTCAAAAGAATTTTTACTCCAAAACGAGTTTAGTGAGGCTAATTTAAATGCAAACAAAAGAATTTTAAATTGGCAGCCATTTATGAAAAGGGTCTATAAAAGGCTGAAAACTAAAGTGCTCAGTTTTCTTTTTAAATAAAAAGAACGGTGCGAGCTTAATAAATTTGACGAACTCATTAACAGGGTATGTGAAATGTAGGCCGTACGAAGGCGTTTCTTGTAAAACCTTCGTTTCTAGGTCTTTTATACTCACATGTTAAAGAATAGTATTTTCTGTGAGATTATAGTAATAATTTTAATAATAATAATTCTCATTTTTTGTATAATTATGGATAAGATGCTTTTTAACATCTTATTTTTTTATGAAAAGAGAAACCTTTTTGCTAAATAAGCGTTTTATACATGATTTTAAAATTTCCGAAAGAGCTGTTGTGTTGTGCTGCGTGAACGGGCAAGTGAAACAATTACTTATGTAAGCTGACCGTAGTGTTATGTAGGTTAACCAGAGGGTTATTTAGGCTAACTGAAGTGCTATTAAGGGTAACCGGAGTGCTATTTAGGCTGACCGGAGTGCTATTTAGGCTAATCAGAGTGTTATTTAGGCTGATCAAAGTCCTATTTAGGCTAATCAAAGTTCTATTTAGGCTTACCGGAGTTCTATTTAGGCTTATCAGAGTGTTATATTAAGGGTAACCGGAGTTCTCTTCAAGCTGACCGGGGCGCTATTAAGGGTAACCAGAGTGCTATTTAAACCAACCGGAACACTATTTAAGCTAACTGGAACGCTATTTAGGCTAACCGGGACGTTATTTAGGCTAACCAGAATGTTATTTAGGCTAACTAGAGTGTTTTTCAGGTAACTAGAGTGCTATTTAGGTAACCAGAGTGTTTTTTAGGTAACCAGAGTGTTATTTAGGTTAACCAGAGTGCTATTTAGGCTAACCAGAGTGCTATTTAGGCTAACGGGAGTGCTATTTAGGCCAGCCTAAACACTATTTGAACTAGCCAGAACGCTATTTATTCTCATGGTCGAACTAGCGCTCAAAAATCCATCTTGATGTTTTCGAATTTCTTGCGTATGTATATCTGTTTATTTCTCTGTTTTTTTTTCGCTTTAGTTTTAGTCTCGATTGAGAAGATATATCAGACACTCAAGATATTGTCGACATTCCAATCACCTCGAGGTTCGTCAAAAATACTCAACTTCAACTATCTTCTCGGTGTTAGGAAATGTGGTCAAAAACGGTCTTTCGTGTTAATGACATTCGCGCTAATTGTTTCTGCGCATCCTTACTGCGCACGCAAATTCACACGCCACGTCATGCATGAGAGCGCGCGCTGAGTAATAAAATGAACAATGATAGGGCAGATGGCCATTGCTATAGCTTTGCCTGTATTTAACGATCTTGGACGTCCGGTGACCCCTACTTTTCTTTCCAGAAACAGACTTTATTAACAATTATCTCCACATTGTCCAAAAATGAACAAAAAATCAATGTGGGAACTTAAAAAAAATTGAAGATTTCTGTCTACGGGACATCGAATCCTGCCATCTTGCGGCTGCAAGGCGCGTGAAACTATGGCCGCTAAATGCGAACTTGTTCTTTAAGGAACCTCACCAGTTGACTAAATTCACTTAATAGGTCCACTTAGACAATATTTGGCAGAACACATGGGTTTACAGATAGTGTGGCCTTATTCGCTAACGAAGCCCGATATTTTAGATTTACGGTGTTCTTCCGGGCATGTTCTCTCCAATACGAAGTCGGTGACCCCCCATCTTTTTTTCCATTTCTGACGTAACTAACTCATCGTCGTACAGTGGTAAAAGTCTCAGAAAAAAGATTAATGTTGAAAAATTTTCGCGCGAACGTCCTTAAGCTAATTCGAACGTTATTTGTTTTCCATACCAGAGCCGGGTTCCGGTCTATTTATCGAATTGGCCAGCGGGTACTTCCTTGAAGAACATCATTCATTTTGGCCAGGTATGTAAGGAACTAACCACTTTGCGCTGTTTAGCTCTTGAGTTGTTTTTGTTTTCTTTTTATCCTTGTTTCGCCTATTTTGGTTTGTGAACACTTTCGTCAGTCTGTCGGAATCGTTACCTCATGAATTCACTTGATTTTTACTTGAAAGAGGATAAACCACAAATTATTATTTTTTTTTGTATCGGTTGTTGATTGACAGCTCATAGTATCGGGAAGGTGTCAGAAGTTTGACTATGGAAGGAAAGGAAACCGACAGCATTACAATCAGGTATGTTATGTTGCAATATTGTTCATCACAAAAACACTCATCTTACATTTTTTGTAATTTTTAGTTTTTTTAATTTTTTTAGATAGTCGGCTTGGTGAGGCTGAGTAGGCCTCCAGCAATGGAGTATGCAAATTTAGCGAGAAATAAAATGGAATCCGAGTTTTTCAGTTGAATGTGAACCACAGGGCATGTAATACTGAATTCAGTTCTGTTTTTTTTTTCTGTATAAGAAAGCGAATACTCCTATAAAGTCATTCAAAAACTTAGTAGATTGAAGTTGAAAATGTCAGTACATTCATGCCTATTAATATGAATTGCAATTGACAAGTATTGCGCAGTTTTTTTGATTACTTTTACTCTTGAACAGTCTATAATTTAATAGGTGTCTTTCATGGGGATATGTAGTTGACACACAAAACACTAACAACAAAAGAGCGATAGCTAAATCAGTAAGCACTGCCGTGTTTGTCAAACGGCGCGCAAGCTTGGATGCGCCAAAAAGTGTTGTGAAACCTCCCAACTCAACTGCGTTTTCCGATTGTAGGAGAACGTGTAACGTGTCGTCGACGTGGGTCAAAACATTGAGGGTCTTGGGGTCCAGGTATTAAGTGCTTATTGATCGCCAACTAGAAACTCAGACATTCATGATGTACTCAATATGGCTTTTTAATCTCTCTCTGTTTGGCATATTTTAATCTTAAGATCAATATTTATGTTTTACAAGGTTTCAAGTTCTTCGTTCTCTGTTGTATCTTCGCGCCTCGTATATCGCCTAGTCTAACCCCGTTTTTTCAAGTCCAGTTCTTGAACTCTCCATTCTCTGCTCTATATCTATGCAGATGAATTATAACCTTTTGTTGTCGTAAACTAATTTCCTTTATGTTTAACGCTTTGTGCTGCCATTTGCTTTAATTTTGTAATTCGTGACGACTCAGCGTTCATTTTTCATATGTTTAGCTCTGGGCCAGATTGTTCGAAAGCCGATTACAACGGCAACAATAACAACGACAACAACAGTAACAGCAACAACCATAACGACAGCGACAATAGCAACAATAGCAACAACAACAACAACAACAATAGCAACGACAACAATAACAGCAACAACAATAGCAACAACGACAACAATAACAGCAGCAGCAACAACAACAACAACAACGACGACGACGACGACAACAATAACAACAACAACAACAGAAACAATAAAGACAACAATAACAACAACAAAAACAATAACTACAACAGCAACAGCAACAACGACAACGACAACAACAACAGAAACAACAGCAACTACAATAACAACAACAACAACGACAATAACAACAACAGCAACAACAACAACAATAATAGCAACAATAACAACAACAACAACAACGGAAACAACAGCAACAACAACAATAACAGCAACAACAATAACAACAACAACAACGACAATAACGACAATAACAACAATAGCAAC